>NW_020884872.1:68528631-68594671 GCF_003945725.1 Corapipo altera
CTGGAGCTGACACCGAGGACATTATTGCAAGGTTTCTTGGCTTGCCAAGCCAGCAAGCACCACTGGCAGGTGGTGTAAGGGAAATAAGTACAGTTATTTAGAACAATGAATATATGTCCATTCGAGCTCTCATTAATCTTTTAACACTACAATGCTTCCCAATAACTTAGCTACAATGGTACTTCCTTATGTTATTACTGACTGGACTACATTGACATAATTCTTAAAGCTGTTTTTCTTTAGAAAGATCCTCAGAGGCTCAGAGAGATGGAGAGTCAGTCAAACTAATCTTTGTGTCTTTTCTGGAAGGAATGAGGCCCATAAGCAAGTAGAGAAAAGTCTATTATCCAGAGATTCAATTATTACCAGTAAACAGGAAGCATTACCAAACTAATATAAAAGTAACAAAATCTTCCAATACATAAATATGTTTAACTAAAAAAAATAACCTCACAAGAAGCCAGAAAAATACTGAAGCTTGGTTTTTTCTTTTAGAAGAGTACGAATCTGACGCTTCCTTTCATTTCTTTAACATCTTTCTTACCTACACTTTTGTCTCTTCATTAGTCTTCTTGAGATCTGCAGACATTAATGCTTTGCTTTTGAGAATGCTTCATTGTGCTTAGTAGAGGAGAAAAAGTTCTCTGCTTAACTATAAAAACCTAGGTGATATCACAATCCCAAAGCTTTTCAAGAATTTGTTTCTTTTTTTTTTTTACCTCCTTCCTTACTCTTCAACACAGATCTGTAATACTTGCTTCTCAATTGTACTTTGTTGCTGCACCTTCTATATTTTGCAATGCCAGTGGTCAGATTCATAGCAACAGCAGCAGCACCCAGGTGGTTTTCTTCTTGCTCCAGGTCTTTGCAGATCTCCACATCAGTTAATCAGAAGGAAGATGATATATATATATATATGTGAATATACTAGCCAGTTCAATGCACTGCATGACAGAAAATGCTCTATGTTATCCAGTGATGAAGGTACCTGCCAGAGAAAAGGCATTGTCCTTCAGGTCCTAAAATACACAAATGTCTTAAAGACCATAGGTGAAGGAATACATCAGCCTTCATCAGCAACAGTAGAGCTGTACCCACCTCTGAACTGCAAATCACAGATCAAACATGTCTCCCCCTACAGTTATAAATCAAGCATCAGAAGTAGGCTGTAGCCTCTTCTGGCTGGGATGGTACCTCTTTGTGGTCATACAGAGTTTCCTATAATCACAAACTCTGAACTTACACACTGTTTTGTTACTATTTAAACTTCACCCTTTATCAATAGCCGTTAAGCTGTTCTGAGGAAATCTGTGCCTTCTTATTCTTTCCATAGTATGCAGAGTAAACACTTGGTGATGTAAATGAATGAACAACAGGGGATGTTTTGTTAATCTGCAGGTGTCTTTTGTGGTAATAAGAAAAAAGAAATACTTATTGGGACATTTTATCAGTGGTGACAAAAATTTTCACAGGTTTGGGATCCTTGCTGCCACCAATCTTTACATTGCTTTCTAGATATGGCAGAGATTCTAACCATTGTAAGAGGGGAATCCACTGAAGCAGATACAAGGATTGAACTAATTAAGGCCAAAAACATGACTTGCAGTATTCCCCAGCACTGTCACCTTTCTGATTTTCAGCATGTAAGCCCATTTAATTGCATGTCAAACAATAGGGAAGCCTCCTGACTACTGTATGCTTAATATCTACTGCAACCTCTCTGACATTTTAATCATAGATTCTTTTATAAAAAAGGTGGTGATTGGTGACAGCCAACATGGTTTCACTGAGGACAAATCATGTCTGACAAATTAATGGCCTTCTATAGTGGGGTTGTAACGGTAGTGGAAGACGAAGAGCAACAGACATCATCTACCTGGACTTGTGCAAAGCATTTGACACTGTCCCACACAACCTCTTTGTCTCTAAACTGGAGACTGGAGACATGGATTTGATGGTTGGACCGCTCAGTGGATAAGGAATTGTCTAGATGGTCTCACTCAAAGAGTTGTAGTCAATGGCTCAATGTCCAAGTGGAGAGTAGTGATGAGTGGCTTTCCTTGGGCATTGGTATTGGGACCAGTGCTTTTTAACATCTTTGTCAGTGACACGGACAGAGGGATTCAGTGCACCCTAAGCAAGTTTACCAGTGACACCAAGCTGTGTGGTGCAGTCCACATGCTGGAAGGAAGGCATGCCATCCAGAGGGGCCTTGACACACTTGGGCCTCTACAAACCTCGTGAAGCTCAGCAAGCACAAGTGCAAGGTTTTGCACCTGGGTCAGGACAATCTCAATTACAAATACAGGCTGGGTGGAAAATGGATTGAGATCAGCTCTGAGAAGGACTTGGGGCACTGGTTGATGAGAAGCTCGACATGACCCAGTAGTGTGCAATTGCAGCCCTAGAAAACCAAATGTATCGTCGGCTGCATGAAAAGCAGCATGGCCAGTGGGCCAAGGGAGGTGATTCTGCCCCTCTACTCTGCTCTTGTGATTCCCCACCTACAGTACTGTGTTTAGGGTCCCTAACTTCAGAAGGCTGTAGACCTCTTGGAGCAAGTCCAGGGGAGGCCTACGGAGATAATCAAGGGGCTGGAGCACCTCTCCTATGAAGACAGCTTGAGAGAATTGGGGTTGTTCAGCCTGGAGAAGAGAAGGCTTAGAGGTGACATTATAGCAGCCTTCCAGTACCAAAAGGGGGCCTAAAAGAAAGCTGGAGAGGGAGTTTGGACAAGGACATGTAGTGATAGGACAAGGGGTAATGGCTTTAAACTGAAAAAAAGGAGATATTTAGATTAGATATTAGGAAGGAATTCCTTACTGTGAAGGTGTTGAGACACTGGAAGGGGATGCCCAGAGAAGTCATGGATGCTCCCTCCCCAGAAGTGTTCAAGGCCAGTCCAGATGGAGCTTTGAGTGATCTAATCTAGTGGAAGATGTCCCTGCCCATGGGAGGGATGTTGTAACCAGTTGATCACTAAGGTCCCTTACAACCCAAACCATTCTATAGTTCTATGATTTTCACATACTCATAACTTTGACAACCTGAATCAATAGAAATGCACCTTACCTACAGCAGAAATTTCCAACACTGTGTTTAGGTAAAAATCATAACAACGCCAAGGTCACGAAGGTAAAAGGTGTATATCTAAATTAGACATGAATGATGACAAAAAACTTTGCTTGTTTGGTAAAATTAGTGCCTTTAAAGTAGGTTGAGCATATCAAGGTGGCCTAGCAATTCTCTATCACATAATAGATAACATTTTACTTAGCTCATTGATGTAGTTAGTCCTACTGAAGTCCTTTGATCTCTAAATTTCATTCTAATTTGTTATTGTTGAAGAAAGGTATTTAGTTTTGCCACATATAGCAACATAAAATGTTAAGCTATTCATTATCCCAAAATAAAAGATATTTTGATGAATATGGAATTCATACTCTTTGAAAATTCTGTCCCTTGCTTCTGGCATTGCCATGTGTATTTTTAAGCAAAAGAGACGTGCCCAGGTTGATCTTTATTGGTATACTTTGGCAGGAACAGAATAATATAGATTAAACATCTCTTTAAACCCATAAAAGAAAAGAAAATTAAAAACTTAGGGAAAATTGAAAGAGAACTATGGGATATCATTCTACTGCTTAAAAGTAGCTTGAAAAACAGGAATCTTCACATCAACCCCATATTTAACAGTTTTGCAAGTCACAAATCAGTCCTGTCTGCCCTTGCACTCCAACAGATCAAACTCCTATGCCACACCTCACCACCTCAGATTATGAATAATTTATTTCCTCCCCAACAACCTTGACTTTTTGCACCCTCCATTTCTTACTCTGTCCCAGTGTTCACTTCAAAGATCTGTATTGCTCTGTTTCCTGCACCACTGCAACAAAACAGCTTTGTCATGGTACCATCTCTGCTGGAACGCAGTCTTTTTCCACTTCCTGAATTTACTCTCAAGACTATATGCCTTTATGAAAACTATGTTTTAACTGATAGACATGTACTAAACAGTGGTAAAAGGGTCTTTGTCATGATAGATGATGCCTTCATCTAACATGATCCAAACCTTCACCTATTTTCATCTCAGAAGATCCCTGAGATGGATGCAGTGGGTACCTATTTAGGATTTGTCAATGTACTTCTCTTCCATCGACTAATCCAGTCTTCCCTTTAAGCCCGTGGATTTAGCATCCGTAGTAGACAGAGGCACTTTGTTCATAGGCTGACTAGCCACTGGGTGAAATATATCCCTTTTTGTTGGTTTTCAACCTCCTTGTGCAATCTTTGTTAATTCCCATGTACTTGAATTAGAAGAAATGGGGAATGTATGAAAACTATCACCTTCATCTTGCTTGTGATGTTTCACGCCTCCATCTTATCTCTTCTATACAGGCTGCCTTCCCAGTACTGAAGGGTCCTGGTTTACTTAGTTGGTGGTCACACAAAAGTTATTGAATACTGTAATAATTTTTGTTGCCCTTCACAGGATGTTTTTCAGCTTTAATATCCCCTTTTGAAGATGAGAGTACCCGTGCTTTATACAACATGTACGATGTGAGCAAATCATGAATTCATACAATGTCATTATGACATTTTCTGTTATTGTTCTCTATTTCTTTCTAGTGATCGTTAACATTTACATCTGCTTCTTTGACTGCTACTGAGCACTGAGACTGACATTCTAACAGAAATACTTATTATAACCTGAAGATCTTATTTTTGAGAAGTAATGGTCATTTAAAAGGCCATCATTAGGCAAAGTTAGGATTGTTTCCTCTGTGCATTGCTTTCATATTTCTACACTGAATTTAATTTGCCATTTTATTCTCCAGTCTCATAAATTCTGTCAGTGTTCACATTCATTCATTGCCTTTGTTGTTAGTCCTGCTATGAATAATTTTGCATCATCAGCAACCTTTGTTATGCCATTGCTCATCCTTTCCTCCAGATAATTTATGA
The DNA here is from genome assembly GCF_003945725.1 of Corapipo altera. Classification (NCBI taxonomy): domain Eukaryota; kingdom Metazoa; phylum Chordata; class Aves; order Passeriformes; family Pipridae; genus Corapipo; species Corapipo altera. The sequence goes on from NW_020884872.1 coordinate 68,533,597, forward strand.
ATATGTTGAACAACTCTGACTTCAGTAGGAATCCACTGATGACCTTCCTCCACCACCCTTACTGCCTCCAACCATTTACTCAAACTTTCCATTTCAAACAATTAATCAGCAATATAAAGGACTCTCTTTTTATTCCTTTACCTATTTTTAGGGAGGGGGTTGCCTTTTTTTTTTTTTTTTTTTTTTTTTTTTTTGAGTGAGAGAGAGAGAGAGAATCTGTTGAATACCTTTCAGGACTCCAAATGGGGTCTGTTGACAAGACCATCACATCCACATTCCCACTGCCTTCCCTAAGGAACTTCAGCAGGCAAAACATCTCCTTATCAAAGCCATACGGATGATTCTTAAGTAAATGGAACTTAGCTGAAATGGGTCAATGAGAGCTCAGTGGCTACGTTAGGTATAACTTAGTGATCTTCTGTCCTAATGTTTTATGAATCTGTTCAACTGTGATCAGATGCCAGCTTTTGACAAAAGGAAACCCCCCAAACTACCTGCTCTTTTCTTCTCTACTACATAAAGCTCATTTGTATATTGAAAAATACTAATACTTCAATCATTACTTTTGGACTATGATTTGGAAGTAGACATGTATCCTAAATCTCCCTACTGCTGAAACCAAAGACAGGCTGGGTTTTCATTTCTTATAAAAATCTGAACATTGATACATCACTGCTAATCAACCTTAAAGCCCTTATCTATTAAAAAAAATCGTGAAATTTGGATATTTTTAACAAAAATTCTCATTATTCTACATAAAACTGCTCTATTATATGTTCAATACTTACTAGCAGATGTGATAAAAAAACTCCTTAAGCAGGTTTCAGAACTTGTTAAAAACAATAGCTAAGGGATGTATGTTAGTACCAAGCAGCTGTGTTCTGAAATTGGTCTTAATTTAAGTAATCAACAAGGCATTTACTGTTATAGCATGTACCTGTGTTTGTATAGTTCTGTTCACCTCTGCATACTTTATCCTTAAAGAAAAAAATGCTAGTTAGTAGGAAACAGGCATACAGGTGCATGGACTGCAGCTCTCTAGGAGCACAAGGTAGGAGCACCATCTGAGAAGGGGAAAATTGGATAATATAATGTGTGAGGGGTGATTGACAAAAACGACTCATTCATACAACAATTCTGTCAACTAGTCTTCTGTAAACTCTACCTCAAAACTAAAAGGTCATTATAATCTCACAGAAAATTCAGGCTTCTGGAAAAAGGAAAATCAATTTGGAAGCTCCAAAAAAGTCTGAGACAGTCAGAATGCTGTATTTCAATTGTGCTGTTCAGATTTTTTCATGTTAATATTTAAATAATAGTGAAATAAATATACGTGTAATATAAGTATATTATTGACATAAAAATAAATGCAAAAAAAAATCTTTGTAGCAAAATATCTGACTTCTTCCCATTAAATATTTACAAAAACCATCATTTTTTTATAAAACACTCTCATATTGGCAGAACGGATTTTTTTTCTAGGAAAACTATTCTGTTAAAAAACACCCACTGAATTTATTATCTGAACACATAACTTGACTTTATTCAATATCTGAACAGCTCACAAACCTTTCTTTTCTGTGTTCTTTTTCCTACCCATGACAAGCACTTCCCTTCCTCACTTTTAATTATTGGCATTTTCCCTCGTGAAGGATATCTGTACGGGGAATACTCGATCTCTTAAAAAGGCAGATGATAAACTTCCTGCAGGCGTCTAGCTGTTGAAAACTTCAGATAGAAAGACAAAGAGGCAGGATTAATCTAATTCCAGTTAGTCATTTAGAGTCATTCCTTGGTGAAAGACAGACATTTAGGAGCCAGTTTACATCCCATACAACAATACACGTTGCAGCCTACCCACTTCCCCTGATTAGAGGAGCAGCCTACACATTTATTCCAGATGGTGTGCTCCGATGTTAATTACTGAAGGGCTGTAACAAGAGAGGATCTATTCCAGATGTGCTGGCAAGTGCCAATAACTCCATTAATGTAGAGAACAGCTGCAACTTATAGCACAACTGAATACAAAGCCCAGTACTGTCCCTCCACCTAATAAAGCGTCTGCATATCACTGGTGAAGAAGGACTCAATTTTGATATTGCCACTGAATTAGAAGGGAGCTAATACACGGAAAGCACTGAGTCAAACCTAGACTCACAAATTAACCTTTAGGAAAGGAATGAGAGAAGAGAAGCCCTTTGCAAAACAGAGAGGAAACTGAACTGTGAAACTAAAATCTCCAACTAACATAGTGACCTTTGGGTTCTAATAATCTGAAGAGACTTAAATATGACATATGGCATTTTTTGACCTTTGAGGTTTTATACTAATCAAGTTTCTGCAGTCTGTTAAATAAGCAGGATTTTACAGGTTAAAAGACTTTGTATGAAAATAACATGTTCCAGATTTAGTGTTCTTTGAGCACTACAGTACAGAATATAGAATTACTTTATAATTGTTCAAACACATAAATTGCTACGTCTGGTTCATGAAATTTATTTTTTAAGACTACAGTTTATGACTACCATGACATTCCTCACACCCCTATAGTCAAAACTCTATCAGTGGTTGTACTTTATATTTTCTTCTTCAAGGCTATATTATTTTATTTGGTGGTATTTCTACATCTCAATGTGCACCCAGGAAGCTCAGTGATTTGAGACTGTGTTGTGTGCATGTAAACTTCAACAGAAGGGATGAGGAATCTGTCCAGGTCTCCCTCTGTGACTATCAAGTCTCAGGAGCCATCCCAGAAGGTGACTTTTCCTGCTGATCACCTATCGGGCCTGAAATATCACTTTCATAAGCCAGTCCTCATAATCATAGAATCATAGAATCGATGGGGTTGGAAAAGACCTCCGAGGTCATCAAGTCCAACCCTTGATCCAACACTGCAGTGGTTATGAGACCATGGCACTAAGTGCCACATCCAGTCTCATCTTAAAAACCTCCACGGATGGGGAATTCACCACCTCCCTGGGCAGCCCATTCCAATGTCTGATTACTCTCTCTGTAAAAAATTTTTTCCTAATATTCAACCCTCAACCTCTCCTTGTAGGACTTGTGCTCAAGACCCTTCACCAACCTCGTTGCTCTTCTCTGGACCTGCTCCAGCACCTCAACATCCTTCCTGAACTGAGGGGCCCAGCACTGGACATAGAACTCAAGGTGTGGCCTCATAAGTGCTGACTACAGGGGAAGAATCACTTCCCTGGACCTGCTGGCCACACTATTCCTGATATAGGCCAGGATGCCACTGGTCTTCTTGGCCACCTGGGCACACTGCTGGCTCATGTTCAGCCTGCTCTCAATCAGTAACCCCAGGTCCCTTTCTGCCTGGCTGCTCTCCAGACACTCTGTCCCCAGCCTGTAGTGCTGCAGGGGGTTGTTGTGGCCAAAGTGCAGGACCCGGCATTTGGCCTTGTTGAACCTTATCCCATTGGAATCAGACCATCTCTCCAGCTTGTCCAGGCCCCTCTACAGAGCCCTCCTGCCTTCCAGCAGATAAACACGCCCCCCCAACTTGATGTCATCTGCACATTTGCTAATGGTACACTCCATCCCCTCATCCAGATCATCAATAAAGATATTAAATAGAAATGGGCCCAACACTGATCCCTGGGGGACACCACTAGTAACCGGCCACCAACTGGATGCAGCACCAGTCACCACCACTCTCTGGGCCCGGCCCTCCAGCCAGTTCCTAACCCAGCAGAGAGTGTCCCTGTCCAAGCCGTGGGCTGCCAGCTTTTTCAGGAGTATGCTGTGGGAGACAGTGTCAAAGGCTTTGCTGAAGTCCAGGTAGACACATCCACAGCCTTCCCCTTATCCACCAGGTGGGTCACCTGCTCATAAAAGGAGATCAAGCTGGTCAGACAGGACCTGCCCTTTCTAAACCTGTGCTAGCTGGGTCTAATCCCTTGTCCATCCTGTAGCTGTTGTGTGATTGCAGTTATTGTTATTGTATGATTTCTAATTCTTTGGAATTAAAGGAAAAATTTTTAAGCCTCTCTATGATTCTATGACTGTATTTATTATAAATGTATACCCAAGTCAGGAGGAGAAACTCTCCCACCGGAGTGTTCTGTAGTTGTGAAGGTACGGAGACAGGGGCAGCTTCAGACTTTCCAGAACATGCTGCTCTGCAGGCTGTCAGAGCTGTGGCTTTTCAAAAATGTCACAGCTCCTTAAGGAAGCTATCACTTTTTTCAATACCTCAACTGAAATGTATTCTACCTCCTTGCCAATAACATATTCACTGGAAAACAAGGAGGAGAGACTGTTCCTGGAAAGGCTTCCAAATTATGTAGCTTAATACATTTTCTTACAGTAGTCACCTAATAGCTTTTTGAATGGAAAGGTATTTTTTCCCCTGTACAGCCTTGTGAGGTATTCCTGAGAGAGCACAGAACTGATCTTGAGGAGTCTCTAAATGATGTTTTTAAGAAATCCAGCTGTAAGGCAGGCACAGTGTCTGGTTTAGTAATACGCTAAACACAGCTCTCCTGGGAGCAGCAAGGTGCTGGGCCCTCTGTGCTGGGAAGGTATCTCAACAAGTCAGCTGAGAAAAACAGGAGCGTATGCCTTGGTCTGCTTGCCTCCTGTCCTCTCTCTATTTCCTGCTGTCCCCAGGGAAAAACACATAACTGGGAAAGTGCAGAGCCTTGCTCAGCTCACTGCTATCTCTTCCCTGTCTTGGGGCAGGCCTGAGAGCACCTGGCAGAGACGCTAAATGAGGCTGACTCCACAGATGCTGCTGGGGAAGACAGCCTGAAGCACACACTATAAAGCAGACTCCAGAGCACCTTGTGAGTGACAGATGGTGGGGGCCAAGTCATTACCCAAATAAAATTTGAAGCCAATGTTCTAACGTGCAGTCAACTGTGTTTAATTAGGGATATAATCAAATAGGTATTATTCCTAAGATTAGCTGTAGGATATTCTTGCACAGTCAGAAATTTAGAAGTAAAATGGTTGCATGCAATTAGAACAATTTGTTCTGACCTAGCTGTCTAAACCAGTCATTCACAATGCATCTGAACTGCCAAGGAGCTGTGGGCTAGAAACACCAATTGATCAACAAATGGATTTAATAATCATTGAGAGGGAGCTTCTTCTAGCAAAAATATACTTGAGACTTAGCACATCAGCTGAACATCAGGTCTCATCTCAAGTCCTCCCTTTGAGTCTGGCAGAAGGATGGATTTCCAAATCGTTATGTCCCCCTGCAGATGGCTGCCATTGAGAAAAGTGGTGACAGCAAAAGTGTTGAGCCTGTCTTACAGGCTCCAGCCACTGCACCGGCATCAAGAAACATCCAGAGATGGTCAGCCTCAAATAGAAGGGGTAAACACAGCCTTTGGCAAACACAGATGGACCTTTTGCTCTTATTTTGCTGCTTCCATGGCCCTATGTAGAGAAATGCATTCATACCCAGCATATGCAGAAACTGGTACCATAAATGTTGCTATCATGGAAACACACAAAACTGAGGGTGAGCATGCTCTTTAGTCTTGTGTAGAGTATCATATAAATACCATATAAAAGCATTTTAGATGCAACTAGTAAGTGCCGTTGTGCGACCTCCCTGAATTCAGTTATTTTAGGCAGTAAAAAAATTCTACCTCCCTTAAAGCTGAAGATTAATTTCCCGTTGCTTTTAACTTCTTGGATCAGAAGCCACTTCCCTTCCTCTTCCCTTTCCTTTCCCCTTCCCCTCTCTCTTACCTTCCCCTCCTCTTCTTCTTCGCCTTCCCTTTCCCTTCCACTTAGTGTCACCTCCTTTCATGCAAACAGTAGATTGTCTTTATGTGTATAAGAGTTATAAGGCTCAGTATGTTAAGACACCACATCCAGTTCCTGATTTTTCCTTTGGAATGTGCCCAAGTGACCTATATCATGCATTTCCCATGGGCTGCCTAGAACTTCTGCTTTGTGAACATGCACTGAAGGAAAGCATCTGTAGCTGTCTGCCTAGCAGCCTATTTTCTGGACTTGTTCTGCCCTTCACCTGTTATAACCACATACCAGCCCTAGTAGCACTTTACAAGAAATAAAGCAGTAATAATGTGGGTGAATTAAATTCCTTTTGGCTGAATTCTAATATAATTTATGTATAAAAAAATGCACATCTAACCTGTTTATTGTCTGATAATTTATATAATATGTTTATATTTAACAGATCTCTGATTACAATATAAGATGCATACTTCATTTGTGTTTAGAATCTCTTCTCATTTTTGTTTGTTTGTATGTTTCCTCTTAATTGAAGAAATTCTTAAGTGATATTAAATGGAAAAAAATAAGAACATTCAGTCACTTTGCAGAACACTTCACTCAGTAATGGTGTACAGCCTGTACCATAGCATCTGAAACAAAATATTTTGGTGGGTTTTTATTTGCAAAAAAAACTTTTATTTGCTCTGTAATGCTGCTACATGGGTGGCAGAAAGGAATGGGAAAAACAAGGCTTGAAGATTCAGGAAGAATAAAGACAAGATTAAACATCATATTGGGCTCCACTGGAAAGGAAAAATTCTGAGGACAAAAAAGGAGAAAAATCATTAAGAATGGTGTCTGCTCCTGTAACTATCTGTTGTACATTCCTGAGGATCTGGAAGATAAGATGGAAGGAAGAATCACAGCCATATGAAGAGGAGAATAAGAGCATCATAAGGAGCAAGTATTCTCTTCTACTTAAAAATAAAAAATGTAATACTTTTTATTCAGTTAATGATGATATCTGGTATAGAAATAAAGTTACAATAATGATCGGCATCTGCATTCCACCATCCATGTGACACGCAGAGTGCAAGTGCTGTGTAGCTCCAGGAGGCTCCCAGGACAACCAGGATGCCCTGCTCTGTCCAATCCATCCACTGTTCCTGAAATCTTCTACACTGGTGAACAGAGGAGGCAAAGTCTCCATAGAAACATTTGTATGTTAGAAAATACGTGGGATCTAATAGAAGTGAGAAGTTGAAAATTCAGACAGTACAGGAAGGAGCCTTCTGGCAGTTTGCCGCACCTTCACCAAGTTGGTTGAGGGTAAATCCAAAGGGTGGCAAGGAGAACATGTCAGAAGAGAAAGCCATCTTCAGAGAAACCTTGGAGAGTGGATTAGCAGGAGCTATATAAGTGCAAAGTCCTACACCTGGGAAAAAATAACCAGAGCACAGCGCAGTGTGGCTGGGGAGTACCTTGCTGAAAGGGACCTGGCAAACAACAAGCTGAACATGAGTCAGCAGCGCGACCCTGCAGCCATGAAGGCAAATCAACTCCTGGGCTGTATTTGCAGGGATATCACTAGAATTAGAGATAAGATCATTCTACAATATTCAGCACTTGTCAGACTGCACCCAGAGTACTGTGTTCAGTTCCGGTCCCCACAATTCAAGAAAGATGCAGATAGACTGGAGAAGGCCCACAAGAGTACCATAAAGATGATTAAAAGGGTTGAAGAACCTGCCCTAGGGGGAAAGACTGAAGGAGTTAGATCATTTATGTGTGGAGAAGAACAGAGACCTCATCATAGTATTCCAGTACTTCAAAGGAAGCTGCAAAGGTGACAGAGGCTCTCTCTTTACAAGGAGCCAAATGCGAAAGACAGGAGACAATGGGTACAAATTATTCCAGGAGAGATTTCATTTTGATATAATAAATAATTTTTTTACAGTCAGAACAATCATTCAGTGGAATGATCTCCCCAGGAACATGGTAGATTCCCCACCACTGCAAGTTTTTCAGATTAAATCACACAGGGCGCTAAATAATGTCCTCTAGGCTTCCTTTTCCATGGAAGGTAGAACCAGACGATCATTGGAGGTCATTTCCAGCATGGGCTGTTCTATGATTCTGTTGCATTTTGCAGTACTGGAAATAGCAAAGCAATGATCCCAGGCCCAAAGAGTGCTACAATACCAGGGATAGGATGAGGGCAGTGAGAGAAGAAGAGTTTCAACTTTTTTCCAAATTCAGTAAAATACAACAAACCAGTAAAAGCGAGTAAAGACTTCACAGCACAATCCTCCAGCAGGGGAAGGGAAAACAAGAAAAGCAGGGGAAATTAAGGGACCGTGATGTTCGTTGTCCAGTGATACCTAGAGACACCCTCCCATGTAAATTTACTCTTTGGACCTACCCAACTTTGTAAATGTGATAGAACATTTCTACCAGTAAAAGGCAGACAGGTAGATATGAATATTCTGCAACTGGTGGTGTTGTATATAAAACACCTGGAACAAATTATGAAAGTCAATTTGCTTTAGGAATTGATCAAGTATTTTTAATTCAGTTATCTGAGTTAACTGGACCTATAAGTTATTTCAAATACTAGAAGTCTTCCCCAAAACAACGATTGTGTGCTTATGTTTGTGTACTGATTTTGGCTGGGGTAGAGTTTTAACTTTCCTCACAGTGGCTAGTATGAGGCTAGGTTTTGCATTTTTGCTGAACACAAGGATTGATAACATAGAGATGATTTTGTTGTTACTGCTGAGCAGTTCTTATATGGAGCCAAGGCCTTTTCTGCTTTTCATACTGCCACGCTGATGAGGAGACTGGGGGTGCATGGGAGGTTGGGGGAAGAAACAACCAGGTCAGGTGACCCCAACTGGCCAAAGGGATATTCCATACCATACGACATCATTCTCAGTATATAAAATTGGGGGTGAAGGAGGAATGGGGAGGCATTTGGAATGATGACATTTGTTTTCCCAAGTAACTGCTACTGTGTGATGGAACCATGCTCTCCTGAAGATGTCTGAACACCTACCTGTCCATGAGAAACTGTGAATTAGTTTCTTCTTTCGCTTTACTTGTGTGCATGGCTTTTGCTTTCCCTATTAAACTGTCTTTATCTCAGCCCATGAGTTCTCTAGCTTTTACCCTTCCGATTTGCTCCCCAATCCTGTTGGTGGGGGTTGAGCAAGCAGCTGAGTGGTGCCTAATTTCCAATTGGGCTTAAACCATGAGAGTTTGGTACCCCATAGAAACAAATTATGAAATACACATTGAAAAGCTGTTGAAAACCTTGAAGGATTAGTAATAAAAAAACAGAAAGTAGCAAAGTAATTTTATTTTATTACAGTAATTTAGAGATTTCATCTGAAATTAGATACCATTATACTAGTTACCACCCCAATGGCTAAGAACACTGCTTCCCTCATGAAGAATTTGCACCTGAGAAAATAAAATAAACAAAAGATGGCATTTATCTCATGTAACTTTAGCCATGTAAAAATGAGGCTCCTCCAAAGCACAGTAGAAAGAAACTCTTCCACAGACATATAATTTCTTTTACCCACCTCAGACATGTCTCTTCAGATATAACAACCTATCCTGCGCCCGTTTCCCAACCCTTCCTTCTTGTCCCATTCCTTCCTTCTCTTTCCGTCTCACTCCACTGACCACAGAGAGATCTCTCTCTCAGATTAGATACTCAACACTTGGATAGCCAAGTTGAGTGAATCTGGAATGACTTGCCCCATGACTATAAAGTGGACTAACAGCAGCAGGGCAATGCGAATGCCAATGGAACTCTGTGCAGGCAGGGAAGCCTGGGCATGCAGCAAAGGGTCAGGAAAAAAATACTGAAAAAAACCTTGAAAATTTTACAAGAGTTTTTCAGGTAAATCCAAAGTGGGAGGTCTGCTTAAATTCACAGATATAACAGTTAGAGGCGTTTCATTTCCACTGAAAACTCTTGGTAAAGAATCTTCTACTGAGAAATGGGAGGTTCTGAAAATCAGACATGTATTCTCTGAGCCCCATTTAGCATAAGTCCACATATTTTTCAATAACAGTAAATTCTTGACAAACTTCTGGTAATAAACTTAAATCTTGTATCCAAGGAAGGAAGTAGTAATGGTACGGGTTTTTCTTTTCTTTATGCTAATTTTCCTGTAAGACACTTTTACCTGGCCCTGCCTTCTACAATCTACTGTTATTGTTTCCTTCTTGGATGCAATGCTTGCAAAATGTCTAAAATCAAAACATCAGAAAATACTCTATAAAATTGGTACAGAAATAGCAGAACTGAAAAATTACAAGCTTGATGGCTTCTACCTCGCAGTTTCAACGCACACCATCTGATATCACATTTCTGTGCACCACCTTATTCCTTTTTTTGAGGTCTATCTTTGCAATTTACAATCCACAAGGTTGCTGAGCTCTGTGGAAATGTTAATTAGCCATCTCCTCAAGGCACAAACTTTGTCCTTACTCCTGTGAGGTATGCAGGATGCTATCAGCACTATACAAATATTAACTGAGATAACGTAATGGCAACTCCTCCACAAAAGGTACCGTTAGGGTGGATTTAGAGTTCTCCAAATGTCTTTCATCACAGTGGACAAACAAGTAACACATTAAGCAGCCAGTTCTCAGCCCACAAAAGACCAGCCTTAAGGGATTAACCAATACCATCACATTTCTCACTGACACCAAACACTAACAACATCTCCAGCATGCACACACTTTTGATTCAACAATGTTATCATCACCCTCAGTGTACACATCAAGCAGTTGAAAAGGACCAGTTTGTCATCAACACATAAATAAGCTCTGCAAAATCAGCCACAGTAATTGAACCTCTAATTCTGGAACTGCTTCTAAGGTGATAAAAATCTAAATAGTGGAAGAAATGTATTGGCTAAAGTAAAACTCACAGTCAAGAAACATCAAGGTTCTTTATGGAATTTGTTGCATTAAATTAATCCTATTGAACTACAAAAAGCAAGGAGCCCATCTAGTTCTATCCATGCCTGGGACCAAGTAGGGGAAACTCAGACTGAGACCAAATCAATAGATTTTCATCCAGGTCTAAATTTTTGAGACAACTGGACCGTAGTTGCTGTTCCAGGTGTACAGTTACTATCACTATAATGAAAACTATTAGGCCAAAGGCTTAGTGCAGCACAAAATGGAAGGAAAATATCCTTCCCATAAAGTATGTCTCTCCCAAAAGACTCAAGTGTTTGTGTTTTAGTCTCATTTTAAGGGCCTTTTTATGGTACTCTAATGGTGTAAAATAGCGGAAGGAAAATCAACATCACTCTCTAAATTAGGAAAACACCAAGCAAAGACCTATGAGGGTCCTCTTCTTCCTCTTCCCTCTCCTCTCAATCCAGGACCCCTGGAGGAGGTCACAGCCAGAAACAGAGTGGAAGCTCCTGCCTAGGGATTTCACTGTGGTCTTGGGTGCAGGCACCTCTTGAGGTGCAGGCACACAGGGGTGCAGCAACATTCACACTGTCTACACACACTTATCCACTGCCAGAGCTGCACAACAAAGTTCATTTATTCTCTTTATGCTCTGCCCTGCACAGCCATGTAAGTCTGGAATAACTCCATTATCTCAGCAAAAGGGCAACAGCATAAAACTGAGCGTGAAGGAGGTCAAACCAGTACAGCTCTCAGCTAATGTGTAAAATGCACACTTGGTTTGATTCACCATTCTGCAGTTACCAATAAAACAGTTTTTTAGGAGCCTGACATCCAGAACCAATACTTTAAATCAGAAAAAAAAAAAAGACCATCCAATCACATTAAGGAAATGAAGAACGTGAACTGAAATTTAGCATCTAATTACATTATCCATATACCCAGTATGCATTCAGATTATTAAAGACTTGAATAACTGTAATACAGTTTACAAGGAAAAAATCCTAGTCTCTACTTACTCACAGACTGGGGAATGAGGGTCTTCATGCAGAAAGAAAGGTGTCACACACTCTTAGTACTCACATAATGAACTTAGATTCTGGAAAAAAAAAATTAGGATGGGCACAATCTTCCAGTGGTTCAGACAGGGAAAAACAGATGGAGTTTAAAGAAAAAAGATAAAACATTGGGCAAGATCCAACCCATCCTCTTCTGGTACTCAAATTGTGAATTGAAGTATAAAAATTTGGAATCTGACTCTCAGTGAGGGCACCCAGATTACAGCTCCACTTTCAGGCAGTATAGGGGATAAAACTGAACCAGAGAGCATCCTTCTACATGAGCCCTATCTTATTCAACAGGAAAGTGGCCATAAAAAAATTCCCACTCTTTTGGGGGACTTAAAGGAGTCAGTCAGACCAATACAAAATACCTCTGCTCAGAGTGTGGGTGTCCCAGCTAGGGAGAGGCACTTGCATGTGCAGGCCTCACTTAATTTTAAAACACAGCCACCAAAAGAGCAAAGGGGGTATGAACACTTCACATGGTGATCCTGGCAGGCAGAGCATGCATCTGCCAGGGTCCTGAGATCTCGACCCCACACTGTCCTGCCTGCTGGATTTAATGGAATGTACATAAACGAGTGCATAAAAGCATCAGACCAGATGCTTGGGGTGATTGGATGGGGGGGAGAGGGGAGAGATTCTTCTTGTGGCATCCACTTTCTGGGCAGCCAAAGAGGAATATTCACAAGCCAGAAAAATCTGGAGTAAAGAACTGTCGCCCCAGCCTCAAAGTTAGGGCACTCAGGTGGGAGAAGGGAGTTCTGGTTCCTAGTTCCGGCTTTTATCTAATAAAGATCTAACGTAACATGAGTTGACAGTCCAGGGAGTTTTGTTGGTCATTACCTTAATTGGCAGAACTGCAAGGATACTGTTTTATATATTGATTTTCTAATGAAATTACTGTCCAGTATTTACCCTCCATATGTTTATTTCTCTATTGTGCAAGGCTCTCTAATGTCCCATGGGATTTGTAGCTAACCTAAAAGTTTATTATTCTGTGCCTTCTCTGAATATGCAAGGAATGCATTAGGCTCTCATAACCATTAACAACCAACTGAATGGTAGAATTTATTTATTTCTTAAACTAATGAAGCTGCTGATAAAGAATTAGCCTTGAATTTAGGGGAATCAGTTCCATTATTAATTACACTGCTTCAGATTTCGTCCCACACCGACTTGTTCTGCCTCAGTTTCACACAAAAATCCTGGATGTGATGAAGATGTCAGAAGTTTTGGTTGAAGACAGCAGCGATGAGACCAGTGAAGTCTCTCTCCCGTGCACAGCAGGCTGCAGGAAGCCAGCCCTGAGAAGCTGGGTTCTGACTCCGCTGATTCCAATGGCTTCTCCACCACATACTCCGTTTACTTAGCCAGAGAAGCGAGTCCAGGATTTGGCCCAAATGAACCAGGAGAAGAAAACATTTTATACATTTCAGAAGCATCTCATAATGCAGAAGGGAAAAATCTTGTTACAGTGCACTCCAAACAGCTTATTCTAGGTAATCACATTTATATTTATTAAATGAAACAGCATTCACAAAATGTCAGCATTGCAGCCAAGACATAAACAATGATATCCAAGACATAGTCCAGAAGTTAAAAACTGGTTTATGACACTTCCTGTTCTCAGATTCTTCCTTTCTACTTCCTAATGATCTTTAATAAGAGGATGTACCAACATTCATGCACAGCAATCTCCAGGCTTGCCACTTCATATCAATGCCTTTTTCAATAAAGGAAACACCATGTCAGGTAGCATATTAAAGATGAATGCAAACTTCTTTCCCTATAATTTGGTCAGTTATGCCCTGAAATAACATCTGCAGTAGGTTTTTGAATGTTTATTTTTCTGATGAAGATAACTTTTGTAAAATAGACATAAATTTACTTTCTTTGTTTATCCACTGATTTATTTAGTTAACCAATAGTAGAAGAAAGTAGATATAGAAGCAAGTGGATCTTAGTCAGTTAGAAGTTTTGGAAAAACAGCTGCAGGAGTTGCCTTTGTGCAGAAGTGGTGTTGAACTTTCAAAACAGGAAACAACCTAAACTAAGGGAGCATTGCAAGGGTTTTTCTTTCACTGCTGAATTGAGGGGAAAGATGCCCGAAGAAAAAAATTTTGCTTATTTTCAGTTTCAACACATCAAAATATGATGCTGACAATACACTCCTTATTTCATAGCTACAACCTCTACTATTCCAGTATCACTAAACACAAGCATAAGTCAGCGCATAGTTTTAACCATGGAAATAAACACATATCAGCAAAGTTAGGTTTATATGCCTTGTTGAATAAGGATCCAATTTTGCACTTCCTTCTGCAAAATGTTTTGGGGCAAAATTTTGAAAGTAAATCTGAAAACACCAATACACCAGTGTCACACTTTAATGAATTTGTACAGAGATAATGAAGAACGATGGATTCAAGATTTTCGGACACATCGTTGCAGAGAACAAAAACTACTAAATTTTGAGTCAAACAATGTATTTGAAAAAACTGACCTGGCAAAAAAGGGAAGATTATATCAGAACCTGGAACTTATCTTGTGCTGCAGTATTAGTTTATCAAAGCCCATTATAATCAAAACTGAAACAGTAAAGACAGAATTGCCCTATATATCAACAATGACCAGTGCATAAGAATGCTGAAAGTTATTGTGGAAACAGCATGATGTCATTGTAATATGACTTATAAACTGCAAATAAATACCTATGCAAGCCCCCTCCACTCCACGAAAAAACCAACAAAACAAACAAACAAAACACAAAACCCCAAACAAACAAAAAACCAAACCAAAACCAAAACCAAAACCAAACCAAACCAAACCAAACAAAAAAATACCCCAAACAACAAAACAAAACAAAAACAACCAAACTCATAAGACTCTTAAAATGAAACAGAAATTTCTAGAGTGACAGATATTTTGGTCAAGATGCCTACCTATTTTCTATAGTATTTTGTATATCAAAACGTTTTTCTTTCTAAGCTTCAAGCACTGATTTGTCTTCTTTCATTTTGATGTGGCTTTCAGAAAAGACAAGGCATTGTAGTCAGAGTGTAGTATCAGGACTGTAATATCCTCTGATGGGTAAAGCATTTCTACTGTCTTCGTTTCAGAGACATTTATTAATGGGTGGGCTGATAATGCTTATTATGTACCTGAGATAACCTCAAAAGAACAAACAAATACAACTAGAGGTAAACACTGTCTGTTTTTGTGGAGGTTTCTCAGCAAGAAATTGGATTTTCAATGCAAAATATATCACATTTTTGAAGAAAAACCAATTAGAGATTTGGGAACCTGCTAGCTGTAAAAAGTGTTTGGAAAATAAGCAAAACTACACTGTGTGTCTTCAAAATCACTTAATTCATCAAAGGGTAAAGAAAGCAACATCTCATTGAAACACATCCTTCTGTATCTTTTGTTTCTGATTCACATGAGGATAAGAAATATTAGTTTTCTAGTATTACATTATCTGGTAAGAAGTATTGACAAAAACGTAGTCATATCATTCAGACTATAAAGATGAGGTGATCCTCTTTTATTTCCCTCATTAGTATTTAATCATGTACAGCAAAAGAATTTCTGAAAACCCAGGTTTTCCTAGTACCATCACACCTAAAGATCCACAGCTATGGTTCATGTTGAAGTGTGTTTATTTTTATCCAAATGTAGTTTTTGAATTAAATTACTCTTGGGGGCTCACTGTTCTACCTGTTGTCCTGCAGGAAAACAACTCTCTGAAGAAATGCAAATAATTCATGATTCTTGAGGGCTTTGGGACAGTTACTATGCCATTCAAGTTCTCAGAACTGCAGTAAGTATAGTCTTGGTATCATCATTCCATATGGCTGCATCCAAAATAAGATGCTTAGGTGGGTTGTAAAGTGACATAGTTTGAATACACATGATTGTATCTTAAGCTTAGCTACAAGCCCTAGACCACCACATGTTCAATAAGGGATCAGACCCCTGTCAATTAAATTCTGTGAATATTCTATTATCTGGGAGTTGAAAGTCTTTAGCTGAGATTAGACAAATATGGATCATCACAAATTATAAACACTGCACTGCTGCACTGTCACCTAGTTATGCAATTAATATCATCTCACATATAAATATATATTTGTTTGTATATCACACAGACAAAAACAAAAGAAAAATAATGTAAACAGGTAATTTCAGGAGAAACTCTAAAACACAGCATTGATTCCATGTCCCATTATATAGGGCTACTTTTTAAAAGCTACACAAGCAATTAAGAGAGAAGAAAACAAGGATAAAACCAGTACATTTTCTACCGTGAAATAATTCTGTGTTGACAGGATGCATTTTTCACTGGAAAAGGTATTCCTCCAAAACTCTTGCCCAGCTTTTGTCAACAGTTTCCACTTTATTTGAGATCACCAAAGTTACAGAATTAATGTAAAACAAAGGAGATGTTTTAACTATGTGTTATTGTATTCTTGTCTTAAACTGGACTGACTTGCCCAGCTCTTTATGGAATCTCACCATGCTGTTTGGAAGAATGTACAGTGGGGATCAGCAGTTACATTAAATTTTTATACTCTTATTCCCATTCACTTTTTGAATGCTTTCTTTTATCCTCCTGGGACAGACTACAGTGTAGAGTGGAAAGCCACCGAATATTTGTGGCTTTTGTGTTTTCACGCTTTCCTTTCCCTTCCTAATCATCTCATAATTCTTAAAGTAATTATTAATTTACTTTTATTGTAAGATATTCTTAATTTGATTATTCTTATTATTCTTGCAATTCTTCTGCCTTTCTTTCCCCCTTTTAAGTATTTTTAGAAAGGATTTTCAGTGCAAAACAACTATGCAAATGCAAATTTTAACAAAAATTAATGCAAATGAAGAATTAATATTCAAAAATAGATTAGGAGCTTATTAATTTTTAACAAACAAGTATCCTATCTGCTTCACAAAAACAGTTCTTGGATCTTGGTCCCTGTTCTGAGGCACTTGCAATTCAATCTTGACTTAAGATACAAAAACCATTAATCAATAAAGGAGGAGGGTTGGAAATATGTTTCTGTTCCCTCAAGCAGCAGCAACTTTGTGTAGCACCAGTGGTGCCATTGGTTATGCTGAATACATAAATAGATTGCCTTTATGAACAAACATGATTCAGAACTGCAAGTTAACTGTGTTTTCTGGAACACACAGCATCTGCTATTTTGCACTGTGGTATCTTATCACTCATAGAGTCTTAACAGGTGTTTCTTCCCAGTTTCCTAAAGAACAGTGCTTTATTTATTATGAGCAGCAAGTGCAAACACACCAAATAATGGGACAATACGCAAGGAACTTAAAAAATCTAAAGAAAAGCAGAAATTTTAAGAGATAAACTCTTTTAAGTAACTAAGAAGATCAAATGAAAGAATGCCCTTGAAATGATGTTGAAGTTTTTGTCAGGTCAATATTACAATATTGCATTGTAACAGCTACTATGTCATTTTCTGTGGATGTTTTACAAGATTTACTAAAAAGTCATCGGAAAGGGTGCATATAACAATGATAGTGGGGTTTACTTTGTCAGAAAAAAAATAAGGTTGGAGATGGTTCAAAAGCCAAACCACTTTGAGCCTGTATTTTCCAATTTCAAATATCAAAGTTAGACATTCAGGATCGTGTAGGAGCATAAAAACCACAGCAGCCTGGTTTCCAGTAGCACCAAACATCCCAAGTAACACAGGAGTGCATGTGTTCATACCCACGAAAACTGGACTTCATGCTTTGCCCTGAGGCTAGACATCTACTTTGGGTAGCCACTCTGGGAGATTTTTCCTAGTTCAAGGTCATTCACAGAAGTAATACAAAACATCAAATCACCAAAAACGTTTTCTAGGTTCGCATCTGGTTATCTGATTTCTCAAAAAAAAAAAGAAAGGGAAGGTAATGGAAGTAATCAGGAAGCTGGAAAGACTATTTTATGGTATATTGGGTTTGCATGGCCAGATTTTAGCAGCAGGAAGAGTACAGGGATTCTGTGGGAAGCTGGTAGAAGCTCTCCCCATATCTGGCAGAGCCAATGCCAGCCAGCTCCAGGAGCACCCACTGCTGGCCAAAGCTGAGCTAATTAGAAATGATAGTAACACCTCTGCGATAACATATTAAGGAAGGAAAAAAGTTATTGCACAGATGTTACTGTGGCCAAAGAAGAGCAGAGTGAGAACATTTGAGAGGAACAACTCCGCAGACACCAAGGTCAGTGGAGAAGGCGAAGGAGGAGGTGATCCAGGCGCTGGAGCTGAGATTCCTCTGCAGGCTGTGGTGAAGACTGCAATGAAGCAGCTGTGCCCCTGCAGCCCATGGAGGGTTCACGGGTGTGCAGAGATCCACCTGCAGCCCATGGAGGAGCCTGTGCCAGAGCAGATGAATGCTCGAAGGAGACTGTGAACCTGTGAGAAACCCGTGCTTCAGGTCAGGGACCTAAGACCTGTGAAGAGAGCAGCCTACACTAGAGCAGGTTTCCTGGTAGGACTTGTGACCCTGTGGGGGACCTACACTGGAGCAGCCTGTGCCTGAAGGACTGCACCCCATGGAAAAGTGACCCACATTGCAGCAATTCATGGAGAACTGTTGCCTCTGGGATAGACTGACATTGGAGAAGTTCTAGGAGTAATGTCTCACATGGGAGGGACCCCACGCTGGAGCAGGGGAGGACTCTTCTCCCTGAGCAGCAGCAGAAATGTGTGATGAAGTGACCATAACTCCCATTCCCTGTCTCCTGCACAAGCATGGTGTAGGAAGTAGAGCCTGGGAAGGAGGAAGGGGTAGGGGGATAGTACTTTTTAGGTTTGTTTTATTTCCCATTACCCTGCTCTGATTTTGACTAGTAATAAACTCACTTAATTTCCCCAATTCAAGTCAGTTTTGCCCATGACGATATTTGGTGAGTGATCTCTCCTAGTCCTTACCTCAACTCGTGAATCTTTGCTATATTTTTTCTCCCCTGTCCAGATAAAAAAGGAAGTGATAGAGCAGCTTTGGTAGCTGCCTGGCATCCAGCTAGGTTCAAACTGCTACGTATGGGAAGTCACTAAATAAAAACAAACCACCATTCATGACTTCTAGTACAGTAATGCCTAGAACTCAGATACTTCTCTGTGTTGGACACCTGTGTATGTAAACCAGAGAGATATTTTCTTCTCACATTGTTTTGTAGCTTAAAATCCTAACAGCTGTTTTTCATTAGGAGGGGAAATGGCAAAGGTCTATAGACCAACAAGCAGTATAAGGAATATACATGTATGTGTTGCTTTATCTCCTCTCATTATACAAGAGGCAAAGAACATTCAATGAAATGAACAGGTATCCAGCTGCTGCAAGGATACGTGGGTTTTAGTGAAATGCAATTGGCTTCGGAATTCACTGCTGCAAAGTGCCTCTGAGAATCTCCACATTGCTAAGGAAAAAGAGGAGCATGGTGTTTGCTCATACACTGGACATCCAGGCATTCCCTCTGATTATATATTATGGCTTTACTTTCTCAGCAGCTCCAACTTTCTTTCTTGCAAAGCCATATTTGGGAGTAGTTCCCTTTGGGCAACTGTTCTTGTATGGACAACAGTATACCAGTTTGTCTCTTTCTGCCTTCCAGTGATATCCTCAAAGGATTAGATATTCCCGGATACACTCCAGGCCATGAGATATAAATCCTAGTTGCATGTTGTGAAAATATCACTCTCACAGATCTGACATTTTGATGACATTATCTCAGATACTTTCAGAGGGGAAAAAAATCAACCCAAAAAAACCCAAAAACCAACCAACCAAACAAAAAAACCAAACACCACAAAACCCTCCAAAAACAAACAAAGAAACCCCCCTCCAAACCCACATTAAAAATTGTTCTTATGTCTTAGGACCCCTGTTTGGGCCAAGACCCCATATGGCAGACACACTCCATGCAGAGCAGCAGTGTGAATGCAACCCAGCTGGTGTCATCAGTCCTAGAGATGGAGATAATTTCCCAGCCTTCCTGCAACATAAGATGTGTCACATTACTTACCCTCAGGAAGGCAGTGGGGATGCATCTGTTTAATTTACCAGCATAGATGTAATCAATGAGAGCAATAAATTACGAGGACCAAAAATATATCTGATGCTTAAAAGAGAACATGAGAATCATAGCTAAATTAAATATAAAATAAATATTACCTTAGCTGTGAATCCTCATGTTTCAGGGCACCAGTAAGTAAAATTTCTGTGATTAGACAGAAACTACAGCCCCAGACAATTTTATACGGTATGTATTTGCCTACAATGGTTTCCCATCTTCCTTGGTGTAAATCTTCACACACTGCTATTTTGACTGAGTCTAGCAACTTCTGTGATCCTAATATTGGCATCCAGTCATCTTGCTGTTCAGCTAATATATCCCTCAACACACAGTGGTCAATAATTCCTTTGCTGCTACTGGTCTTCTTGAAGTTTATGAATTTAAAACATTAACCTGTTTTGAGCATGAGGTAGCATATGATCAAACTAAAATATGTAGATTGTTCACAAGACCCTCCTATGGAGCATGCATTTGCTGTTAACAAGCAATTCCTGAATGAAATGAGAGTTCTTAACTCCCCTTAGTGAGAGTAGGAAACATACAGTATTTCTGGATTAGATTGAGCCCCTCAATCCTTGCCTGATTCCTGGCAAAATATGTTATCTGGCCTAAATACGAAAAGTTCAGCTTGCCAACCACCCCATGATCCTCTTGCAAGTGAAAGGCATTGGCAGAGATTTTTTGGGTCAAAGGTAGGCCTCTAAGATTATGATCTAATGGGACCTGGTTGTCTACATTCTCTTCATAGACCATGAAGGGAATAGAAAGCTCTACAGAGCAACTGATTTAAATCTAATGACTAGAACTGGTTTTCCATCAATTATAAAGGACACCTACAGAGATTTCTCTCACCCATAAACAACTACAATAGATGCTTTCCATTAAGTGAGGTGAATCCCACCACCATTTACATGATTCACTAACTTCATCAGCAGGACTAGACTGATGCAGGTATGTTGTGAATGGTCCTCATCACAAACAGCTTTGCAATTTGCTGCTGTTGTTCCAGGGATGCTTGTGCACACAAAAGCGTGACACATTTTTCCAACCCTGTTAGCTGACTTGGTAAAAAATACTATTTCTGTGAAAAAACTTTGGCATTTTTTTAAGCCACCACCAGACATCAAAACTAACATTAAACCCTCATTATATCAGCATTTCTTTATGTGGGAATTGGTCAGCAGCACAAAGGCCAAACAATGGGCATAAATGAGCTGAGTATTGGACTACAGCTGAGACACATAACCAAGAACATGGACCTTCCTCTGCCTACATCCCAGATTTTGAAGATTGTCTCAGGTATAATCGTGGGACCCAGTGCCCAGGGCTCAGTGCCTGCTGCAACCTTGGCTATATCAGAGTAAGTTCCAGGTACGCACACCCTCACACATACACCTGGAGTCACTTCTTTCCTTCACTTCCTCAACTAAACCTGCTGATGGCAAAGATGGAGGAGGAGGGACCATGTCCTGCAGGGACTCCTCCTCACTGGATGCAGGAATGAGGTGGGAAAGGAGGTATGACTAGGAACTTGGTGAAGTTTCTGTTCAGGAAGGGAAAAGGAAAAGAATAGGAAGGAGAAAAGACGGGACTCCAGTTCCTAGATTCAAATCCTCAGACACAATGTGTAAACATATGGGAACAAAATTTTTTCTCCTCACCCTTTGCCTCTGTTGGCTTAGGTGCTCCTATAGGACACAGGAGAGAAAGGTGTTTAACTACTAATGCTAAGGAAGGAGTCAGATCTCCTACTTCATAGGCGCCTTCTGGTATTTAACCTAGTATGCTTAAGCACTAAGCCTTTAACTGTGTGTGAAAGGGAAGTAACCACAACTGCATTTAGTGAGGAATTAAATCTTTGCAGCATGTGCTATATGTTTTTGGGGAATGCTGATTGAATTCAGGACCTCAGAGCTTGCAGGAAAAAGGATTCTCAGTTTCTGGGCTGTCATTGGGTTAAGGCATCAACTGACCATAACTGCTCAGACAGCAGAAAATTTTGTCATAAGAGGGAACTTCCAAATGATGGCTCAGGCCCCCCCCAGAGTTTAGTGACATCTAGATAGGTGGGTTTAGATTGAAACTTTGGACTTCAGGGAATTTCAGGTATGTCATTTTTCCCCTAGTGCCAAATCCTTTCTGCAGTTTTCATGTTGCTTGAAACTGGAACTATCCTGCAACTGAAATAATATTTAAACTTAATATAGGGAACAATATGCCAGAAGAACATAGAATCTAAGTAAGGATAGAGTGGGAGAAGAAGTTGAGCAAAAATGTTGTAAGAAGAGAAAGATAGAATTAGGAGAAAAGGAGAATAATTAGAATTAAAAATAAACCCCAGCCACTTCTCATGTTAAAAGCTCAGAGTTGTAAGCTAATTGGCATCTTATAGCTCTGCCAGAGTATTACAGAAAGAACACTTCAAGTTACCATCATGTGTTTTACGTGTTTCTTAATCATGTTTGTAACTGGAAGATGTAAGATTTCATCTATGCTAAGCTTTAGTACTTTACCACCAGAGTTTAATTGGTAAATCTTGGAAAGAAAGGAATACAAGCTAAAGCTTTGCTCAAAAAGCTTCTTTGTACAGTGGAAGACTATCATCAGGATTAAATGTCAGATAAAACCCCCACTTTATTAATTTTCACTTTACTCTGATATAAATATAGGAACCATGCAATTATTTCCAAATCCTATCAGCATTAAACTCTTCCCATCTCATACTTCTTCCTCACCTCACTTTCACCCCCAGTAGTAGAGAATAGTCTCCTGCTAACCTGTAATAATCTCTGCTTATACCTGCCTTTGAAGGAGATCCACCAAAACCTAAAAATAAATGAAACAAGATTAAGATTAATAAAATAGGCAAGGATAATTGTTCATTTTGTTATAATCTAAATTCAATCCATTAAGGAAAAAGTATAAGACTCCCTTCTAGCTAAATTGACTGAAACATTCTGCAACAATGGAGAGTAATAAAGCACAATTAAAAGTGAAAGTGACCTGGAGCTTTAAATACTGAGAACCATGGTAACGGAATAAGAAGGTCATTTAAAGGTCAGTGGCTTATAAACAATGTCCTCAGAGAAATTTCTCAAGAAGAAAATAATTTCAGATGGACTTACTAAGTAATTTATAAAAAAGAAGGTTTCTCCTGTCCTTAAGGAAGCCAAGAAAAATTAAATGCCTACTATGAGGCTCTGGCAGCCATTGTTTCATGTCTTATGTTCAAGAGGAGCTATTCCAGCTGGCGTTCCATGGGATCATCTGGCAGGGTAAATCTCACAATACCATGCTTACAGAGTCACGTATTTTCCAAAACATTTGTTTCTTTGGAGGTGACATATGGGCTGCAGTCCATGAACTCTGCCTGCACAGCAGGTAGGGGTTACCTGAGCACCTGCACTACTGCAGAGCAAGAGGCAAAAGAAAGCACTGACACTGGCTGTTCTCTCTGGGCAATGGTGTGAAGCTGTGTCTGTCAACCCTTTTGGTTCCCTGCTCAGCTGTGTTTCTCTGGCAGATTTTCTGTGGCCTCTTATACACACACACCTTCCAGCACATCCTGGGGACTGGCACCTACTGCCAACCTGCACAAGTAGCAAGTGTGCTGGCTCTACTATAGAAGCCTTCAGTTCTTCCTTGCTAAGACCAGTGTTCCTGGATGCACTGGTTTATGACTCCAGAAATTTGCCTCTACAAGTGAAAATACAGAAATCGTCATAAAAACTTGGTATCATTCTTCATATTCACAGAGATCCTGAAAGCTCAAAATGAAAAAAAAGTATTCTTCTCCACTTGAAGCCCTTTTTTTCCCCTTCATTTTTTAGACTTGGACTTTGTATCCCATTCCAGCGGGGTCTGTGCCCTAGAGCTGGAAATATAGATTATACACAAAAAACTTTAATTGAATGTAGGTGAATAATGCAATTCATGCAAACGTTCATCAGAAATCTGTCAAAAATATAAGGTTAGAAAATTATTTTTCATGCAAGCGGGCAGTACAACAATAACTGTACTGTGTGAACACCTACAGAAAAAACAGCTAGGAAAGCCTTAAAGGATTCAACACGTTATTCTGCATCACTTAAATCCATATACAGGAGAAAAAGTAGTGATCTTACATATTTAGTTAGCCTGTGTTATATCTCAGTCATCATGGAACACTTCATAACTCAGCGTCAGGGGGAAAAGACAACAGGATAGTTGGCACAAGGTATTATCACTTGTAAGGCATTTTTTACATTTCATACAGCTGCATCAAAGACTGACATAAACCAGTCATTTCAAAAGTCATCTAATGACAGAGAAGAATTATACTTAGGCTTTTGGTGAATTCTTTGCAGATGTGTCTTAATTCAAGAGTTAGCATAATAATAGTGCTGCCCTACACAGCACAGGTTTCACTGGTTATTCATGGGCATTTAATATTTAATTAGTTCCTTTTCTGAATACCTTTCTTCTACTGTACTCATTCTGTACTTTTTTCTCCATCTGTCCTCTTCCTTCCTTCTGCACACCACAATTTCACTGAATATTTTACTCCCTATTCCTTTTGTGGTCTCTTTTATCGAAGCAATACATCAACCCAACGACTTGAAGCTTGTTCCCCCTGTGTTCACATTAGTCAAAAAATTAGCCAGAAGAAATCAAACACTTTGCTGTAGCTGTATGTTGCCTGTAAAGTTACATGCATTTGGCTTTTTTTTAAATATGACACTGCATAGTGTTATTTCAAGAAAAAGTCTCCTCTGTATTTTCTACTCATGCAGTTCATTTACGCAGGCTGTCCATGCACTCGCTGTGCACAGACAGTGCATGCAGTCACAGGAACAGCTGATCAAACACAACCAGGAAAAATTCAACCTAGTATATTTTCTATTGTCTATAAAATAAATTTATTTTTTATAGATTTTGCCCAGGTCTCTCTTCTGAGCCATAGGTGTAAAACTAAGGCAGGAAACTGGACAGAATGTTTTTCCCTGAAGATTATGAAATCGCTCAGTAAACCTCTTTCTATAATAAAAATCTTTAAATGATGGTTGAAAATCTGTCTCCACTGGAGTCAATAGTAAAACTCCCATTCACATCAGAAGCGACTGACTTCTGTGCTAATGAAAGCCCTTTAAATACACCAGGTATGCTACATAATGATTCAGTATAATAACCTGTTATAAACCACATACTTTTCTCCAGATAAGATTTCACATTTTTTACTAATGATACATTTTTAAAAATCCCAATTTCTTCTATCAGTAAAAGACAGTCACTACATCAATACCCATTAACACTAAGCAGTGGTTTAAAAAAGGGCTTCTGAAGATAGCATGGAAATGAAGCTTCAGGCTGAATGTTATATAGGCCAAATGAAATGGTCAAGCCTGTTTTGTGTCTCTGCTGGAAGCTGGTATCTCTAGGACCAAAGTAAATGTTAAAAGCATTATTGGTCAAGATGGACTCATACTGACATCTGACAAATTGCTTTAAAACTAGGAGGAATCTGTACTCTTCATCAAACATTTTGACTGACCAAAGCATACATGGTAAGCACCCAGACAGAAAAAAACAAATTCCTGTCTATTGTCTGTAAAGTGCCATCAAAGAAAGGATTTTAGAGAGAAAAATTCAATTCTCAGCTCTCTATTCAGAGTGAGGATAAATCCTGGTACGTAACTGCAGCATTAGTCATGCTGGCTAGCGACAGAGCAGGTGGAGGACCAATGACAGAGAGCAGAGAGGTCATCATCTGTCTGAGCCACCAACTTTCCTCACCAGCCACCAGTGTCAACTCAGCAGGCACGATGAGGAGTCCAGGCTGAAGTGCTGTGCTTGATAATGCCCTCTCTGCACCCCACTACTGGCTTTGTCTGAGAGTCCTGCCAGCCCTGCTCCCCTCAAGGGGCAGCTGTGCATGGGCTAAGGTCCTCCTGCACCACTTAACCAGCACAGAGCAGACAGAAGTGGGCCTTCACTTTGAAACTGTGTCAGTGCTCCCTTAGGTTTGGAACAGGATGGAAGAGGAACAAATAAAAGCTTTTCCCAAACACCCACATATCTGAGGTGGGCTGCTGCTGAATTCGGGCTTCGAGTTAACAAACATGTACCACTACAGAGGTAGGATGAAAACCACTTCTCCACCCTCAGAAAACTCCTTTGAAGAAACAGCCCTACACAGTTTTTTCAGTAAGTCAGTAACTAAGAAAGGGCTCAAATACAGAAACATAGTCCTCATGTAATGATTCCATCAGTTTGTAAATATTTCTGATAGGGAAGAAGATTTCTGATAGTGACATGTCTTATATTGTCACTGCACCTAAGGATGAGCAGAATTGTAAATACAGAACTATGAGAATAATATATGAAGCAATGTGCTAGACTTACCATCACCTGAAGTCATTAAATAAGATGTGGACATCTGTGAAAAACATTCCAGCTCAATCAGAAGACAAGTCTGTGGCACGGGCCTGTATTGTGTAGGTGATGATAATAAGATGACAATAGCTCTTGCAGTTATTGAAAGTCATGAGTATTTGAATCTGCTTTGCCAGACTGGTTTTTATTTCTTTTAATTCCAAGATTTTAGGTTATTTTAGCATTCATATTTGTCAGGTTGAAGAGTAACATCAAAAACAAAGCTACAAAGCCCAGCCTTTGAGGGTATAAGTAGATTAACTGAGGGAAAGGTACCTGAAAGACCTTGGCTGATTCTGGGTGCTTCCAGAAGGCTGACATTAGACAAAGCCTTTCCCAAATCCCACTGTTAAGGGTATTTGAGGTGGAAAGAGATATTGGCCACAAGACAGGCACTCAGAACACATGTCCTAGGGGGGTAAAAATTTCAGAAGCGTTTTATAAGGAGCTAAAAGCATCTGAGGAGAACAACTATTTTAAAATAGAGAATAAAGGCAGGAAGACTGAGGAGGTTGCTTCTTTTAAAGTCTGGAGAGAGCTGATACTGATGAAGAAAGCATTTCAGTGTGGCTAACTGGAGCATCCAGCATTTCATGAAATATAACAAACCTTCACCATTGCCCCACTGAATGCTTTCTGCGCCCAGGAGGAAACAGGCTAATTTATCCATCTCAACGTGCAAATTCCACCCACTGGCTGGAAGCAAAGATTTTTTTTTTTTTTTTTTTTAAATTTCTGTCTAGTCATCAAGATCATATTGTTATAAGCAGTAAGAGATTCTCCAGAGCTACAAATAAACTGTCTGCCTTAACTCCTTTTGATCCTCCACAGAGGTAGACATCATGCCATCTCTCCACTGGCATATCATGCAGGAATAGGTTGATAAGACTGAAGAATCTTAATCTTGCAATGAAGTGTGTAAGGGATTTGTACCAAAACCTTATGAATCCTGCAAACTGTAACACAACTCCCAAACAGGAGTTTGGGAGTTTTTAGTTCCTTTATCATTAATAATAAGTAATGCCCCTGAAACACAGAAGTATTGCCACAGCAGAATTCAGTAGAACACACAAAGTAATACAAGGTAACCTACATGATTAATCAATAACGTTTTGTCCTGAATTCTTAAGCTTTTTGTCAGCTTTTTGATTCTGCCAACATGCTCATTAACAGCAAGTCTCTCAAATCATCCCCAAGTCACACTGGCAAAATACTGGAGCTTCCCTGGCTGTGGGCAGGGAGAAGGATTTTGGGAAGGTCATTAGTGAAATGTGTAACATGTACAAAGAACAGCCTCAAATTTTGGACTTGTTTACTCATGTCACATCCCTTCAGAGTCCCATGAAGGGTACATAAAACTTGACATTTCTGGGATGAGGTAGAGGGAGAAAGAGCAGGAGTGAGGAGAGAAAAAAGGAGGGACTGGGAAAGCCATTTTCCATGGTTCTAAAGTGATCAGGAAGAACAGGAAGAGAAGGGTTGTGCTCCACAGGAGTTAGAGACAAAGAGGTTCAAATACCATGAATAAGGAGACACCCTGCGCCCTCCCATGTTTTGAGACTAAGAAGCAAAGAAACAGGTAAAAAGAGGATTTCGACCAAAGAGGAAAGTAGCACCTGTGAAAGAAAGAGTAAGGGAAGATGGGGAAGTTGAGGTGGGGACAAAAAAGAAGGAAACAGTATATTTTTTCTTGGCAATCAGTCAATACTTCTTATGGTTTAGAGAAGATACTGCCTCTCCTTGGAAAACCTGGTATGTCCTCTGTAGGCTGACAGCCTTTTGTCAGTGATGTGCCCTGTGTAACAGAGCAGTTTGGTATTCAAACAAGCAATGGATTTGTTTACACATTTCTCTAATCCACTAATAAAAAACCCAGGATGGCTGTAGCAAAACTACTCCCCGGCACACCTTACCAGAAAGAGGAGCTTTGCTGTAACACACCAATGGTCTATGTGGCAGTTGGCTCTGCAGGGCAGACCAGCAAACTGGGAGTGGAGCCACACCTTGGTTGCCCATCAGTTCGTGAGATCCAGGGCAATGCCAGTCAGGAGTACCAATTTCTGTGCATGCAGATACAACATCTGCCTTGAATGTAGTTGGCATTTAAAAGCATAGGATTGAAGTTGCTCATAGTCTTTCTGGAAACAGTTCTGCATTTGTCCACTTCTTCACCACAGTCTCACCAAAGCTCCTACAATTCCCCATCATCTTGACAAAAACATCTCGTTTCCTTCTCTGAAGGATACAGCAATATAATAAACAGCAAGAAAGAGCTACCCCACAACTGTATGTAGTCTCTCATGTTCTCAGCCAAGCAAATCTTTCATTTTGTAGGCTAATTTCTTTTTAATGTGATGGTTGCTATTATTTCTCGATAATGATAAAAGAACTGAAGCAAAATTCTTTTCAGAGAATTCAAGAGGAAAAAAAATCTTTGTTGGCTGAAAGGAGCATATTTAATTCATGCAGAACGTGTTAATTAAAATCCTTAAAGCTGACATTATAGCCCTAAAAATCAGGAATATTTTGAGTTTTAAATGTCTCCATTATCATCACAGAATATGTCTACCATGGCACCCATTTCTTTGGCCTGAGGCATTACTATAAAATTAAAAATGGGCATTTGGACCTGGTAAGCTTTGATCTAATTGAATTTGTAGTAGGATCAAAACATAATATGCCCATGATTTGCTGATCTTATTCCTCCCTTCTGGCAAGGGTTTTTCAAGGGATACTAATGGACACTTATAATGCACTAAGAGACATTTTACAAAGTAAGCTGATTTTTGTAATTTATTTTTGTGTGCGAGCTTAACAACCCACACACCCTTTCCCCCCGAAAAAACCACCCAAATTTCCATATGAACTAAATGGCAGAGAAAGCTTCCCAGTTACTATAATTCAGTAGGTATGACATTAACTTCTCTGTGTTTTTCTTCAGGTGGCTCACTGCACACCAGTAAAGTGTGCAAAGTTAAAAATCAACTAATTTTGGAAACAATTTCTTTTTATACACTGTCTCAGATGGATCCAATTTCTCATCTGTTCAGGGAATTCTTTTGGCATGAGTAGAGAAAAAACTGACCAATATTAAACCTCTGCAATCTTAGAGAGAGTAGTGCTTACCTGAGTTTCAGTGAAATACACATGTGTATTTACATATACCTAGATATACAGATTTTATAAACATATGAAGACATGATTGATGCATAGATTTTGTTGATTTATAGACAGAGGTTTTAAACAAAAACTAATAATTTTTTTTATCTGTTAAAATCTCAGCTAGAAAAAATGACTTCTGCAAATGAGAAGAGGCATCAATCATCAGTGGAAGGAGTGTATGGAATCTGAAATAGCAAAGCAATTGAACATGAAAAGTTTGGCATAAAAAAGAAGGGTGAGTAATTTAAACCCACTCAGGAACAGGTGTGACTTGTTCATAAACCAGTTAGGAAAAAAAATTGTTCAATTACGCCTCTCTGGTAAATAACAAATTACCATAGCAAATTCATTTTCAAAAAACATATGCATATATTTTGTTTCAGAAAAGTTTGAATCAAAAACTGCATTTTACTATCATACCATAACTTCCTTATTAGCTTCAAGATCCAAATTCTGTGAACTTCCAGCTCCTTATTTACACATGATGCCTCATCCATGACCTGTAAAGACACCTTAAGGCTGACTGTATTGCTCAATACATGCTTAAAATGCATTCTGCTTATTTGTTGAGACTGTTATATTGACCCAATCCAGAAAGTAGCTTTTATGATAGAGTAAATAGCTGTCATTTTGGGGATTCCAAGTGATTTTTTAAAATCAGATGGTTTTTGTCAGCAATTACAAGCGACCTGAGGCATAAGCGTGTATGCAAGTATGTATTTAACTTTATAATTATATATGTATGTGGTGGAGTTAGGAACTTGTAGCATTTGATTTTCAAGAAGTGGGAAGTTTTTTGATGAATGTAATTGAGTGACCATACAGAATACAAACCTCTGTTTAGAGCTACACAGCCCACATGGAGCAGGAGTCTCAAAGCCCACTGTTACCCAGGTTTTGTTGTGCAGCAACACATGTTCACTCACCTCCATATCTTTTCCCAGACTTTACTGAAGAAATGTTTGTCAGGAACAATCCAGATGCAGTATGCAAGAGTAGCATGATTTGTGATTAACCTTTCTTTAGAAGAAACTTAAAGGCAGCCAGTGTCAGTGCCTCTAGACCTGGACTTGTGAACAAATACAGAAAGAATATGCAGGCTCAGTTAGGTAACGTCATTTTACTATCCCAAATCTTTAAAATATGTATGATTTGGATCTTGTATGCTGAAGAGTTACTATTTTTGTGCAGACTCATATATTTAGGGACGTCTCACCTTTTCAAATTAACCTGTCCAGAATGAAATTAGTCTCCAGTTGGTCTTAAACCTGCAGAGATGATCAGAATGTGCTGTCATTGACAGGCTTCCATTTTGCAATCAGCAACAAAAGGGAGTTTACTCAATGTTCCCATAGCCATCTGTTGCCTCTACAACAGCAATTTCAGTCTGGATCCTTCCATCCTATCTATGTTTACATGATTCAGGTGGCCAAAAATATCAGAATGGACAGCAGTATAACAAACACTGACTCTTCCAATTTGAAAAGTATCTTAGATTCATTTCTGATTTTGTAAAAATATGCCAGAAGGTTGGCCCAATAAAGATAAACCATGTATGCAATTGTAGGCTCTGGTACCCTATCCTCATTTTTCTGATCAATAAGGAAAGAAGGTGAAGTAGAAAATATAGGCACTTATTCCTTAGCCAGTCTCATCTCACAGTTCATTGGGCATCATTTTTGCACAAAGAGATTCTCTGAGCCAAAGCACTCAATCATCAATAGATGCAGTGAAACAAATCTCTCCTCATTCCATTGGAAATATGCAAACAGTAATACATCGCTTGCCTGAAGAATAATTCCCTGTTCATAGCACAGTAACTCATCTCACAGAATTGTCTTTCTTTAGTTATTCATTCTAGAAGATTTTAAACCAAAGAGAAAAAAATGCAGGAAGGGGGAACCACAAAAACAAACCACTCACCAACAGAGCAAACACAATTAAAAGTTTACCCATGTCCCGTGAGTCAAATCAATGGAATTATAAATCTTTTTTTCAGGTCATGCTATGTAGGCTGCATCAATAGGAGCATTTTAGTCCATGGCAGGTGTGCAGTTTTGAAAGTCTCCCAGTTGTCCTCACTTGCAGTATCTCAGTTGACATCATGGAGAGGAGTCCAGTCACTCTTCGTGAGCTGTGCCCCTCCCAGTGGAGCTAATCTGGCAGATGCCTTTTAGGGGAGAACCTGAGGCACAACAACCACTTTTGGGTGCTCAGTCCAAGAATAAAGGTTAGAGCTTGGTCACAAAAGGCCTCTTCAAATGCAGATAGACACCTGGTCCACAGTCTCAATTCCTTGTCTTTGCAGATCTATTCCTCTCTGGTTGCACCGCTTACTAATTTAGGTTCTGCCACAGAGCTTTGCTTCAGAAAACTTTCTTGTATGGAGTGATTATGTCAGTGAGATTTTATTGATATCTTTGGTTGCATTACCTCCTACCACCTTTTCATCTTTTTATTCAGGTAAGAAATGTAATTCTGCATGGGTATAAAGTTATCATATCCTTGCCATAAACTGAGTGACAGGACAACTTGTCTTGTCAGATAGTTTTACAGTGCTATGCATCAGCTGAAAGGCTGAGAATGAAGCAAATAGTCAAAGTTTTTTTATATCTCCCCTCAAGCCACAAGGACATGTAAGTACTGATATGAAATGACATTACATTTTGTTTGGGAAAATTTTGCGGAGTTGCTTTAGCCCAAGATGGCAGCTATTATGTAAGTAACAACATCTTCTCTTTTAAAATCTTCGTTTTCTCTTTTTTCATGAGGAAAAAATGGACTTTGAGCCTGGTTAACTTTCCCTTTATATAATGAGAACAGAGCAAAGTGCTTAAATCAGCACATGAGACTTTCTGAGTAAGAGATATAGGGGCTTGGTTTAAAATAGCCCCTCCCAACATCAGATAGATGCCTGAAGCATGCAGAAATGGACTAAAAATACAGTACTAGTAGCTGGAGATGGAACAAAGCTGAAAATAAAGAATCCTTCCTTGCAGCATTTCTTTTAACTTAGAATTTTCAACTTTGAAATTCATGACCCTTGTTGCAATGACTATCACCCAGCCACAGAGCATCTCCTCTGTCTAGGAGGGTCATCCCTTAGGCCCTGACTTTTTGCATGGCCCATGAACTGAGCAGTGACAATGCAAGGCTACATCTTTCCTTCACCTCAAAGCAACATCTTATCAGCATGGTTATCCCAGCATAGCTGTTACATGAAGTATTCAAGACTAGCACTAACCATGTTAGTGCAAGAGGCATGCAGATCAAAGTGAAAAGAGTAACAGAGCTAGTTGTTGTTCCTTGCCTCATTCTTCTGATCATTCCTGAATGTTCCTTTGTCACGAAATTCCTCACTTTTATTATAGTCAGCATGTAACTGCAATCCATGAAGAACTTTCGTCATGATTCCTTATAGTAGGTAAAGGCTGAATTATGTTGCTCAGGAAAAAGTCAAAAGACATTTCAAACTTCATAAATTCTTCTTTAAAACTGAACAATGAGACACACCAAGGAGAAGTGCTGCTTTAGATACTATTTCTCATCTTTTTTAAGCCAAAAATCACGATATCTTTGCAAAACATTACTTCACTGCTTTTCACAAACAGCCAAATAGAATTTAACCTAGGCTTTGAATAGCCATTTATCAATTCTATTTTTCCACACCTCTATTAATTCTAGTTTTTTCACATTTGAACTTATTTGCATAGGTAGGGATGTGTGTAGCTGGAGAATTTTTTCAATGCATTTATTCTGTGGACCATGTTTTTATGTCTCCCGGATCTCTTGCATCCTGGGTACAACAGGTTGTTAAACACTTCTGAGTGCAGCTGCAATCTTCTGTTGGAGCCTGATCTTTATTTCACCCAGAGACTGTAAACATTCAGATTGTTGCATGTTTTATGCTTGCAACCACTTTCTTTAACCTTAGCTGAGAAGAGAAATCTTCAGTACCTCAAAAAATCTACAATCTCATTCCTCTCCTTTATTGCAAATGTTTGCTGCATTTTTAAACTCTTTCATTACAGGACTGTAGCCTCCTTGATAAAGCTTCTTGGGGGGGTTCCACAAGGTCAACCTTGTCAATTTGGTTTTCTTTATTTGATTTTTCTTAGTTTATCTATGGTCAAAGACTGGCTTTCACAGTCAAAACTTATTTTGTTCTGTAGCTTCTTACAGAGTGTGAAATGTCACCCAGAGGATCTCATGGCTGAGTCCTAACACAGTCCAGAAAGTAACAGGAAGGAATTTCAAAACTACACATGGATTTTTCCAGTTATACTGGCACAATATTAATTAAAATTCAAATGCAAATTGTTTCTCTTGCCCAAAGAACTGTACAGCAGCACACCCTTTTTCATCCTTAGTATTTTCAAGAGCAACTCTGGAAGTCCATTTCTGTCAGACACTCTTAGAAATAACCAGCCAACATAAATAACAGCTATTCAGATGCATTTTAAATTCTGACTTTGCTTCATTGACTCTATTTTGACAGTACAATAAGATGGCACTGTGTAATTTTATTCTTTTCTTCATTCATAATTGCCCCTTTGATTTTGAAGATAGTGCTTCTCACTGGTTGCAATGTGAGCTGCATTCAGTTTGTTATGTTACCTAAATTTGAGCAAATATTATAAAGCTCACACAGTTCCACTGAGGGACAGAATGTTCTCATTTCTTCAATTAATCACATTTGAATATAATGTTCACAAAGACATTTGCACTTGTTCTTCTTTCTTATAATTGTAAACCTAAAGATTACTACTGTTGTTTGAAATAAGATACATTTGAGCCAACAAGTCTTCCTAAACTTAATTTTCATCACTAAAGGTTAGTCATTTTGTTTGTTCTAGCTTTCATTCAGACTTTTTTAAATGTTCTTGCTGATTTAGGTCCAATTTGTCACAGAGATCCTGGCCTAATTATGGCTGTTCAAACACTACAAGCATTGAAAACATCCTTCAAAGGGACGTGGTTTTCACTAAACTCAGTGGAAATCTCCCCGTTACATGCAGGGTCACCGAGCTAGGTCTCAAGCCCACCACCACCACTGAAAAACACTCAGTTTGAGGCTTGTGCTTGCAGCCTCAACCTCACACCTGCACCAAGGCTGGCTGTGTCGGAGTTGGGCATGACGAAGGGCGTATCATTTCTTGGAATGTTGTGTGTCAAAAAAGTATAGACCTCTTGGAATGTATCTGGACCTTTATCTCCTTGAAAAAAATAGAGGAGTGTCCCCTTGTTGAAAAGAACAACAGTAAGAAGCATGTTTGGATAGAGCTGAAAGGGACCTCCTGGGTGGCTGATCTTGAGCAGCTGACAGTACAAGAAACCATGGTGTATTCACAGTACAAGCATTGCACAGAGCTGGATTGTTCACTGTCTTGCACCTCTGGTAGTTATTCCGGATTGCAGTCATGAAGCAAGGCCCTTGGCCCTACAGCATCTGTTTTCTGCTTCTCTGTTGGTGGGAAGCAGCTGGCACCCTGGATTAATCAGGATTACCATGTATCAGTATAAGAGATCTCACAGGACTGAGGTTGGCATGACAGCGTTCCTGTGCCAGCCTGGGTGGCTTTCCAGATTTCACTATCCAGTAAACCTCACACATATAAATATAGCAAGGTTAAAGTTTTGATTAATATCTGGAACTTACTATTTAGCCCTTGAAATGGAAATTTCTACCCTTGATTTAGAACGGACATGGTGATGCTTTCCAGTTCCAGCAGGGCATTGCTGACCCAGCCCCCCACTGGCTGGAGAAACTGGACAGCAAACAGCACTGAACCCTCCAGGCTCACAGCAATATCCCCCTGGCACCCAAGGGGCAGAGGCACACCTTCTCCATGGGTAGTGTCCCATAGCCTGTTTTACACTGCTCTGGAGGAGCAAAAACTCCTCTCTTTGAGCCCTCTTTTGTTTTACTATTCACCCAGACATGTGCATGTGCTTTTATAATAGAAATTAATTACAGAAATATGGCAGGTTGTGACAGGAAAAGGTAACTGTAAAAAGAAATAGTATGAATTGTAGAACAGTGTCACAAGCACCCAAGATGAAGAAAGATGCTACCAAATCAATGACTAGAAACAAAGAAATAGACATTTTGTTTAAGCAGTGTGGTATTTGATGTCACAAAATGAAGGGATATCCAACTGCAGAATAAGATATAACAAGTGGATTAAAGACATAAGTTTATGCATGTAGCACACTTATAAGTAGGAAAGATGTAACTATGTACACTCATGTCTGGACATATGCATAAGAAGATCGTATTTTTTTTCCACTCAAGGGTATAGTTCCAAAATGTTCTTAATGAATCATTTATAGTAAATTGGTCATAAGAAACATCACACTTGAGACCCAGGTTCGAAAAAAGAGTGTTTTTCTGAAGACTTGAAATGCTATGTAGCAGCCATGCCTGCTCTGAATGAGGGCATCCCTTTCTTTATGTCTAAAGAATCGAGCTGCCCTTCTCTTTATGCATAGCAAGTACAGCCAGTCTGAGACACATTTAAGTAAAACCATTCTGTCAGTTATTTGCCTCAGATGAAAGAAAGTCAGACCAGCCTTCAACGTCTTAGTGGGGTTTGTGGCTGTATATCTTTTTTCAGTTCCCCAAAAGTTATGTTCTCATTAAAATGTCACCTTAAAATAATTCTCTAATGTACTGGCTTCTGCCTTCATTAGCTGTTGAACTAAAGCTACTAATGGAAAAACAGATTACCCTGAATTTACTATGGGCTAATTCCATTCCTTTTAGCTGCAATGATAAATCACCCTTTGTTTACAAATGAAAGACCAGTAATTTTTAGCAGAATGAAGAATAGATGGAAAAATATAGTTTTAACTCCTGGCATAGATTATTGCAGGGCCCTGAAGCAACTTATGTGGTCAATAAGTAAAATCTAAAAATGAGCTCGGGTAAAGATCAAGGAACAATGCTTTCAAATTGTTTTTATTTTAGTCAGTTGAATATCCCACCATTTATTTCTGACAATGGGATTTGACCTATGAGGAATTCCCTGTTATAATGATATTTTTAAGGGAGAGGTGAAATCCAAATCAAACAAACAAAAAAAAACTTAGGAGAGATACTAGTAGAAATCATTACAAGGTCAGTAGTAACTAAAAGCTACCAGATTTTATTCACAAAGAAAACTTCCACAGATGACCTTTGGGACAAATATTAATCTTATTATTGCTGGTTTTTTGAACCTGCTTTAAAAACACAGATAGAAAAATATAACGAATAAGAATGTTATACAATGTAATTTACTGACAGTATAGTGCAGGAAAAGGTCCCACCTTCATAGGCATAGGAAGGGAATGGGGATTCATTATCACATGTTTGACAGATGATAGTGAATATAATAACCAGTAACACTGTATGT
This sequence comes from Corapipo altera, assembly GCF_003945725.1. Taxonomy (NCBI): domain Eukaryota; kingdom Metazoa; phylum Chordata; class Aves; order Passeriformes; family Pipridae; genus Corapipo; species Corapipo altera. The sequence continues at coordinate 68,570,382 of NW_020884872.1, forward strand.
GAAAAAAAAAAAAGTCCGAATAAACATTTAGAAGTTTTCCCTAAAGCTTTTTTTTGTACCTGTCTAAAAAAACCCCTGTATTTCTGTAGAAAGTAGATGAAAAAATGTGTTAAAATGATCAGGTTCTAAAGTAACAGAGTTTTATTTCCTCTGCAAATTAGTTTCTATATGTATACAAATCTGATTTTCTACCTATATCTTTCCTTTTCTTTTTATTTTCCAGCAACTCTGATTTATCTGTTCTATTTTTAACAACTAGTAAAAGCCTAGATACCTAGTCAAAAAAAAAGTAAAATTAAAAAAAAATAAAAGGGAGTCTGTTGGGACAGAAGTTCCCTGAGGGACAAAGAGGAAACATTTTAGCTCATCAGGCAAATACAATGTCAGCTTCCTATAAAGGGCAGTATTTTAATTTGACTGGTTCAAAGAAAGTGATCCTCAAAACCTGTTCATGTTGCTTTTGCCTTCCAAGTGAAGGAATGTTGTAGTTGGGGTATAGATCTAACTGTTGAGGTGGAAAAAATTCTATTCTTTTTGTTTGCTTAAAAAACCTGCAGCAACTAATGGTTTTAATCTTTTTTTTTCTTTCAATCTCACTTTTTCTTTGGTTTATGACCTAGACTTCTATATTTTTACATAGCGTTTATTGCCTTTTCTCAGACATCAGTAAAGTAAGTGAATATACTAATAAAAGATGTAGGTAGTATAAGACACAGTCTTATTTAGAACACTCACAGAAATTAGTTGATTTTTTAAAAAATCTTGCAACTATCTTCCTCTTAGTTTCAACAATCTAAGAATTCCATTCTTATTTTGGAGTAGATGGCAAATTTATTCCTATATACTAAATTCTGAATGAGATTTAGTTTTGCCCAGAAAGCAAAGTTTATCAGAGTGAGAGTTATTTGGTTTATATCTCAATTGATATCTGCTGCAAACTCTTTTCCTCCAGATTACAAAACAACTGTTTTCTGTGTTTTATTTGATAAAGTCTCCCCGGAGGAGTCTGTCAGGAATCTACAGCTGAGACACTGTGAAAATATCTTGCTTTCTTCAACAATTTGGTTGTTCCACTTACTTAAAGCCTAAATCCTTCAGGGTATTTTGCTCTTCAAATGTACAGTGAGATCTTTCATTGTACATGGTTTAAGGAGATGATCACTGTTGTCAGTTGTGCCATTTTTATTTGGCTCACTGATATTTTGTGGTTTTCCTAAAGTTTCTAAACTCTTTGACAATTAAATAAGAGCTTGAGGGAAGTGAGTTCTTAGCACACGGGCTTAGAGAAAGAAATTTTTAAAAACTTGAGCATTAAAGCAAATACAGAGAACCCAATATTTCTAAAATAGCAAGATTTTAAATCCTTTCATGGCTTCTTAGTTCTCAACATTAGCAAAAATACTGCAATAATGCACATATCTAACAATAAAAATGTTTGCTAAAAATGATCTTTGATTAGCAAACAATAGATCTTCTGATGCAACAATGAAACTTAATCAAAAACTAATAACCCATGTGCCCATACAAATATGTCTTTTTTCTCTGGCTGCAATTTTCCTCACAGTGTTATGAAAAAAACTTGGCTCTCTTTGCCTTCCTTGTCTTCATACTGATGGTTGTGAAGGTCTGTCTTTGTAAATTATTTGTTTCTGTTGCCTAAAAGACTGAGGAGAAAAAAAGACTCCAGGCCAAATTAGGTAGGAGATAAGATAAGAAAGCAGAAACTTTAATGAGCCTCCAGGCCCCAGGAATACAAACCATCTCGTGCCTTCCGATTCAGGTGCTACAATTTTATAACGATGTCCATCCAATCCCTACTCATCCACCCCCGGTTCTGCCCTGTTCCACCCCTCGGCGCACCCCTTCGGGAATGGAGTCTGGGGGAGTTTGGGACCCCTCTTTCACCATCTTCCTCTTCATCACAGCACGTACAGTCCTTGGACACCCTCCAAAGTTCTGGGCTTGAAAGTCGTTGTGCTGATGTTTACATCCCCTGGGGTGCAGGTATTAAGGTGCTTTCTGCAATTCTGCATTGAAAAGACTAAACAGCTAATGGACTTTTGAGGGATTGATAGGGGAAGGATTTTGGTACGTGCAACTGTTAGGCTACTACTGTCACTTCTACTGGAAAATACTGGTAAAAGATATAACATTGTGAGAAACATAATACAGCTACATTTAAAATCTACATTCACTACATAACTACTTCTAAAGTCTATAAAAATTAAAAAAATCAAAAAATCTAAGGTGACATTTCCTTCAGTGTGTTTCCACCTTTTGAAATTTCTATACAGATCATTCATTAGAAAATTCCTTCTGATAAGCCAGTTCTGATCCTGAGGTTACTCTCCTGCCAAGTAACCAGTTACAGACTGTTACACTAATGGCAGCCATAGCTTGGTCTCTCCGAGTTGTGTTCCTGAGTGCCACTCAGAGTGGACTCAAAACTCCCTCCTTCACCCCTCTCACATAGGCTTTTTTAGTCACCATGCAGCTTTAATTTCCTCTAACCCATAATAAAGGGCTTTTTAGGAGCATCTACAATTGTTGGGCAGTCTGCAAAGGGTGCACATGTTATTTCTGATAGTTTTGTTTTGCCAGTAGATGCTCTCCTTCCTCCCTTCTAGGGAATCTTCAGCTGTCTAATTAGGGCAACTGTAAGCTGGACTTGTGCTTGGCACGAACTTAAAAACACATCTATCATCTTCCAGGATCCAGCCTTGTAGTCCAAACACCTTTTCCAGTGACAATACAGAGGTTTTTGTCAAGATTTCAGCTAATGCTGTATTAGGATGTTGCAAACTTATATGTTAAACCAGCTTCTAACTTAAAGCTTTCACTATAGGACATCATAAGAATTCCTGTAGAAAAAAAAGACATATAATTATAAACAGTTTCAAATTAGTGAGTGATACAACATACATAATAGAAGCAGAAGAAAGCAGAGACAGGAGCATTTATTAAGATCACAACAAAAGAGAAAATTAGAATGAAGACTTAAAAATGCTAATTAACATTAAAAGAAATGTAAATTTTCCAAAATACTTAGGAGTTTTGAACTTGGTATTTAAGGAATTTTTTGCTGATCCTCTCCTGAGTTCATATGTTCCAGCATCCTCACCCTGGCACAAGGGATTATGCAAATACGGTGAAAAAAAACAACTTCAAAGCATAGAGTAATTATTCAACGGCAAACAGAAAGAAGAAGGTAGGCAGTACTTAACCAGCTGTAAAGCTAAACACAGATGTGCTCCCCACCCCTAAGGAAGTAGCCCAAGTTCTTTGGCTGGCCCAGCAGACATGAACAGGGAGGGGCAGGGCTGGCCTCTGCAGTGCCACAGAGCAGGTCTCCAGTGTCACAGGGTCATCCATGTCCACCTGCTCTTGGTGGCACTGACCATTTTACCTGGTGAGCTGATGCTTTGCAACTAGCAGCCCTGATAGGCATGATCAGCCTCCCAAAGTTTTTTTCTTTACTTTTTCATACCTTTCTACACTGATGCTTTTCGTCTTGAATCCGCCAGCTACTTCTGATCTTATCTCAATAATCCTACTTCTGCCTGTAATTTTGTTTTTCTTATTTCCGTATGGACTTTCTCACATCTTTTTCTGAGCTGTCTGGGTGGAGGGTATGCAGCTGTGCTGCATCAGAACTGAGCTTGTGTTTAAACATACGATCAGAGAAACTCTGGGTGGCAGGAGAACGCTCATGGCTGGGGCTACAGAGAGGGGTGGGTTAAAAACAAACATAAAAAATTCCTAAACACATCAGTATAAGTTCCTATCAGCATAAGGTATCCACACCCCCCCACCCCCAAAAAAAAATTTTTTTCTATGAGTTATAAATACTCCTGTATGCTAGTTAGCTAAAAAAGGATTTTACATGGCAAACAACCTATGGCTAGGACAAGCCACTTTATTTTTCACATTAAAGCAGTATGCTCATCCTGGTATCCCTAGGCACTTATAATTCCTAACCTACTTGGAGCTTTAGGGACTCAACATCTGGAAAACTGGACCTAAAATGGTAGAAAGTATTGAAGGTCACGGAGGATAATTTACCTCAGCTTTGGGTATTTGATAGATGAGAAGGCAGTTACTCACTGGAAATGTTAGGAAGCATTACAAGAACAAGTGAGAAACAGAAATTTATAGGTTCATAAATTTTAATGCCAGAAGAATCTTCTAATTTGACCTACATACCATAGGCAATGAAATTCCACCAAGTAATTGCCACATGAAGCTCATCAATCTGTGGCTAAAGTAGCACTTATCAGCTCATAGTAACAATTGTCATATAGCATGAGATAACTATTTTTTAAGAGCAAGAAAAAGAAAAAGAGGAAATTTACTACTGCAACTCTATCCACCCCTTTTTTCTATGCATGCTTGGTAGAAGTTTTCAGAAAGCTGTACCACAATAAGATTACAGAGAATAAATGGGAAGCACCTATGCAGTTTGCACATAACATTGCGCTTCTTGAGTATCTAGCAGCTACAAGAAAAGAGGATAATAAATTACTTTTATGCCGCAAGAAAGAAACAGGGAGTTAAAATAAACATGAAAACTAAAGGTGACATAAAGCATTTACACACAAGAAAAAAATCCTCTTGGTAAATGGAAAGTAATAAAAAAACTGCAGCATATATTTACCTTCAATAGCTTTTCACATTAGAAAGCGATGATAATGAGAAAGAAATTATAAAAATAACCTGGGATACATGGAGAGCATCTGAAAGGATGAATGCAGTTCTGGAAAACAACAAAAGCATGTCCTTTGCAGAAAAGATTACAGACCGGGTAGGTAGTTCTCTGTGGCCTGTGCCAGAGCAGGAAAAGTGGATAAAATAGCAGCAGAAGTCAAGCATAAAAGAAAGTAAGCTGGTACATGAACACTGGAGCTAAAGAAATCTTGCTTGTCACGTATTTGTCTTGCAAGTGGCACAACACACCTACTCACCTCAAGAAAAAGAGAGCTTCTCCATATACCTACAACCACTGTACTACACAAGGTCTCTCCAGCGTCCCATAGTTGCCCCATACTGCTCCCAGTATGCTCCCCACGCTCCCACAGCACACTACCCCCACCTTCCCACATATGCCTTCCTCATCTACCTCTTAGGGCTTGCAAGCTGGCCAAGAGACAACTCAAGCAAGGGAGAGGGCTACAGGCACACTGAGTACCCACGCTGGCTGATCGGGTGGATGCTGGTAACCGGAAATAAGTCGTGATCAAGTCCTCTGTTCTTTTCACTCAGAATCAGAATGAATAAAGTCAGTGTCCTCTACTCAGACCCTGATTATTCCCAAATTTTTAAGGCTTCGGAATCTTCAGAATCTGCCTAAATTGGCTAAAAAGAGACAAAGGAGGAGAAGAGGAAGAGGAGAACTGTGAGAAAACACAATCTTATTGACTTTAATTCTCATGAAAAACAGGCTAAAAAAAATTAAAATGGATAATGTATTCATTAGAGAAAAAAACATACCATCTTCATAGGACTAAATCCTGACATGCAGGCTTAATATTTTAACAAATAAAGTGCAAAAGTCCCTTCTAACTGAGTCATCAGGATGCCAACTGTCTAATCAGAATAATTAGGGGATCTAAATAGCATTCATTACCTTTTGCTTTAATCATATATGGGAGGTTGAAAATTAAATCTACACATTTTGGTCAGAAAGAAGGTCTTTGTGGGTCTCTCATGCAGAAGGAACAAAATTCAAGTGTTTCATGAAATGAACAATATACAATTACCAATACAAAGGATGATACAAAATGTACCCACCTAGGCAGTGAAAGAATATCTAAATAAAGGCTTGAAATTAATAAATGTATAAATAGATTAATTAAATAAATGCAACAGCAAAAGAAACTTCTATAAGAACTAAATGATTATCAGACAAATATGTCATTTTTATTTCAAGTTCCTTATTTCCTTTAACTATAAATACCACAGAATCTCTTAGCATACACACTTACATGAATGTTTAAGTAGATAACACTTCTATAAATATAACAAATGTTTGTATAAATGCAACTGCATCCTGATGAAGAATGATTATTTTTCTATTTTCTCAAATCTCTCAGCAATAGATACTTGAACAAATGTGAGACAGCATCACTAATAAATGACTGTAGGACATGCAGCCCAAGAGATGTAAAGGAGACGGATCATTAATTATTTATCATTCTCATTGCTACAGCTACTTTGCAAAAGAATAGTGCTTGAGTGCCACCTGGGACATGGGACAGAGCTTGTCCCCCTTACTCGGTGGTTTGATGCTACTGACAGAAGGGCCAGAACGTCTTTCAGTGATGGTGATAAACCACTAATGAGCCTTCCAGTGATCTCATACCTGGGTGTAAAAGATATGAGTCTATGGTGCTGTTTTCAGGGCAGGATTTTATACCTTAAGTTTTCCTTCTAGAACCAGTTTTTGGGCAACTGCTGCTTTCTTTGCTGGGAAATGGTAAATAGGGAACTTCTCCTCTGTCCAGTTCTCCCTGTTTTCAGTGTCCCATCAGAAGTGAAAGCTCCCACTCACCTAATGCGGAGGTTAACTTCAGCGGCTTTAGTTTTATATCTTGCACTGGAGCTGCTCACCCTCGCTTTCTGCTACAGTCAATTGAGAGAATCACTTATAGTGGTTGCTTGACCTATTTTAGGCATCGACTTTGAGTTTGAAACAGTAAGTTTAAAACAAAGCAAGCTTTTCAGGGTTGTTTCTTGTTGGTTGTTTCCTGTTTGTTTTGGGTTTGTTTGGGTTTTTTTTCACTTGGAGGGGCAGGGGTTGTACTTTTGGCACTTGATCCCTCTAATTTGTTTTAGGCATTGAATTTAAGGTTGAAATCAGTTTTGCCCAAGCTGACAATATGCTCTGAACTTAGCTACTTAAACTTTTGATTGCACTAGGGGATGTCTAGCAGAAAAAGCTGCATTTTATAGATGCATTTATTGCAGTCAGCTACATATGAAAGCTGTTCTGGTTTAGGCAGGAGGAAGAGGCAATCTGAGGACACACAACACACCAGTAGCTGTAGGTATGATATGCATGAGTCCAATTACACCTGACACTGAATCTGATACCTTGATGAAATAATTACTGAAGGTTGCAGGAAGCTGCGAAGACTCATACATGTGCAGAGCAGCAGCTAACTTCAGTCCAAGTCGCTGGGGGACAATGACAATTTTTTCTATCTTCCAGTGCATAAAAAATAATTATTCCTGTCCACTAATTATTGTCTTAAAAATTAATAGCCTATAGTGTTCTTGGTTTGTATACTATACTTGTAAAATTCCTTTGCATTATACATGCGTAGACAAAAGTCTGCTACTAGATTTTCTATTGAGATTCCCACCAGCTAAAAAGCATTAGGGTTTTCACTGAAGGAGAGAAAGCAGGCTGCAATGGGGACACAGGCAGTTTGGGAGAACTGAAAGACCTTGCCACTGGCTTGTGAAGAGATGTGAATCACCTTGAGAAGCAGCTCAGTCCCTGAGCTGAAGGGAACAGAGCTCAGAGACAAAAGGGTGTGCAAGGCAGCTGTAAAGTCTGCTGTTGTTTCCCTGCTCCTGTACTTGTTGTAAATACGGTACATGATTTCTCAGCTCTGCATTTCAGACAGATAAACTTGTTTTCCTGGGAGGTAGAAGTTTGCCTAGTAGACTGCCAGTTTCAAAGGAGGTCCTTTGAAGGTGCGGGTGAAGGTAAGGTAGCAGTGCAGTCCCAGTTCTCTCCCATGAGGAAGCACCTAGCCTCTGCCTAGGAGTACCAGCAAAGGACCGAGGCTCTGCTCCCCTGAACAGTAAGGTCAGAGGACAACTGGGCCAGCAGGGGAGAGAGTTCCATGGGCAGGGTGGCAGGCAGCAGGGAGTGTGGGGACAGTCAGAGGCTGGGGTCATGACACTAAACTCCCTACCTCCACCACATACAGCCCTCAGGAGATGAGCAACACTCTGTTTATGTACATGACCTTGTTTTTTCTTGTGATTAACTGAGGAGACTCAAGTCCTGTTTTGCTAGCTATTGCACATATATGAATGCAAAGATGGGTGAAATATCTTAAATCGTATATTTATATCAATCAAAGATGTGAATTCTGAGATCAAGATAAATATGTTTCCCTAACAAATCCTTTCTATTCGTGACTCTGGCTTTGTGCTTACTTTTCACTACAGGAGAAGGGGGTGGGTGCCGCAGATAATGTGTATGTTTGCAGCTGAGGGAAGCAAGTGGCTACCAGATAACAATTCTCTGATTTCTTAATTCTATTCGCCAGCCTCCTCCCTCCTACATACTGTTCCTGCAAAAACGGCCTTTATTTCTTTATTTACCACTAGATGGTAGTAACAGGTAGAGACTTACTCTTTTTATTTTTTTACCCTCTCTTTCTCACTGCCCTTTGTTTACTGTCTGTGATTAGTTTTAGGACTCTTGTTCCAGTAAAAGGTTTATTTTTTTCTCTTAATGATGAAATGACTACACAGATATTATAGACTTGAAATTTACTGTTTTCAAAATAAGCATTTTCTTCCTTTTCTAGTCTTCACATCCCTGCTCCCCACGTGTCCTTTGCCGAATCTACTGTGGGTGCAGATCAGAGGCAGCAACCATTAAGAAATGGTTGAAACAAGCATCACCTGACTAAAAAATCCCACTGAAGATTTTCCTATGTACTGTAAATTATACTCAGAATTTTCAGCAATTGCTTCTTTATGGGTACTAAGAGGCATGAGCAGCTGTTTTGTGGCCTCCGGAGTACCTCTGTGCTCTCCTTCAGTCTTCCTTGCCCTTCTTTCCCCACTTCCTGGACTTGGGTGGGAAGAAGCATCCCCAGCCATGACACCTCTGTTGGGGCAAGGACAGAGACAGGCAGGGGGGTAGCTGCATCTCCCGACATTGTCGGCCTTGGAAAATTGTTAGGAGAGCGTAACTTCCCCATGACTCCAAAGGTAGGATCATCTGTTTTGATTTTTACACAGGACACATTTTTTAACATTGCTTTAAATCAGTGCAAGCTATGCCAAACCCTCAATAACACTTCATCAGTGTACTCTGTATCAAAACTGGTCTACACAACCATATTAGAAAGGAAACAAAATACAGTCAGTGCAGCTGTCATTCGATCATATCAAATATTGTCCTTGGCTACTGATAAAGTAACACAAAAGTATCATTTAGCAAGTGCTTGATGAGCAAAATATGGATATTAAGACTGCATTTGCTCTAGAGAAATTTATTATAAATGGACCAGAACAAATTAAGAACCACATGTAATAAGTACCATTTATACTCTCCCTGTCCCTCAGGTACCTGCTCATACAGAGTTTACTGCATTTATGTGATCCCAAGGAGGACCCATATGTTCAAGTGCAGGTCAATTTACTGAGAGCTGTATTTACTTTTTAAGTGGAAGGCACTAAGCTACAATAATGATAACTGAAGGAAGAGCCTCATTTAGTGAGAAATAAGCCTTTTGTAATTTTCTCAATAAGCCTATCTCAAAAACATCTATTTCTATATAGACAAAAGTGCCTGTTTAGCAGATTGTTCAAGATTAAGTTCTGATGGGTATTTTCATCGTTTTTACGTAACTAAAGAAAACACAAACCAAAATAACACCCAAGTAAAAAAAAAAACAAAAAACCCCCAAAAAAACCAAAAACATATAGTCCTACATCTATTAGTATGAGCCTAGATTAAAACTTCAATTTTACCAATGACTACCTTTGCTTTTGCAAGGTATTAGAGACATTCATCTTTCCTCTTTCATACTGACTTCTTTCTGCCTCTCCTCCCTTTCTGCCACAGGAGAGGAACACTTAAAAAAATAATTAAAACTAGGAGGTAGATCCTCAGGTGCTGAAAATCAAAATTGCTCCAATGAACTCAAGTTATGCAAATTTTTATTAGCTACAAAATTGGACCCCGTGGATTTCAATTGCACTTCAATATGTGATGTACCTTTTGATAGCAAAAGCAGAAGGCACACAGTTCTAAACAACACTTTAATTTTCACTAGAGGAAGATTTAGCATTTAGTGAAGCATTTTTGAGCTGAAATTTCTCCTTTCAGTTCATAAGTAGATACACACTCTGCTCTGTGCTCCGTAACTTCAATACTTCTTATTAATTTCCCAGGTACCTGGTACAATTATAAATTGTTCAGAGAACTGACTGCATTAATAAGGCAAACCTTTATCAGAAGAGAAATATCTTCTTATAGTTAAAACATTTGTGCTGGCATCAGGCATTTTGGACCACCTTCCTGCTCTCCCACAGGATTTTTGTATGTTCTTGCATAAGCCACCTCTGAAATGGCTTCTCTAGCTCTAGCATGACCATGGGAACTTAGCAAAGTCCCCAAATAGAGAACACTGTAGCCTGTCACTGCGCTGTGGTCTGTGCTCACATGATGTGTCTGCTTCTGCTCATGAAAGGCAGTGGTGGGCTCCAGCAGTGACAGGTCAAAAAACCTCATTGGGTAAATTGGCTAAAGTTAGGATGGCTAATATGGATCTGAACCTCAGGATATAGATTCAAAAATATCTTAAAACAAGACTGCAATCTCACTCTTTCCATGGCACTCATCAGTGCCTGCTCCTCCCCTTCTCATGTGCAGTCAGGCAATTGCCTGCTGCATAGAACCAGTGGACAGATTTGTGCAAAAACCAACGCAGCAAAAACCAAAGATTCTTATCACCCAGACCCGCTGTCCATTCTAACTGCCACATGGGAACATGTTTGTCTTACCATCTGGTGATGTCTATACAACCACACAGAATAGATGGCCGACAGGACCCAGAGGACAAAAGGTGTGGTGAGGTCTGCCTGTTTATAGACCCCCATACGTGCTATTTTTCCTCACCCAAAACGGGGAGATCTCATCCATACTGCTTACTGGGACCAGTCTCTTAAACCATGGCCAGACACAGTGTAGATGATGCTGGCGAAACCAAGCTGGAGTAGCCTAGCCCAAACCTGTTCGTTTTTTTAGTGCAAACAGAGCACTGCAGGAGAGGGAGAAATATCTCTTAAAGATGCATCAGTGGTGGGTCCATGAAATGTAACAGCAATACCTAATTTGCCTAAAAATATGCTGTCTTGTCTAGTTAGCTTTGTGCAGCCTCTAATAGCATCAGGGCACCATTGGACAAAAAAGTAAGACAGACACCTTGCTCTGTTGAGTCAGAATTACTTTCTTGTGAGAAAAACATTCTCCCATATTTTCTATGAGAAAAAAAAATGGATCTGTGGCTTTTCTTTGCGCCAAGATATTTTGTTTTAATCCTTTTCAGTAGAAACTGGTTTATAACAGTATATATAACAGTATATATAACTGTATTTTATAATTGGGTTTGTAGTTTTAGCCTCATCTGTTTCCTGTGGTTAACTCCTGGATTTAGACTCTGTCTACTCATGTACAATAACCTCACCCCTCTCGCTGTCATCCCCACGGCTACCATGCGGCACCGGAGATGTGGCCTGATCCAGCTGCCCTACCCGCCAAGGACAGGATGACACAACAGGCCATTCAGCCTCCAAACCCCACCAGGCAGCACAACACTGCAGAAACATGGAGATTTTGTGCTGAGCTGGGAAAAGATGAAATGCTCAATTTTTTCTGAATCCAGAACATTTTATTCCATTGTGCATATTGATATTTTGATTTCTTGTCCCAAAGTAGATGGAAATCCCAACTTTTGTTCAGTCCTTGCTAAATCTTATAGCTCCTGCTATAATAAAAGCAAACCAATTGCAATAAAATAAAAGTAGCTTTTAAAAAACAGTTACACAGTTGCAATGATGCCTTATATAACAACTGCAATATTTTAAAATTAAACTTTATTCTTTGCTGAACACAGAAGATTTCATGACATAAAATGGCTAGTTCCAATTAGTTGCACTACATTTTGTGTGTGCTATATATTTCTTCTTTGCCTGACTCATGACAGAACTTCCAGTGTGTAACATATTGTACATTCTGCTCTCAGTTGCTCTGGTGCAACAACATTGATTTCAGGGGCTGTGCTGAGCTTTGAATTCTGTTTCCACAACTGCATGTTTGCACACTCTGCAGTCAGACTTGCTCTCTGTTGCATTTCTTTGAGACACAATTTCAAGAATGAGTCAAGAGGCTTAAAAAGTGCAGTTGTGGTTGTTGTTTAATAATATCTTGCTTCTGACAATAGTAATAATTAATCCAAGTTTTCACTCTCACTGACATTGTGATCACTTTGATTACTTTTGAGTTTTCTTTTTTGTTTTTTTGGGTTTCTTTTGTTGTTGTTGTTGTTGGGGGTTTTTTTTGCTGTTGTTTTTGGGGGTTTTTTGCAAGAGAGAAAACTATGGAAAGTAAAGAACATTTTTAAAAATAAATTCCAAGGAAGGTTATTATACCATATTGTGTTATTGTTTGAAGTGCTTTAAAATTGGCAGCTAGGCTATGTCTTGGGATCAGATTGCTGTGCTGTTTGTTTGCGGAGGGGTAATGACTTTACAAAACAGAAAGCACTGCCTAAAGGATAATGAAGATAATGAATGAGTGTGTTCCTGAGAGCAAGACTCTCCATTTCACATGGCGTATGAGAAGGTGTACCTCCTGAGAGGCTAGAATGGCTATAGCTTAGTAATTCACATAATTATTCCAAATATAAGTTAGAGAATAGGACCATCCTGTTTTGGATATCAGCAGTGGAAGCAGAGCCCCGTCCTGTTTTGGATATCAGCAGTGGAAGCAGAGCCCCCAGGTGAAGGATCAGACTTTTCTGAAACTTTCCTGAAACTGTTAGTGAAGCCTTGTCCCAGTTTCAAATGAGGGTTATTACACTGGTGCATAAGTTGATGACTGTGCACTTCTGGAACAGGATAAGCCAGACAAGCACGGGTAAGTGTATAATCAATTTGATACTGGCCAGTCAACTGCTAGAAGTTTGCAAAGAGATCTTCTCATGGTTTACAGCAAGCAGATTCTGGATGGGATAAGGAACAGCCAGTGAAATTAAACTTTTTGGTTGTCATGAATATGACCAGGATTTTCCCTGAGGAAGGAGGAGCCAAAAATGTCAGAGGCAAAAGACATTTCATCTTGGGTCTGCAAGGCATGTGTAATTGACAGCCACATGGGAAGCAAAGGCATAATAAATAATGTTAGGGTATTGAGGAAGCCTGGCATTTAAAGGCTGAAACAAATAGGAACTCATTTTCTTCTTGACGTTGTTGTTGTCAATGAGGTATTAGTGACAACAGTTGTTCTGGAGGATTGACTTTGGTTTAAATGTCTTAGAAAAAGGAGTTTAAGTTGAATACAAAGCTATTTCTGTAATAGAGTGGAGAGCATATTTAGCGGGTTAAATGGACTATGCATTTACATAGCAGACATTAACTAACAGAGCATTTGGATACCACTGTGACAAATATCATCCAGACTGTAGCACTCCGCAATACAACTGCAAGGGTAAATTTAAGCACTTTTATAAGAAAGTATCTAGGGGGAATCACAGTTTTTTTAGGTGGGTCACACACCCAGAAAACTATGGCCCTCAACAGTGACACAGGTTCAGAGGTAGCACAGGAGAGATCACATCTTCCTCCAAAATCAATATTCCAACAATGTGATAATGTGGGGAGAGCAACTCATAATAGTATGCAATGCTTTATTGGTTAAAGGGAATGGGAGTTCTAATATATTCATTAAAAAAAAAGTTATTCCATATATTCTGTTTACATAATGTTGTATTGGTGGGTTATTTTGTAAACACTTTATAAATATACACATACTTCATGAATGCTAAGAAGGCACAGGGAAAGAACTATTATTATCTCAGGATGGATAGGGAGGGCTGTTCTTAGTATTTGAGGATAAAAGTATGGTTTCTGACTGTCAAGTCTCAGCCTTGACTTTTGTCTCGATTTTTAGATTTAGAGGGAACTGTCATAATCAATTTTATTCAACATCCACGTCTGAGAGTTTTATGAGGAATCTCATGCACAGTCTAGAGGATTTTTATGTTTTGCAACTTAGTTTTTATATTCTCATACTCTTCATCATATTTATTCACTTAATGATAACTTCAAAATCATTGAGGAGAGAAACACATGTAATTGATAGTAGACAAGCCCCATAAGTAAGGAAAATAGGGATCTGAAATATATCCACATGCCAGTAATGGCCATTATGCTCTCTATCCTATTTGCTACTGCCTGTGGAAAAATTATAGCAGATAAAGGAAAGAACTTTTTGGTTTAGGATATTCAGATGAATCTGTTTGCACTGAGCACAATAGAGTGTCCAGAGTTGATGACTGAGGCAATATTTCAATTACCTTCTGTGATTAGGAAAGAAGAATCCTACCTGAATAATGGGGGCTTGATAGTGGCAGAATGTTTCTTACACATTCCACCCATCCCCAGACTCCTTTGTTTTTCTACTAGCTCAGGTTTTCCTTAGTGGAAGCATAATGACTGATGCCTCATTCTTTCTTTCAGATCTTTACTGTTCCCAGAACATTTAAATCAGAACATTTTAAACCTAATATTAGCTGAGCAAGAAATACCAGACCTCTGGAACCCCTCCCAGGGAGCAGTCAAAATGAAGAGGACTGACCATAGCTAATGCCTGAAGAATTTGGCACTTGCCACCATTGCACATTATGCTAGCAGATATGCTTTTAAAACCTGGTCAGTGATTTTATAGCAAAGGCATAAACCCCAGCAATGACTGATGTAACCACTCACTGAAATCAATTACATAAAAAACCCTACTCAGTTTATGAAAAGAATTCTATAATCATGGTAAAAATTGCAAAGTCTGCTCAGGAAACAGGCAGGATTGTATATTAAGGGTCTTTTTTTCTCTCTGCCTATCATTTTGAACATATGAGATCAGCAGGGATGTGGAAGTAGGAGACAGAAAATTAATTTTGAAAAGTCTCTCTATATTCTCTGCTCTTGACTGAAACTAAGCACACTCCAGAAGTGTGCTGTTTCTTCTGTATTGGCCAGAGTTCAGGAAATTATCCCCAAATACATTTGTATCTGACCTCCTGTTTACTAACAGAGAAGGGTTGGTGGGAGATGTGATTGCTGTAGGATGTCTGGGATACAGTGACCATGAAATGACAGAGTTTTCAATACTTGGTGAAACAAGAAGGGGCACAAGCAAAACCTCTACCCTGGACTTCTGGAGGGCAGACTTTGGCCTATTCAGGATGCTGATTTGGAGAATACCTTGGGAAACAGCACTTAAATAGAAAGGGATACAGGAAGGATGGACATAGTTCTAGAAAGAAATCTTGAAGGTGCAGGAGAAGGCTGTCCCTATGTGCTGAAAGATGAGCCAGTGGGGAAGATGACCAGCCTTGCTAAGACAGCTTTTGCAGGAACTCAGGGAAAAAAAGGGGAAAAGGAGTAGGCATCTCAGGAAGTGTTTAAGGATGTCATTAGGTCATGAAAAGAAAAAATTATAAAAGTAAAAACTCAATTAGAACTTAATCTGTCAATTTCTGCAAAGGATAATAAAAGGTGTTTTTATAAATACATTAATAACAAAAAGGAGGGTGAGGAGAATCTCCATTCTTTATTGGATGCGGAGGGGAACATAAATACAAAAGAAGAGGAAAAGACTGAGGTACTTAACAGCTTCTTTTCCTCAGTTTTCAACAATAAGACAGGTCATCCTCAGTACAACTGGCTTCCTGAGCTGGTAGGTGGGAACGAGAAGCAGAATAGACCCCCTGAAATCCAGGAGGAAGCAGTGACCTGCTGATCCATTTGGATGCTGACAAGTCTATGGGACCAGATGGGATCCATCCTAGGATGATGAGGGAATTGGCGGAAGAGCTCGCCAAGCCACTCTATCATTTATCAACAGTCCTGGCTCACTGGGGAGGTCCTGGATGACTGGAAGTTGGCCAATGTGATGCCCGTCCATAAGAAGGGCTGGAAGGAGGATACAGGGAGCTATAGGGCTGTCAGCCTGACCTCAGTGCCTGGAGCAGATCATCTTGAGTGTGATCACATGGTACCTACAGGACAGGCAGGGGATCAGACCCAGCCAGCACAGATTTAGGAGGGGCAAGTCCTGCCTTACCAATTTGATCTCCTTTTATGATCAGGTGACCCGCCTGGTGGATGAGGGGAAGACTGTGAATGTGGTCTATCTGGACTTCAGCAAAGAAGTCTCCCATGGCATACTCCTGAAAAAGTTGGCAGCCCACGGCTTGAACAGGGGCACTCTCTGCTGGGTTAAGAACTGGCTGGATGGCCACGCCCAAGAGTGGTGGTGAATGGTGCTGCATCCATTTGGCAGAGGGTCACTAGTAGTGTCCCCCAGGGATCAGTGTTGGGTCCAGTCCTGTTTAATATCTTTATTGATCATCTGGATGAGGGGATTGAGTGTACCATTAACGAATTTGCAGATAACACCAAGTTCAGGGGGAATGTTCATCTACTGGAGGGTAGGAGGGTTCTACAGAGGGACCTGGGCAGGCTGGATAGATTGGCGAAATCCAATAGTATGAAGCTGAACAAGCCCAAGTGCCGGGTCCTGCACTTTGGCCACAACAACCCTCTGCAGTGCTACAGGCTGGGCACAGAGTGTCTGGAGAGCAGCCAGGCAGAAAGGGACCTGGGGTTACCAGTTGGTAGAAGGCTGAATATGAGCCAGCAGTGTGCCCAGGTGGACATAAAGGCCAATGGCATCCTGTCCTGTATCAGGAATAGTGTGGCCAGCAGGTCCAGGGAAGTGATTCTTCCCCTGTAGTCAGCACTGGTGCGGCCACATCTGGAGTTCTGTGTCGAGTTCTGGACCCCTCAATTTAGGAAGGATGTTGAGGTGCTGAAGCCTCAACATCCCTCCAGAGAAGGGCAATGAGGCTGGTGAAGGGTCTGGAGCACAAGTCTGGTGAGGAGCAGCTAAGGGAGCTGGGATTGTTCAGCCTAGAGAGGAGAAGGTTCAGGGGAGGGAGGTTGCAGTGAGGGGAGCATCAGTGTCTTCTCCCAGGCAACCAACAATAGGACAAGAGGGCACAGTCTTAAGGTGCACCAAGGGAGGTGTAGGTTGAACATTAGGAAGAAGTTCTTCACAGAAAGGGTGATTGGGCTGCTCATAGTCTAGTTTACAAGGTGGTGTTCAGTCATACATTGGACTTGATGATCTCAGAGGTCTTTTCCAACCTAATTGATTCTCTGATTCTGTGATTATGTATTTATACTATATATAATTGTATGGCCAGTCTTCGCGAATGAAGATTTGGAAAAGGTCTTTACCCTTCGAGCCTGCGCAGTGGATTTTTTTTTTAGGTGAGACACAGTGTACGCTGAGCTGAGCCTACACTTTAATCCTGAGGTTCATCTGCTGGGGCCGAGCAAGTTTGGACAGTGGCAGTGAGGTCCTCAGGACGTAGGTTTGTTTAGAGTGACCTTCTCTTAGATGGATGGCCTTACAGGGCTGACGAACTCCATCTGCCTGGGATATGTAATTACAGGTAGTAATAAATAGGATAGATTGTCTTAATGATTTGTGGATATGTTTCAAGTCCATGCATTTCCCTGCATGCATTCCTAGGTCTGTCCCTATGTAAGTCTTCCATTCTTTAAAGTCATCTAGTATATCAGCTTTTTTACTATGTCTGAGTATCATTGACTGTAATTGATCCATGACAGCTCTTCTCAGAACCTGGTATTCCTCCTTGAGATCATCTTCTTGTCTCTATTAAATTAGCCTTTTGGAAAGTAGAATGGGGGCAGAAAAAGATTATGTGCTGTGAGTGCTGAGTAGAGCATGTTGCAAAAACAGAAACTGTGAAGTGTGCTTACACTAGGGCATTTGTATTCCACATGCTTGATCTACATACAGTAGAACTGTACATACAAGAACTCTAGTTCTTGTGTACTTTCACAGATAAATTCTTCATGTGCCATAACAGGGATAAGCTGTGTCTAGTTTGTGGTTCAAATGGTGAACAGAGTTTTCTCAGAGACAGAAACCTTCCCGAAATGAAAGAATTGGAAAACATCTATCTATATGGATAGAACATAAAAGGAACAGCACATAAATTCAGGAAGTCTCAAACATAGCAGTAGTGACCGGTTTGCACTCAAGGCCAGGTACATTCTAGAGCCATGAAGAATAAAAACTTGCTAAAGATCTTTAGTAGTAACACCTGGCTGAAATAGCTGATTGTGGATGCACTTATTTGTAATCATATCCAGAAATAGGAGGAGAGGAAGGGCCTCTTTATGAACCTGAACACAGAGATAGCCTATTATGCTGTCATCCAAAGCCACTCATCCAGAGACAACCCTCAGGCACTGCTAACTATGGGCCCAGTCTTCCTCACAGACATATCCTCACTAGTTCCAATTATCATTAAATCTGACCTATTGGATAACCAGTACAACTTTTTACTCCTTACACGAAGCTGGTAATAGAAAACTTAATGATCATCTAGATTATTTGCAATGCAAGAAAGATACAAATATTATCAGGTAACAGGAAAATTAAGATTATCAGGGAAATGGAATAAAATAGCAATTGATGTGATTGAGCTCTTGAAAGTTCCCAATTTGTTTAGCTAAAAAATTCTCCGAAAAAAAAAGTCAACAAGAGAAGTTACAGGTAAAAGCTGAAACCTAAAAGTGAAAAATTGAGAAATCGGTGTTTCCAATGTAAGACAGCCATGGTAGCTGAGGAAAATAGAATGCTATGATGTAGGAAATGTCCACAGTACAGGAAAAGATCACAGAAGACCATGTAAGAAAAGTTTCAGTGCAGGAAAGGGTAGAGGTCACAGCTCAGGGAGGTCAGGCCTGCATACATGAAAGGTGATAAATGGTAATTCAGTATAATGGTTCTGTACCACACATTTGATAAACAGAGAAGAAGAGAAACAAGGAGAAAAAGTAGGGTCAAAGGTACATGGGATCTTGGGGCATGTCTGAGACTATCTTTTCTTACCTTTTTATATGAAAGGACAGTGGATTGATAGCCTTTAGGAAGGAAGGAGATTGAGAGCTGAGAATAGAAAGTCTTACTGAATTAAGATTTCCATGAAAGAAGCAAAAAGAACAGACTGAGCAAAACAGACAAGGTTTTAAATTCTTCCCTAGAAGCTCCAGAAGGAGGTGGTTGTATGACACAAAAAGTGTTTTAGTTTGATAATGACACATTAGAAGCCTGTAGGACTAAAATCTAGATCTCTTAATGGTATGAGAATATCTTAACCATAAAATCATTCATCTTCTGCTATATTCCAGGGTTTCATCACCGCAAACTGCTATGAATAATTCAGGAAGCACTTTGACACTGGTCTCATTAATAAGACATATAATCAAGGAGATGTTTAAATAATGATGTAGAAAAGGCAGAAGAACTCAATAAATATCTAATTTCATAAGAAGTAAAAGAAGGACTTCCCAACCCATCTGTGGTAAAGAAGAAGTATGTTTAACTGAGTGCCTCTGAGGTGTGGACATTAAAGAACAAATAAGTTAGGTTAATTTTTAATGAATCTCACATTATTGAAGAAATTCAGGAAGACAAAACAGTGTTAATGTCAAGTCAGTGTTCAAAAAAAGATAGCGTATTGGCTGATAGGTCTTTCAGCATGGAGTCAGCCTGAGCCCAATAACAGAAAAACTGGTGAAATATTGAATCTATAGAAACAGATAGGATAAGAATTTCAAGGTGTTAAATTAGTTTGGTCAAACCAATCTCATTTTTTTGTACTACAAGTTTGTTTGATAAAGGATGTGTGGCAGAGGTTTGCAAGGTATTTGCCTTAGTATCATATGACAATCTGATTAAACAAGTAGTTCTGAGAGCTAACAGAACCTGGCTTTCTAGGGAATTGTGTCTCTCTTGGTTAATTAACTGTTCAACAGTATTACACTTAGATTTTCAGTTTACTCTGCATATATCAACACCGAACTACTATTTCTTGCTGCAACGTATTTCGAAATGGCAAACATGCTGTCATCTTTAACTACAGAAACTATCCAACGGATTCAGAAATTATTGAGAGTGATATTTGAACTCTAGTAATATATTCCTACAACTATCTACTTTTATGAAACATATTTATCTTTAGGATATTTTTTTTCTGCAAATGTACTTGAAAATTACAAATAACCTCAAAAATATTGAGGGGGATGAAGGCAAAAATAGGCACCTTGCTTCCATGGGAATAAGAGTACCCTGAGCACTGTAAAATCCTAATTAACAACATCTGGAAACTACCTGAAACATTTCAGAAAGCAGTGATATCAATAAGAAATCTGAAACTAATAACAGTATTTCGAAAAAAACCTCTTAGTATTAGAGAATAGCCAATTATCCTAAATGTTGAAAAAATAATAACAAGTACAGAGAAGTCATGGGAGAAATCTATAAAATGGACCATTAAAAATACATTTAAAAAAAAAGGCAAATTCAAGCTCCAACATCCAGGAACAAAAAAAGCAGTCAGTAACATGGAACCAAGAGATGTACCCTGAAAAGGAAATAACTTCAAGAAGGGTTTAGAGATCACAGTGAAGAACTGAATGAGTATGAGGTAACCATGTGATGGTGTGGGGAAAGAGGCTTATTCTATCAGGGCATAATATTAGAAGAAATGTATTTTATATTTACACAAGGAAGGACCAACAAGCTTTTAAACCAGACATAGCTAACAGGCTACAGTACATGGCTATAAGTAAGAATGGTTATACTGGGCTCCCTAAGTGTTTGTCTTAGGAAGAAAGATGCTTCAGAAGTCATCAAAGGCCACTTAAATCCAATATTTCTAAGTTTTTGCTAGCTACATTTTGCCAGGGTCCATTCTTTGACTTGGAGACAAACTGGAATGCTCTAGCCATGGCCATAGTATTTGGTTTTATGCCAAGGCAGGACACCCACATCCTACCTCCCTCTTGGGCAAGGTCTCTGACTTGGGAGTTTGATAAATTCTGAGTGTCAAAACTGCAACAATAATCTCTCCAAACTTTTAACTGAGGGCATTAACTGTGGCCAGGACTTTACAGTGTGTTTTTTGCTCAGTGACTCAGAGGTCATCATGTTGAGCTTTCTGCAGAGCTCTGTGTATAGAGAGTTCTGTGCTGTGATTTACCTGCCTAGAAACACTGTATCCATACTGTAAACAGATGTCACAGTTTTACTTGAAAACCCAGATAGCGATGTACCACCATGGTACAGGGTTCTCCTACACAATTAAGGCTTTGATGATGTGTTTTCTGGTGTGTCCTGCAGTCCAGAGCTCTAATGCTGACTGTACTAATCACTGAATCACCTGCAGCATCCCCACCATTCCCATCTTTTTCCATGTCCAGGCAAGTGGCTTTCTACAATGACAGCCAGAGTGTGGTGAACCTTATCATTCCAAACTCTTGTAGGACACAAAACGTGAAAGTTTTAGCTGAGAGAGGCAAAGTTTACCTCAAACCATCCTAATTTCCAAGTGTTTTATGGTGAAATGTGGGATTTCCCCCCTATTTGTTATCTACTAAGTTTAAGAAAAAGAAGTCTCATGTTGGTCTTTCTTAGATAGACACAGAATTAATGCACAACATTACATGCTATATGTTTATCATCATGGCAGAAAACTCCAAGTATTTATGTATCATGCAAGAAGAAGTATTTTCTGGAGCCTAGACTTCATTCGTACAACCTTCCACAGGTCTTATTTGCAATCTTCAAGTAAATATTAAATTCCATCCACCTTTTTGGGCTTGCATCTTCAAAGTTAATGGAATTCTGAGACATCATCTACTCAATATTCACTTATGTAATATATTCACAGAAGTAGAGTGCCATAAAAAATAGAATATTTTTGTTTTTATCCATTTAATATAATTTACTATCTGTGTATAATGTACATATTATTAAAGCACTATAATCTTGAATTTGATTTTTCAACAGACCAATGAAAGGCATGTCTACATTCCAGAACTATATCTCTGACAATTTCAATTTTTCAGCAGTTTTCATTGAAATGTGAGTGCTGTTCAGATAAGATCGAATAAAAGAGCTTTCTCATCTTCTCATGCACTTATTTCCATCTAGAAAATAATTTAACAAGTTTGTCTTTAAGAATAATATCTCATATTTAAGAATATCAGATTGTAGCTGAAAAAGTAAAACTTTGAAAAACGACTGAATATCACCATTTACACAGCTAAATAAATTCTTTTAGCGCAACGTTTTAGCAAATGTTAGCATGTCTGTCACCTTTCATTTATCCTATGAACATATCAGCAATCAGAGTATCAGCAAATTTTATGGCCCATTAATCTTTTAGCATGAAATATGATAGAATCCATTATTAGGCACCTGACAATATGAACAGATTTATGGGAATAACTGTCCAAATATCTGTTGGAATTGATAGTAATATGCAAAATTTTCTTCCTTTCTGATGTTTCACAACTTCTTCGAAATCAAAGAGAGAAATCCCTTATGTAATTTTAGGACACAGAATTTGCTATTATTTTGTTTACTATTGTTGTGATTTCCCAAACCCTAACAATCACTCAGATCACTAGAACAATAAATCACTAATGTACTCCAAATTACTTTGGTTTATTTAAAACAAAATATTGTTATACAAAACACATCAGATTTCCTCTTGCTATTGAAAATATTACATAAGAAAGTTTTACTATCTTATTTATTTGATAGACAAAGCTTCATAATTTCTCACCTCTTTAATTATCAGAAGTTGGAAAATTCATTAGCAACTTTAATTTCTTAGCTCATTACAGAGGCTTTGGGATAAAACTTAACACAAGAACATTAACTGGGATACAATGGCACATCCATTGTTTTTTGTTAAGTAATGACTTAAATTACTAAATGCTAACATGACAAAATAGCATGCTACATCCATGCATAACTCCAGTTTGTAGCACATGTCAAGATACGTTTTCTGAGCCATTTGACTCCTGAGCTCAGCATCTCTTGTTGCTTTTTTCAATTCCTTTTATCTTCTAGCATCTACCATGATAAGTATTATTGCTTACATTTTGGAAGTGTACTATGTATTCGTAGTTATGTTTTATATGATATTCTTAGCAACACATTAGAAATTAATAGGAGTACCCTGACTGAATTTTGAGTTCAGTTCTTAACCAATAAAAAAATTCTTGTAACTATTATTCTGAAATTTCGGATGTCTTCCTTCACTTTCTTTCAGTAGAAACAAGTCCCTGGTCAGTAAGGATCAGGAGTGTTCTAATCCCTTGTAATTTTTCAGTCATTCCTGTAAGGTACAAATACACCACTGAAAACGTTTTTCTAGCAATCCAAGTTGCATGCTTGAATTGCATTTCAATTGTGTTCCAGGTTACAAATATATTAATAATTAATTGTCTTAATATCCAGTTTATGGTAAATTGGGTGCCTTGTAGAAAAAAGGCAGAAGTGCACAGCCAAAGGAAGTAAATGGTCAGCCTAATCACAGACTAGGCAGTCTTCATAATGAAAAATAAAAGACTACATATTAGTAGAGAAATTACATGATCCTTCATTTGATTTCATATTATAAAGTATCAGGACTTTCTGCTCCTGACACCTTTGAAGTCAAATAATGTATATGAAGGAAATGTAAAGTATTTGCAAGATGTGTGATGACACATCCTTACAGATTTTTTTTTTACTTGATTTTTTTATTTACTAATTTCTAGGTTGGACAGCTGTGTACAACAGACTTCTGGGTGACTTGAAGCCATGGATCCAGTGAATTTAATGAGCTCTGCTCATGTACCCAGAGGATTTGTCCTCATGATTTAGATAAGTTGACATATAAATGAGCAGCCACTTTTTAAAGACCTTTGGAGACTGAACAAAAAGTTCTGCTTTTGAAAATCTGTTAGCAAGCTGTGGTACTGACAGCGGTTTATTTACTTGTGAGAAGACAAGAAAAGAGCACAGTGGAGGACAACAGTGTAAGAAGAAAAAGAATTGCAGGCCTTTAAAGCAAAGATTTAAAACTTTAAAAAGACCAGGTCAGATCCAAAAGGAGATAACTCCTGCTCTTATCTAACTTAGCTGGACTGGGACAACTTTGGAGGTTCTCCAAGGTGCAGCTGATTAGAAAAAGAACTGGGATGCTTAGAACTAGATTGCAACTCTTAAATATTAGTCTCAGTGGTCTGGTGGTGACAAAAACTGGCTCCCAGGAAGGAAGGAAGGAAGGAAGGAAGGAAAGAAAGAAGGAGGGAAGGAAAGAAGGAAGGAAGGAAGGCAAGGCAAGGCAAGGCAAGGCAAGGTAAGGCAAGGCAAGGCAAGG
>NW_020884872.1:68594771-68851193 GCF_003945725.1 Corapipo altera
ATGGACTAAACAACTAAACACCCATTTAAAAAAAGACTCACACTACACCAAGTGCTGTACAAATACAAAGTAAAAGAATAAAATTTGCCTGATAGATTTCACACATTAAGTAACAAGAAGATTCAGTTTTACTGCTTTTCTTCCTGGCAGATTTCACACATTAAGTAACAAGAAGATTCATACATACTGCTTTTCCTCTGTGGAAGACAAAGCACCTCATAGGAAGGCAAAACATATTATTTCTGTTGGGAAAGGAACAAAACCTAAGGAGATATTTAATGAATCAGAACAACTTTGTGCAGCAAGTCAGTGGTGAAACAGTGATTAGAGGCCAGAGCGGGATAGAGTTATGTATGATTTTCTGTTTCTTTTATACATTCGGTCTGAGGGCTTTTTCTTTTATGGCAGTATTCCACATACCCCCCGACTCTTTTCTTTTATATACAGCTCAGGGACCTGCATCCTTCTTTATACTGTACAGAACAATCTAGAGCTAGGTTGGGCAGAGGCTCCCACTCGTCAGAGAGATTTTTATGCCACTGAGGTCTCCCTGAGATTGGTCCCACACCCTCCTGCAGCACTGTGACTCCCAGGGCCCACAACCAGTCTCCTGGAAAGCAGCATAAACCAGGCCCACAAATGGGAGTGCTGAGTTGGGTTTCCTAGGGCACAACCAGCTGCGGGGGAAGGACAGGCACAGGGATCCAGCCAGCACGGGGCAGTGGGGGCACGTCAGTCAGGGAGGATTTGCTCCTTCTCTGATGTAGGTGCCTCAGGCCATTGACCAGCCAACCCCACAGTGCCCTGCCCATGGCTCCACTTCCTCAGACTTCTCAAGGACACAGGCAACGGCCAAGGATTTTTGTGTCAGTTCAACATCAAGCTCCTTCTTCTGCATCAGATCTTAATTCTTCATGCCTGGCTTTGGCTGTCAGGGTGGCATGAAGGGCCTTTGGGCAACTTTGAGAATGGCCCTCCCAGTATTTTGCTTGTTTAAATAAAATCTTCCTCTGGCACATTATTTCCAGCTGGTGAAGCTGCTTACTGCACAACTCTGATGGATGTTTCACTGTGTGAAAGGGGGAACAAATCCTTGACCCTGCGAAGTGTAAAGCCCTGACCTAATGCTTGATTAATGAGTCATGGGTTGGAGACGTCTGTCAGGGTTGGGTATCTGCCCCTCGAGTACCTTCACAAGTCACTTCATCTTTTTTTCCAGAGGAGTCTGGCTGGTAAGCCTGCGTGATTGCAGATTCATCATCATACCTCTGCTCCCAAGTTCATGTCCTTCCTTCTCAGAGTACCCTAAACCCTCTGCAGTGCGATTTGGGGAAACAGACCTTCTGTATCATGTGCTGCAATATGCCAGGAGTTTCTGTAGCCTAATCAACACAAGGGAGTTTTATACTTGCCCTTGCTTTTATTTTCTTCCTGTAAACATGCTTATTTTACTTTCTTGCATCCTTCTATTTGTATTCCCCACTAATTCTTCTTCCAGAAGGAAATCTGTTTATAAGATGAGCTGTCAGATGTCATTAGATATTATCAGGAAACTATGTTGTTACGTTGTAAGAACATGCATATTTCAGGGCACACTGATCCATAATGTTTGCATATTTAATACATATTTGCATTTATGAATCTTCATGCCTTTTGGAGCATTGCCAGTCATGGAACTGCCTGACTGTGGAGAGAAAGTAGGCAGCCAGAAGGGAAAGGGTACAGTGCCTGATCACCTGTCTCATTTGGTACAATAAAACTCATTGTTAGCTGGTATTTCTAAAACTGTGACTTTGATACAAGCACAACCAGAACTCCTCTGCCATTGTTTTAAAAATAGTTAATGTTCAACACCTATCAAATGGTATTTAGTTGAACTTAACTATAAAATAATAATAATAAGCACTATGTCTTTTTACAATAATATTATCACCTGTTGTTTCTTGGTAAAACAGAATTACTTGAATTTCACATTAAAAAAAAGAAAGTAACTCATAACAGCTTTGGAAGTCAACAGTGTAAAATATGGAATGTGTCTTTATTGCTTAATAAAAGGTGTAAAAACAGTTAACAACTTTGCTACTAAGAATTAAATCAACCATGTATGATGTTGTACAACACTCCTTTGTGCACATTAGGTTATTTTTTGCTACTGTTCCTCTAATTTAGTAGAGTTTATAAAAGTAGGTTTTATTTTGTTTTTGACAACAAAAATCAATTTTTCATGATGCTAGAACATTTCTTTATGTAACATAAATCTCTGTGTATATGTATGTACTCACACATGAAAAAAGGGTAGATGTGCAAAGAAAGGTAGCCTCGTAGTTAAGACTCAGGTCTTCAGAGGCAGGAGATCTCTCCTACTTTATGTATTTTCTTTTGACCTTAGGGATAAAAGTAAATGTTGTTCAGTTTCTTTCCTTATCTATAAAATAGTGATTTAAATATGCTCCTGTCTTGTGGAATCATTGTTTGGTGTAAGTTGTTTCCTCTGGCAGTAAACTGCCTGATACATACTGATTAATAGTTATTTTGTTTATTACCCCATAGAACATCATCAATAAGAAATCTAGTCAGTTGAGAGCATTCTTTATCAACAGGAATTAACTGACCTCCATTTGCACTATATGTGATGCCCTTGAAAGTGGTAATTTCTCTCCTGCAGTGGTGTTTACGTGGCTGGTTGCATGATCAGCCAGGTCTGGAAACTGACCTTATTTAAAGGTAATATGGCCAAACTCAAAAGCAGAAAAATGCTTTTGGCTAGATGACTTACCCAGTCTTGCTTTAATGGTCCTGGAAGGGAGCAGACAGAAACTTGCAGACTGGGACGAAAGGGAAGGTAACGCTCATGTTTTCACAATGGTATGTGGATTTAGTCTGTCTTAAACTGACCATGAAACTTCACCCTAATGAAAGTGTGTTATGGAAGTTTATATACTGCAAATATCTATTTGAAGACTCCCTGGGTTTGAAGACTTTTATTGGGTTTGCTATTACATTGATGTTTTTTGCTGTCTCCTTTCCCTCTGTGCTGCTGTATAAAACACACATGCAGGCACCATTAGTGCAGATGACTGCACAGAAGGACAGCTATCTCCAACAGATTCAGAAGCATGTTGCATTTCAGGTTAACTGTGAGAGGGTAGAAAAAAAGACCATTTTGCATTTCATGTCCACTTTAAACAGATGATGACAATTTAAATACAACAGTAAATCAGGATTTACATCCGGATTAAGAAAGTATATGATAACTTTTTTAAGAAATAGGACATTGTGTTAGCACGTCTGGGCTGTAACAAGCATGTTTATTTAGTGTTTATATTGTAGTCTTGGCCAGGGCCGGCTGGGGGAGAAGGCCTCAGCGCGGCCAAGTCAGATATAGTATTGTACTTTCTGAACCCTTTCTAATAACCAATGGTGTGAAACAAGGCTTTGTTCTTGCACCAACCCTATTCACAATCTTTTTCAGCATGATGCTCCAAAGGGCCACGGCAGACCTCGATGATCAAGATGGTATCTACATTTGATACCGTACTGATGGAAGCCTATTCAACCTAAGGCAACTAAAGGCCCACACTAAGACCTTAAATCATCTTGTCCGGGAGCTGCTTTACGCTGACAACAACACCCTCATCACCCACATAGAAGCAGCTCTGCAGCATTTAACTTCCGGCTTTGCTGAGGCTGCTGAGTTTTTTGGGCTGGAAGTCAGCTTAAAGAAGACAGAAGTCTTCTATCAACCTGCACCTCAGGAAGTCTTCCATCATCCCCATATCACCATTGGCAAATCAGAGCTCAAATCAATCCAGCAGTTTAATTAGCTAGGTAACATCATCTCCTCAGATGGTAAGACTGATGGATTGTTGTAAGACAACAGGTTAGCAAAGGCATATAGAGCTTTCAGAAAACTCCATAAAAGAGTCTGGTGAAATAAACACTTGAAGAAAACTACCAAGATCAGTGTTTACAAAGCCATAGTGTTGTCTACTCTCTTATATGGTTCCGAATCATTTAATCATTTACCACCACCACCTGTGACTCCTAGAACGCTTCCATCAACACTGTCTCCGCACAATCCTAAACATCCACTGGTCAGATTTTGTGACTAATACATCTGTTCTAGAACAGGTAGCAGTTATGAGTATTGAGACCATGTTGCTGAGAACACAGTTGCGTTGGGCAGGACACGTCTCCAGGATGAAGGACCACCACCTCCCCAAGATCATGCTTTATGATGAACTTACCACTGGCTACTGCAAGAGAGGAGCCCTGAAGAGGAGATACAAGGACTCCCTGAAACAACATCTCAGCCTTGACCATATTGGCCTTTATTACTCGTCTACTCTGGCCTCCAATCGGGAGGCCTGGAGACACATCATCTGTAACGCTACTGCTTCTTTTGAGAATGCATACAGGATCACTCTCGAGGAGAAAAAACAATACAGAAAGAACTGTGTCTTGTCGATACCACCTAAGGAGTCTTTCTGTTGTGCCTTTTGCAACCTGACTTGTCTATCTCGCATTGGCCTTTTTAGCCACCAGCGTGCTTGTAGCAAATGTGGGTAGAGCCCTTCCCAAATCTTCACTCACGAAGCCTAGCCATGATGATGTTGTAGTCTTACAGAAAAACTTACCAGTCTGGGACCCTGTGGGATAGTTCATAAATATCCCCAAAGGGTTGACAGACTCAGGACTATGCAGCAAAACAGACAAACCAGCAGTCAAGGGATGGTGAAAGCACACGCAAGGTAGCAGACAGTTAGATATGCACAAATCGCATGCAGTTAGAACCGGTGAAAAACAGACATGCATGCATACAGTGCCTTCTTTACAAATGAACTGCACAGAGATTCAGCTTTGGTCACCTCAGGATAACTTTACTGGAAATCTGAGCACCACGTGGCCAGTGCGGAGTTTTGATGGAGTTTAACGTGGCATCATGCCTGGGAGCACCATCAGTGGGCTGGGACAGTTGACCTCGATTTACACAAATCCCCCATGTTGTGAAATTGCTCTTACAGTGTAGGTGGAAGAGAGAGGAAAGCTGCCACTATGCGCCTGTTCTGCATTTGGGTTTTTTTATTAAGATCTTGAAGATTATACGTTTCATTTGGTTTCCTTTTTACTTTCATTTAAATATTGTATAATACTGCAATAAGAATGTGTAATGAGCTTCAACCATGTACTGTGTTTTGCGTATCATAATCCACAGTTCCAACTTGCATGAAATGTCCTCCTAGAGCCATGGAAGTTGCTGCTCCTACTACAGGGTCAAAATTAAGGTGAAAAAGTGATGTTCCAGTGCTGTTTCATAGCCCGAGCTATGGAAGGCTTCCCATACCAATCTTTGTGGTATTGCTGTTTCCAAAGGCTGAACTGCAACAATTTTAGCAAATTGTTCCATTCTGAGAAGAGGGTTGCTATGGAAATGAGCAGGGCTAACATCTCTGACAACCCTACTAAGAGCGCTATGCAAGGGGCGGGGGGAATTTAAGAAAGTAGAGGGTGTAGGGGATTAACATCTTTCTCTAAATCTGTTCGCTGTTCCTGTGGGCTTCAGAATTTGGCCCACTGGATAAAGACTGGGGTGTTTTTTCAGTGTGTTCTACAGAAATTTAGTGCAAATTGAATTAAAGAAGATGGGAGCAAATGATTTTGAAAGCGATCTCTGTGAGTAAGCTTGCATAGACATAAACATCTTTATTGAATTATTTTTTATTAATAATGTCTAGCAGAAAGATATGATTGTAATGGAATTGAAAAGGTTATTGAAGTATAACATTTTACATGTTTTTTTGGGATAGTTACAGTTTGCTCAAAACCTGAAGCAACTGTGGTGTTCAGAGCATTTGGATGGAAAAATATTGCTATGGCAACAAATTACTTTTATATTCACATAAAGCAAAAATAGATCTCTCTCTCCCTTTGTGGGAAGCACATATTTTAAAGTGCATGAAAGATTAAAGGTGATAGGCAGAAACAGCTGCATGAATATATTTTCATTTTTCTTCTTTTGGTTTATACATATTTCTGTATAAATCTGAAATGCAGAAATAATTTGCAGCAAGAAGTATTTTGCAGCAAGAAAATAAAAACAGCTTAGGAAAAGGAAAAGTATCATATAGTCAGAACTTTTTATTGCAGTGTAGCAGCATCAGACTTTAGTTGACTAAAACAAAGCATTCCTAGTGTCACTCAAAAGGAGAGAGACAATATTCTCTTTTCTGTATGTACTCAGAAAACTGATATCACATTGTGTCCATAATTGAAGAATGAGAATTTTTTTTTTTTATTTTTCATCATTCAGGCACTTTATCAAAGTCAAGGAATAGACCTAGTTCCAAGATTACTTATTGCTTCATTTTAGTTGAGTGATGATATTGGTGGTTTTTTTTTATTTAGAAGGCACAAAACTTTTACTTTTGTGGGGTAAAGAGCTTCTGGTACATCTATACACCATAGTGTGCACCATCTGCAAAGGAAGTATAATATGTCTACATTGATATGTCAGATCTATCCTGAGGTTCCCTCTCAATTATTCTGAACCACGTGAGCTGTCTTACACCATCTGTATCTCTCTTCATAATGCACAGCAGAGCAGCCCACATTTTGTGCTTCTTAGCTGCAAAATAGAGGCCTCCTCGGAAGTAGTGTGTGAATTTCTTGGCTCTTTTTCCAGCTTATTTCTTCATACAGACAGAAAAGAGAGCTACTGGGGGTCAGAAGTGAGGAATACGAGGGAGTTTGTGGTTCAGTCACTTGCCGACCTTCCATTCTCAAACCTTCAACCTAAGCAGAACAAACTGAAGGATGAGACAGTCAAAAAGTGAATCAGGGTGAGTTGGAAGCATGGTAGTTTCAAACTGGACTGCTTTAGGGCAAATATAGAGGTTTATGCTATAAATAGACCTTCAGGTCTGGATTTGAGGACCACTTTAAAACTAACCCAAAGTACCAAGAGCCTCACATCCCTTCTGTAGAGAGGAGAGTCTGTAAAGTATTTGAAGGGACCACTACACTGAAGTTCACATTGCCCCTGCTACGAAAGTTTCAAAGAGGACATTTTAGGGTGAGAACAGGAAGTCTCAAGATGTAATCAATGAATATAGAAAAGGAAATGAAAGAATCAGTGCTTCTCTGCAACACTTCGTGTGTTTTTTCTGCAGTGCTTAATAGGAGGGTTCTACAGAAAAATTTGGGGCAAACTGGCTCACTCAGGGCAAGCTCTTTATCTCATACACTAACTTCCCAAGCAATGTTTTCGAGGCCCAAAGAAGTAATTTTTATTTTGTGGTTCTTTTCCTTTTTAGCTTGAATTGCCTGAAATAACCAACTACCTGCATTGCAGCTTTCTGCAGTTTGTTTTCACAGTATGAAACAAGGTGCATGGTATCCCCAGACTTATGTGAGGAGAGTTTGAGGACCTAAAGCTGGGATTGTTGTAAGCCACTCCTAGTGCAGTTATACCTCTGCTTCCTGTTACAGACTGTCCCTGGAGTGAGGTCTCTCCTAAGCTGTCCCTGTACGTCTTTAAGAGATCCAGAGTAACCCCAGATATGTTCTGAGTCAAGTAACATGAGTGAGCAGAGATCCAATCCTTTAGCTTTGTCTGTGGTTCACTTCAGAGCTGTGCTGGCACAATTTGAGCATAGAAATCTCAGTCATTGATCAGAAGGAGGCATGGGCCAGGGACTGTCTCAATGGAAGCATGGGTGCAGCCATCCAGTACAGAGGGGAAGAGGGTTCTGTCTCCATTGGTTATCATGTCCCAGTTGGCCTCAGTGCCAACATGGTCCCAAGTACATCTAATTTACTGCTGTTGGCTGCAATATTAATGCCACTAGACATGGTGTCACAGTACTGTGGTCAGAATAGGCCAAAAAGAGAGTTGTATCCCATTTTTTAAAAAAGTTTCTGTGGCTCATTTATCCCAGGTTTGGAAAGAAAATGAAGTTGAATGGGTTCTACAATGAAACCCAGCCTGGACAAAATTCCAGTAGTTATGTTTTCTGTCAACATTGTCAGAAAATATATACTGGACTTCATCCATGGCTACATTGCTTTGAGTACACAACCATTTTAAAAGTTGGGTATATCCATACAATCCAAAATTATGCCTTTGAATACTGTGTTGACATACCCTCAATTACACTGATGCAAGCTTCTTTGCATCGAAGAAACAGAAGTGGGCTAGAGATATTTTTATACATGCAACCCAGAAAGGGATGGAAGAGACGTCATGTTATCCTTCCTTAATATGGTCCTCAGAACTGCAGGACTCTTGGTTTCTGTATATTACCCCTATTTTAGTGTGTGTGTGTGTATGTGTGCAGCTGAATTTTTGACCTCTGTGCCCTGGGTTTGGTTGCATTCAGAGATGTGAAATGCAAATTTTGTCATGTTACCAGTTTACAATAAATGATAAAGGTCTTGCATACCTTGCTGTGTCCTGTGGCCTTTTTCTGAGAAAGAAAGGAATTGCATACATTTCTTTTCAATTTCTGTGTCTTTTTTCTCTCTAAGAAGAAAGATTGAGGAAAGCATGCAGCAGAACAGAGAGTGTACGCATATAAATTAAAACATATCTGAAGTAATTTATCCTATTTTGTAAGGAGAAGTGTGTCAGAATGAGTTACAAATCTACCCTAATCTAATCTTAGTTGTTTAGTCACTTGTACCTGTTCTATTATCTCTCACCATTCTTAGTGTGTAGTTTTCTGGAGTCATTCATCTTCTGCTTTTTTTTTCACTTAAGAATGAATAGAGTTGGATGTGGCTGTTTTGCCTCTTCTGTCTGCATACACTCCAAATGAAGATGAGACTACAGTGTTTTAGCAAAGTGGAGCATGGGCACACAGTGATGTTCTCACTGTTAGGTTCTCTACCAATGAGAAGTCAAACATAGGGGGTATTCACAATTAGTGATTCTTCCTATTATGTCAACCAAAATGCAGACCTTGCCACATATTACCTCTAACATAACATTAATAATACACCATTGTATGGTAAGTCTTCTTCTGCTTTAGGCATAAACCAGTATGGTGGAAAGCAAGGAATTCTGGAAAAAGATTGTGACTTCCATAGTCATTTTTAACTCTGTTGTTGGTGTAATCTAACAGGACTGCTGCACAAGTGGTTTTTGTTGAGTTTTGCTTAAGCAAGTTCTTGCAGAACAATGAACAAAGGGATTTGGGGATTTATAAATTCTGTTATAAATACAGTGGCATTTCCACGACCCTGTTTAGAAGAGTAAAGCTTCTATTTGTCTCCTGCTGATTCTGTCAACATTCACACAGTAGAGTTCAGTAGAAATCCCTTAGGTATTCAAGCGTCAGATCACAAAGTCATTTCTGCCTTTTAAAGAAAATACTGTATTTCAAGAAACTGGGACTTTTGGGAATATGCCTCTGAAGTGGAGACGACGCAGGAATGCAGATGTAAAGGACTGAAGGGCTGGGCACAGAAGTGAAAAACAAGTAAAATAGGCAGACAATATATATATTTATATATCTTCTGAGTTTAGTTCTCCAGTGAAAATCTCCAGCAACTCCAAAACATGTACAGAATTTCCTGGAATAGGTTAGATTAAAATATATGCCTACCTGAAAATGAAATGAACTGCAGTAAAGAGAGAAGAGTTGGGAAGGAAAAATAAATGAGATCATGATTTTTTCCTTCCCTGTTTTAACAAATATTAATCCTTTGGGTTACTTCAGACACACTTCCACAAAGTCTATTATTACAGAATCCAATTACTGATTTCATGTCTTGGTTTCCAAATGATACACGGTTCATGCAACTGTGCTGCCTTGTCTTTTGGTCACTCCTTTCTCCAGTAATTTTGTAAAATGCTGGATGATTTTAACCAAAAGGGCAGACAGGTAATAGGTTCACAGGTACCATGTTCCAATGTGCATGTGAAACTCAGTACGATTAGAGGGAAGAAGTGCAGACCCACCACGGGACAGGCAGTTATAACTAAGCCTTTTACCATTTGGCACTTCCATGTCTTTTCTGCTCACCAGGGCCTGGATACAGGTGTGTGTGATGCTGAGGGTCAAGTAGAACACTGGAACTATGAGGTTCATATGAAATAGAAAGTGGAAAGCTGGTTGTTACACACACAGATAATAGCTGAAATATAAAAGAGGGGCATAAGGTAAGCGTGCTGCAATGCTGGTGCCTGTAGGACAGTTCAGGCACAGCTTACTCCCTGATGAAGCAACCTTGAGGCTTTATAGGCATAATGGCACAGAGTAATGGCAGAAAGAGTCTAAAGGATGGAAATCATTGCTACTTATATCATAGACCTGATTTTTTTTATTATGTTTTTTTTTTTTTTTTTACCTAAAATTGGTTCTGAATTGCAGGAACAGTAGAGGAGAGGGTCGGGATGGAGTAAGGTGCACCTCCCTTTTGCTAATCTGTAGTCATTTTGCAGTATATCACAGTCTGAAAACTGCTGAAGCCTACCCTATGACCCTAAAAGGAATTCTTCTCAACCTGGGATTGGCAAAACACAGCACATTCCATCTGTGTTCCTTCCCCACTTTGGTAAATAACAGTTTCCCGTAGAAGAGCTTTTGTTATTCATATAGCACTGACAAAGATAATTTGTGGCAAGAAGGATTATTTCTTAAATTAGAATTTGGATTTGGTTGTGTGGGATAAATTCTCATAATTGCATGATAAGGACAGGGCTAATACTGATTCTTTATAATTTTCCTTTCATACTATCTGTACAACTTGAAGTAGCAACTCTAACCCTTGGATTTTCATTTGTGTAATTGAGAAGATGGGAAATTTTTCTTGCTCTTTCAAAATACTTTTTAAAAGATTTTTTCTATCTTCATCCTTTTGAAAAGGTGTGTGTATATATACTGAATTTCTTTCTCCAATTGGCTTAACTTTTGGGAGCCAGCATTAATTGAAATTTCACACCCTTCAGTGATTCTTTTCGTGTCTTTGCAAAGGGGACATACATTTTTAAAGCTTCCTGTGAAAAAGCCTATGATAGGATATCATCTGGAGATGAAAACATTCAAAGTCCCTATTTCAAATCCCATTGCAGTAGAATATTTGTCAGACCCTGTTTGTTGCTAGTGTTGAAATGCATGTAATTTCCTGCAAGGGAGAGTTTTGGAATGTGAGACTACAGCAGTAATGAAGAAAATTTGTATGGTGGTTGAGCTGATAGTGGGAGTGAGAGAACTCTGCATTGTAAAGCCAACACAATGCAGGCATTAGTATTCAGACGAAATCTAGGCTTCTGTGAAGAGGCTGTCATGCAGTCAGTTTGTCAAGATAAAACCTCACTGTGTTCACACACTGTGTGAGTGGCTCAGCAGCATTTCAGAGGTGAAGTGCCTGTACTTTTTGGAACGTTGGCACTGTTCACCCTTGACATGGGGTGCTCTTTTCTATAGTAGGAGAGTTTTTGGTTGTTGCTCCCTGTCTACACAGACTCCTGCCTGTGTATTCCAAAGATAGATGAGCACCGTTTAACTGATTTTCATTGAATGGTATGAATTTAGGCTTTTTTTAATCCTGTTTAAAATAGATGTAGCAGAACACTTTATAAAATCAGAGCTTAAAATTAATTTTACTTGGCCTCCTAGCATTAGTAGTTGCTGTTGCATAGTTACAGCAGCACTTTTAAGGCTCTTAGGATGCTGGGCCACAGACTGGGTGCCTGTTGTGCAAAGCAGTGGTAAGCTACAAACAATAGAGCTTACAATTACAACTCAGTAGTCTTTTGCATGCAAACATGAATGGCCATGCTCCAGGGACTGGGTGTTTCCTTGGCATGGTGCTGTGCCCAAGGAAGGAAAACTGTACTGGCTCAGCTAATTCAGTTATTCAATTTCCAGTACAATTGTATTACCATCGTGTAACTGTATCAAGACAAATACTTTATAACTCACATTGGTAGAGATCAGTGTGCTCATGTCTACCATAAAGGTGGCCTGGGCTGTGATTCAGGAAACAGCACAGGGTTTCTGGTAGATAGGGTAGTAAAGGAAATGGGGAGAAAATTCTGGGTAAGCAGCAGTCTTAGACAGTGGTCTAAACACTGTAATTTGTGGTGTCAAGATGGATTCTGTACTCATTTACCAGCCTTCACTTGGCATATTGCATGTCAGGGAGACAGGGATAAGGCTAGGAAGTCACTCCATACTCTCTGCAGTCCCCCGCTGCCTCCTTTTGATTCAGTGTCTTTGTTCATCAGCCTGCTTGAGCAGAGGGGACCAAGGCAAGCTTCAAAGGGAGCAGAATGTGGAAAAAGATGTGCTTAAGTCTGCTCGGAAAGAATTCCTTCATAGCAATGTCTATGTTCTGCAGTAGGAAAATGGGAAATTTCTCCCAAACAAAAAAAAAAAAAAAAAGATTTGTGGTTGCAATAATTTTAACCAAGTATCTGAGCTGCAGCCCAGGGAGTTCTCCTTTCACCTCTGCTCTATGGAGGGATTCTACTAAGCTTGAGAGGCAGCAAAAAATAACTTTCTCTGATTAACAGGTGAACTAGTTTTGATGTATGCTCTCAGGTCCTCCTGCGCCATTATCTGCCTGAAATCCACAGCATCTGCTTTCTATCTGGTGAAAGTACGGCCACAAAAACTTAGCTGAGTAGTGGGTGGTGAAATGAAATTTAGAATACATCCAGCTGCT
The DNA here is from genome assembly GCF_003945725.1 of Corapipo altera. Lineage (NCBI taxonomy): Eukaryota > Metazoa > Chordata > Aves > Passeriformes > Pipridae > Corapipo > Corapipo altera. Next base: position 68,607,444 of record NW_020884872.1, read on the forward strand.
AAAAATCATGTTTCTCTAGTGTATTAGTGTTCTTTGAAAGTACCTTCAAACTAGTGTGGAAAGAAGAACAAATGGACATAGTTCTATTCTTCTGTAAAGGTTCGATAAAAGTTTTTTACAGGAGTTTTCGGTAAACTTAGAAACCACAGAGTGATATATGAAGTCTTGTTGTGGAATTAAAACAGACTAATACATAGAGAAAATGGTTGCAGTAATAAGCTGTCCATTCTAGGCTGCAGATGCTCATGGTTTGTTGTCCTGTGAGCTGAAGCGATGGCAAATGTATTCATAGGTTAAATAGTCAGTAGTTAAATATGTTAATTACATCTATAAACATAAATATAACCTGTCAGATAAGTAATTGGATGACAAGGCAAACTAAGCATTCCCATTCAAATTTTACCCTATATTTTAAATAGTTGAGCAGGTTGGAGAATTGCCTCTATGTTTGTACATCAACCGAGTCCTCAGAAAGCAGGACACAAGAGTAAAGGGGCTGATGGGTTTTTTTGGCTGCTGAGACTGAGTCAGTGCAGGCCTGATCTTCCTATAATCTGTCAAGACAGCAAGATTTGTCTAATTGGTTTGTTCTGCAAGGGTTTGGATCTGACCACATGTAGGTAACCTGTTTAGCCCTCTTCAGAATCACACGAGGGCTTGTGATGAGAAGTATCAAACTGAAGGAGTGCAGGACAGGAGATGAGAGTGGGGGAAAAATAAGTTCTCTGGAAAATGGTTAGAATTATTTCTGTATAAATATTCTAAATCTAACAGCTGGACAATAGCTTTCTCCTTATTGACATGACAAGCCTATTGCCTGACCAACGTCGATTGATTTAGAGGACAATTATTTTCCCATTGACATCAGTGAGATCTGACTAGATCCCTAAATACTTCTGCGTAGGATTGGTGCCACAGCAGATTTAATAAAGTTGGCATTTATATTCTCGGGAAGAATAGAACAGCAAGACACAGAGGATGCTATACAATCAAAAGTCACATAGAACAGCTAGAAACAAGAACAAAAAGCATGTCATAAAATAGAATTGAAGTAGCCCGTTTTTGTAGAAGGTAGCAAATATTCTTAAAACAGAAAAAAACAAGTAGTGTGAAAAAGATAAAAGGCTAATATAAAATAAGTAAGATTAATTTTAAACAAATAAGCCTTTTTTGTTGTTTTGAAAGCGTACATAATACATACCTACTGATACATGTGTCAGTAAGTGTATTTTGTGATATTTAACATGTGGCTGCCTTTTGTAGTTTTTTGAGTTTTTCTCAGGCTGGGGGGAGGGAGAGAGAGCAATCCCAAATTTATTCTAAATAGGGTGATTGTAGAGATTATCACTTCCAGAAATTCAGGAGGCCAGAGACATTCTTCCTCTCCCTCCTGTGGGTCTGTCATAGTGTTACCTACAGGTTCCCCCAGATTTCAGTCATGTTCTGCAATCAGAGCCAGACCTCCAGGCAGGAGGCACCTCTGGCTTCTGCCACTGCAGCACTTGCTCTGTTTCTAGGATAAAACTGTGACCTGTAGAAAAGTTTATGAGCCACTACTGACATGATATGCTCTAAATTAATCTGATTTTATCTGTTTTAGTTAATGATACTTTAAAATTTGGTAGTCAGTAGAGAATAACTGCACTTCTAAGAATTCTCAGTTTTCCAACTGTATAACTTAGAGTTTGTAATTAAAAGAAAGGCATCTTTACTTTCTGCGAAATAATTTTTTGGGCCTCCCAAGATGTGAATTATATTGAAAGATGGAACATCTTACAATTAACACCAATTTACATGCATATGAGTTCTCCATGTTAGTGGAATCAAATCCACTCATCCATGTGTCTCAGAATCTATACTGCTAAGAGATAATTGAGGTTTTTCTATAATATAGATGAAAGGGAGGGGTGAAAAAGGTGGTTTTGTTCCATCTTTTTCACTTTTGAATTGGACAGTCTCTGTGGTGAGTTATTTCTGCAGCTACTTTGTTCAGTGTTGTCTGTGGCCACATATGCAACCTTGACTCTGCCAAGGTCATTCTTGCCATGGAAGATCATTTGTGTAAAAAGGCAGAGGCATGTTGCATTTACCCAAGGCGTGAGTGTGGAACCAAACAGCTTATGGGAGACCCTTCTGCAACAAGACCAAGCTCCATTTTTCCCAGAGTCCTTCCAGGAAAAATGAAAACCTTTAATGTCACTTACAAATCTGAAACCTCTATATTATATTATTACAAAAATATCTTTTTTCATCTCTTGCTCTAGTTCACCAGGAGTGGACTCTGAAAGTTTTTTTGATTCATCAAAATCTTATAGGTCATGATTTCAAACACATCTACTTTTCATAAACATTTTCATTTGTCCTGGTTTCATCTAAGAGCTACTGTAGGAGAGAATTCTTCTGAAGAGCATGAATGACTGTTCTAATATGGGACATATATTTCAGATTCTAGTCAGGTTTAATATCTGTCTAAGCAACAACGGTTTTCCCTTCCCTTAGAAACTTGGATTGATGATATCCTGCATGGAGCAATGCTTTGACATTGAATTTCTCTGATGATTTTACCATATAAGAAGCTATAGGTCACTTTATTCACCAGTTGGTCACTATTCTGTTGTCTTATCTTATTCCAATAAAGAAAAAAAGTGGAGAAAAAAATGAGATATTTTCTTTTGCCAATCTTTCTTATAATTTCAGAATATTATGTTACTGAATTTTTTATGCCCTATATCCTATATCATTCCTTAGGCCAAGGACACTGAGTAGGACAGATTGCACAAGAAGGAGAATTACTATTCTTTGTCATCAGTTATAGTCCTGCTGGGAACTTTGAAATTTCCCTTTGGTTTCAGAAGTGCGTTCTTTATTTTGACTTTAAAAACCATTTTTATTCCAGAAAGCATTTCCTACAGCAGACTGTATTTTTCTCATCTAATATATTGTTTTATATAAAGTGACTGGGGAATTGGTAGTGAGTTTACTCATGAGAAATAAATTGCTAATAACTCCTATGAATTTTTTTTCTCTTTCCTATTGTGAAGCTTGTTTTTTTTAAGGACTTATATATCAAAACTATTTTGGATATTCATTTGACTTAGAAACTTAATGTTCAGGATGCTGTAGCGAAAGGTGACTTGTAACTTTTTACCTTCATGCATCAACAAATATATTTTTTACAGATCACATCACATTTGTCTGTTTATGAGGACTACCTTGCGATCTTATTTGTTTTTCTTAGGCTAAGTTGTGCCAGCATCACTGAATTGAGTAGAAAGGAATGGAGACCACTTTCTAGGTTTTATACCAACATAAAATTACTTCATATTCTACTAAAGTGGCTGAGAGATTTTGACCCTTCTCTAGAGCAGGAACATACTGTTCCGTACTAATGAGAAAAATCAGCATGTAGATATTAAAGTGTCTTTGTGTATTAGTGGAACACACACACATGCAAAGACAGCGCCACCTAGCAGAGGTCTGTGGTGCCACGTGCTCTTTCCGACCAGGACACAGTTAATTTTTGCAGGAATGGCATGGCCAGGACCTGGAGGTTATTCTAAACCACCTCACAGTCACTTCTGGGGATAGGGGATGGGGGAAGGGGTCCCTTCTTGGTCAGGCAGAGAGAACAGTCAGGTATTGTCAGGGATGAGCACCACGTGTGAATCATTTGTTTCTTCTCACTCTATTATTAGTATTGTTGTTGTTACTGTCATTTTCTTGTTCCACTGCTGTTTCCAATAAATTACTCTTTGCTCATGATATGTACCTTTTGTGCCTCCAGTTCCCCTGTCCATCCTGCTGCAGGGGGAGGGGAAGGGATGAGTGAGTGAGTGGTGCATGGTCTGGAGTGTGTCAGTGGGAACACTAAATTGGAGAATACCATGCCTAAACCATGACAGCCTTTATCCACTGTGGGTGGTGAGTGTCAGCCATCCAAACCTATTTCTTCATGCTTTTGGCTGAAGCATTTGGGACAGCAGAATTAAAAACTTTTCCAGAGTTAGCACATGTCAGGTGAAATAGTGTTAGAAAACGGTGTTAGAAGAAAAGCAAAATGTGAAATTAGGTTATGGGATTAGCTACATTAGAAAGTGAGGAGGCAAATAGGTGACATTGGGACCATGATAACAATGCAGTTGCCACCAAAATGAGTCCACCTTATGGAATGAATGACTGGCTGGCTGAACTCAACCAAACTGAACTATCCAGAGTAAAGAGTTAACAGATGATATGAAACTTACCTATTTGAATGTTTTTTGCAGAAAAATACTCAGATGAAGACACTGAGTATTTTTCAGGCAATAGCTGGAGACTGACTCTTTCTGGGTTGCCTAGAGATTTTTGAAAGCTGATGTACTACTGGCAGACCACGTCCTTTACGCATCTTTTTTAAAAATGCAAATAGCGGATCTATTTCCTTTTACTGTGATGCAGAAAACAGAGCTCTGACTTCCCACAGTTCCCTCTCCTCCATTTTATCCTGTACTTCATCCTCCTTGATATCTCATTTCCCTTCCACCCCCCACCACTTCTCTACAACAGCATCCAGGGCCAGGGCTCCTTTACTCCAGAGAGCAAATGTAGAAGTTTTGCATGAGTTCCAAATCTCTCACACATTGAGGCTTTTATGGGTTGGAATTCAGTCGATTTCTTGTCTGAGGGATACAGAGCTCTCACCAGAAGGGAAAGGACCCCCTTAATCAAACCTACACTTCAGGTGAAAAAAATCCCGTGAGCTCACTGAGCAAAACATAGTCTTTACCTTAGGCTAGCCTTAGTCACGTGCCGGAGAACAGGATTCCACTGGGATATTAACAGTCCCAAGTCTAAGTCTTTGATGACCTTGTATTTAATTTTGACCACTCTCACTATGTTGTTTAGCACTTCAGCAAGGAGATGAGATCACTCTACAGATCTGTCTTGTCCTAACTGATATACAGCGATGCACAGAGAATTGGATGCACAGATCATGTCAGTCAGTAATTGGCAGAGCTGCACCAACTTAAGATTTGGCCTACAGCATTTTGGCTAATATCTTTTATTATCTCCATATCCTGGATATAACTACCACTCACTGAACAGTTTTAGAACATCTATAAACTGAGGAGTATGGCAACTGCAGTGGTGGCTTCAGTACAAATGCATCCAGTGCCAGATTATGAATCCAGTCATGTTGGCATAAAGCCAGAGTAATTCTGTTGATGTCGTTGGAGTTACTTTGGCACTACATTATCCTGACACAGATCAAACCTTAGCTTACAAGTGGCTCCATACTGTTTTAAAATTTTTATGGATTCCCTTTTATCTTGCTTGTTATGTCCATATCATATTTGTTTGGTTTGGCTTAAAATAAGAATTCAGGATTTAGCCACAATCCTTCCTACTTTTATTTTTTTTGGTCTTAAGTCAGTTGTAGAGGGCTTTGTTTTGTTCTGAAATTAAAAGGTAAAAGCAAACAAGCCGCCATTCTTTCCTTTGTATGAAGTAGCAGGAAAGAGCTCCCATGCTTTGGATTTATGAGGGGTTTTTAAATTATTATCTTCTTTAGGATTAAAGGTATTGCAAAGTGAGCATCCTTTTGTCTGTTTTCGTCACAGCAAGAAGAACCTGGGGCTGTACAAACTGCTCTTTGCAGACAGGTTAAATTCTCGAGGTCTCTGAGACTAGGGCCTTGCAACTGCTGTGGCTGTCAGAAGTAATTCTGGCCAGAGACATTGCAGCCTTATATTCAGCATAATTAAATCAACCATTTGGAAATGTTTGTAAGTAAGGAACAAAACAATAGGCATTGAGGCTTTATTATTGAAAGCAGCTGCAGGAGAGGAAGTCCTGTAGCCAGGGGTTGTTTAGCAAATCCTACTCTGGACATTTTAGTTTAAATTCTCATGATCCTTTCTGTGAGGCAGGAAGTTATTTTGCATTTTGTCTCCTACCTTTTCTGCCACATCCGTCACTTAGGAATTAAATCCAGGAAAAAAAATTAGCATTATCAGAGGTCCCACTGCAATCCCACAGTCTGATGAGCTGAACATTGTAAAACGACCAAGGGGAGGCTGCAGTTGGGATTTGTTGCAGAAACTCTTGCCAGCTTCATTGAGGTTTGATGTACATATTTCAGTGGGCTGCAGTTGTTTACAGTGAAATCCTTCCTGCTTAGCTGTGGCACTGCTGCACCAACCAGACTTCCATGTTACTGCTCTGAGGTCGGGAGAGTAGGAGGGGGAAGGGAGAGTGGGTCAGACCACTCAACAGAATTGCACCATTAGAGTGTTAATGGAGAAAAATGGAATCCCCTCGAGGCCTTCATGTGGAGATATGTACTACTTAAATTCAATGCTTTTGTCTTTCCACTGACTGCAGAGAGTCTGTGGACTCCTTCCATGTTAATGCTGCATTGCTTGATGTGGTTCTCTAATGGGCACCTCCATTCTGCTTAAATCCAGTATTTGGCTGTCTGAGTGGAAAGGAGGCAGAACCAGAAGGAAATGTAAGGTGCCTCCATCTCCCTGGGATCCACACTGCAAACTCTCCTCCTGAGAAGACTTCAGGCAATATGAAATGTCAGTTCCCAACTTCAGCAGAGCAATTACAGCACTTCTCAGAGCACTTCATCAAAGAGACAATGGTTTTACTCAGCCTCTCTGCTCTGCAGTGTCTAATGACAAGACAGTAGGATATCTTGGGCAAAAACACCAGGCCTTTCAAAAATTCACTTTTTCCATACTGCTAATTAAAAGGTGAGGGACTGACCCCTAGCCCCTAGACCAACCCTATTTTGTACCCCCTCCATTATGGGCTTCCTCTTTATAGCAGTAAGACTTTGAGAAAAGTAGTCAGAGCACTGAAATATGGAGCCCGGGAATGAGCTAACAGCTAACAGCTACACAGTGTGGTGTACCTGAGGTTTGTGCCTGCCATGCTAAAGTGAAGAGGTCAAGGGAGTAGCCCCTGAACCATAGCTCAAGTGGCACAGTCTGGCTTGTGTCCATGCTACTTTGGGCTAAGCTATTCTTGGAGCAGGTTAGCTACATGCATACCACATAGCACTTGGCTTTAGCTCTTTTCTGATTCTTGGATGATGCTTCTGTGACCACACGCTGTGATGATATTTCTATGTGTTTTTTCAGGTCAGAGGAGGATTTTAATAATTATAAAAATACAAGATGGGAGAGTGTAAAGAAGACAGAGTCAGACTCTTCTGAAAAGTCTTCTTGACCATAACAAACATCTTTTTACTGCAAGTGTGATGAATACTCAAAGAGGTTGCCTGGAGAGGTTGTGAAGTTTCCATCTTTAGAGAGATTCAAAACCTGCCTGACCACAGTCCTGGGCAACCAGCTGTGGCTGACTCTACTCTGAGAAGGGTGTTGGACCAGACAAATTGCAGAGGTGCCTTCTAACCTCAATAGTGCTGTGATTCTGTGAGTGCCTATCACTGAATCATAGAATGATGTGGGTTGGAAGGGACCTTTAAAGGTCATCTATTTTAACCCCCACGCAATGAGCAGGAACACCTTCAACTAGATCAGGTTGCTCAGAGCCTCAGACAGCTTGAGCTTGGGTTTTTTTCCAGTCGTGAAGCATTAATCACCTCTCTGGGTAACCTGTTTGAGTGTTTTACCACTCTAATTGTAAAAAACATCTTCTTTATATCTACTCTGAATTGGTCTTCTTTTAATTCAAAACCACTACCTCTTATCCTATCACAACAGACCCTACTAAAACATCTATCCCCATCTTTCTCATAGGCCCTCTTAGAGTACTAACAGATCTGAGCACATTTAGCAGAGCTACAGTTGGAGGGGCAGTGGCCGCCTCACTAGTCTTGCTTGCCATGGCAGGTACCTGTACATCCCATGACTGGGTTGCTGCATAGGTCTCCCCACACTGCATCCACTCACACACAGGTATCTTCTTCAGGATTTCTGTAGCATATGAATTTAGCACCTTTTTTTTTTCATGGAGGCCCTAATACGCTGGACAGTTGCTTTTTTTTTCCCTTGCCCTTACACAGATTAGATCACCCATCTCTTCCCAAACTTTTTCTGTGGATGTTGTTACTGTATTTATGCATGCAATTTTCTTTTCACTCATTCTCTCATCTGCTCCGTCATAGCCGTTCTGTCATTTTGTGGTTTTGAGTGTCTTTTCAGAGATGTATTCTTGGCATGCATTGTGCAAGCACATGCAGTAGTGCAGAAGATGCAGGGTTAGAGAGAGATGCTTCCGGCAGTTTAGAATACCTCCTCCAAGCTGGGCAGCTGTGCCATTTCAGCTTATTATCAGGTTATTGGCTTTTGTTTCAGGATTTGATGATGCTTCCATACGTGCTTTGGTGTTTCCTTTTCTCTACCTTTTTTCAGGCTCTGCAGTTAAAAGAAATTAATAATAGAGTTGGGAAAGAAGAAGCTTGTTAAAATGATCTTAAACTGAAGGCTAAGGAAGTAACTATTACACTGCCAAAAACTGCAGCTGTAAGTAACAAAATTAAATACACCATTCCATTTGGCTAAAATTGTTTACTATTTAGATGTTTATTATTCAGATATCTTGTTTACAATACTGAAGTTTTAACGAAAATAATTTTATTTCCATTTCATCTCTTCTACTCTTTTGTTCTCAGGAGGGAATATGATACAAGGAGCTCCCATTTCCCCTCTGTGGCAAATGTCCCACAGGCTAAGCGGGGAAGTCACAAAGCAGAGCTCCCCCCCAACTCAGTTGGCAGGACTCATAATCATTTAAGCACGAATCAAACTGATTTTCTCTTCACTTACATAAATCCATAATACTTAAATCCACAGTCCTTCACTGTTGAATTACTGCCAGTGGTTTCCAAAAACAAACTTTATTGCTTCTATCCGAAAAACACAGATTTGTAAGGGGCTGCTGGACACATGCAAGAAAGGATTACCAGGTGTAGACAGCAGTGCTCATTTATAGCCAGAGAGCAAGGATGTATTAGTATTAGGAAGTGAAGGGTCTGATTCTGTACATGAAGAAAGTGAAACCTGTCATAGGGAGATGTGGAAAAGTCACCAATATGAGCAACTGGCAATATTTTCCTACCTACTTCATTGTCAGCTACATTAGTGAAGATGTTTGAGCTATTGCAATGTGAACTAGCATTTTAATCCAACTTTGGCACTATCTTGAGCCCAAGATGAGGAGGAGAAGGAAGAATAAGATAGGAGAACATTATGTCGGTAGGGAATCTCACAAGTCTATTTGCATTGCCCACACTCTACCATAATCTTGGGCACCAGAGTCTACCTGAAGACCAGTGTGTTTCATGGAGATTCCTAATAGCTAGACAGGCTACCAGTCCCACTCTTCCACACTGTCATCTCCTTTACTCCAAAGCAACACGTAAAATTATGGAGATGTGATACTTCAGTGATGTCTTGAAAAAACTTTCCCACAGGATATGTATCCATGTTGGATTCCCTATTAAATAGAATCATAGAATCATTTAGGCTGGAAAAAAACTCTTAAGATCCTCAAGTCCAACCAGTAACCTAACACTGACAAGGAATATAAATTCCAATAAAACCTAAGTGGGTCTATTGATACACTCATCAGACTCTTCTATAAAATCTGTATTTATTTGAGATCCTTACTCTTACTGTAGGGTCTATGAGTATGTAAAAGAACAGAGTAGAGAACTTTCCATGCCTATTAACCCAAAGTGGAAAGCATGAGGATTAAGGTAGTCCAAACACATGTATTTTCAAGTGCATAATTAGCCACCTTGAACAGACTATAAGACTTTCAGATTTGCAACACATAAGCAATTTATTCTGACTTGTTTATATCAAGATACTTGCTTATATCAAGATTTTATGCCTGATGCTCTACTACAGAAAAATACCTGGTAACTAGTTATGTCCAATGTAAGTGTTACAGCAGCATGTTCAGGTTGTTTCATCTCTTTCTTTTGCATGCTACTGATTTGCATTCAAGAAGCCTGGTACTCGTTTGCCTTCAGGAAATTATCTGAGATTTTGCAAAAAGAAATGTTGAAACCACATTTTTCTCTAAAAATGTCATAAATAACTGATTTTTTTTTTAGGAATTCTCATTGCAACAGTAAGCTCACTGAGCTGTGGTCAGTGTGCGATTTTTTGACTGCCTGGTTATTTGCCTTTGTTGGGTTTTTTGTTTGTTTCTTTGCTATTAAGCAGAAACTTATATATTGAAAATTATTTCATATGATGTCTCTGTTTTCAGCAGTCCCTGAACTGAAAAATGGTGTCATGTACTATTTTGTTCAGCTGACTAACTGCATCTACATCTATGAAATTATTCAGATCTTCAGTGGCCAGAGGCTTATCTTATTATTTTCTTCCCCTTCAATAACTCTTTAAATAGAACATTGAAAATTAAAAGGCAGTTCATTGGTTATAGACTTTTTTTTTACAAATTGTAATTTTTCTGAATATAACTCACTTCAGGGTTGGAATTCTGAGTGTAAATATTAGCTCGATTAATGGAAATTGTATGCCTAAAACCTTAAGAGCAGTGTTGCAAATCTTTCCTCCTCTTTGTTCCGAGACTCAGTCCCTTCTTAGTACCTCAGGCTTGCTGGGGAGGATTAAGCCTCAATGCAACTTACAGAAATATGGGGTTTTTTCAAGATCTCTGGAGCAGGAAGAGGAAAGGACTAAATTTACAAGAATTTCAGGTTAATACTTCCAATGTTATGCTTTCCATTTGTATAATCATATCAATTTTGTAATGGCACAAAGTAACACTAAGACATTCAATCCAATTTAATCCAATTACTATTTCGCTCTCTCAAGCATGTCTTATTCTTAGATAGGAGAAGATCACCAAGTGTGATGATTTTATGGATTCACATGTACACTGGGTACCATAAGTAAGGTATATCATAATATTTGCCTCTGTTTTCCCATGTAGCTGTTATTGATAGGTTATCTCAGTGCTGTGATGAAAGGACACAGTATTTTTAAAAGGTAATTTCGTAAGCTACATGCACTTGTTACAAGCAAATTTTCCAATGTCTAAAAAGAGAGTCAGTAGAGGGTCTTCTTCACCGGGGGAATTTTCTTCTCCCCCATTTAAGATGATCCCACCTGAGCAGCATCAGCGTTCTCAGAGATGCACAAATATGTCTCCAAGGGAAGTTTTATTACTTAAGCTCCCCCTTTCAGTGACAGCTCCATGTCAGGAAGAATAAGCTGTGATGGTGAGGCAACCTTGGTTTATTACTCATAGCTGTTGCCAACATGTGTTTATAAAAATTCTCCTCAGATGTCAGATGAATTGGGCAAGACATGAATTTTGTATCACCAAAGCAGCTGAGGACTGTAAGCTATAGCCGGCACAGCAGCACAGCTTCTAGAGGTGACATCTCCACTCCACCAGTAGTTTTTGAAATGCTGTGGAGTCAATTCTCTCTCCACATTAGGACTAGGAAAATGTGTCTGCTTGTGTTATTTTCAGGCTCTAAATTTGCCTCTTTCCTCCTTTGCTGTGAGGTGGATGTCATTGCTTCCATATATTGCGTCTACTTAGAGACTTGCAAAGGGTTCCTAGGAAAAGGTGTGTTGTAGTGCTACACCTCCAAAGGGCTGCGATCAGTGGACTCTATCCTTGTGGTCTGGGATAGCGAGTAGGAAGAGATCTGTCTGTCCCTGATAGCAACGGGAACAGGTAGAGGGTAATCTTGTGACTGGTTATGATTGAGGTCAGGGTAGTGCAGACACTGTGAAAAAAACCCAGTAGTCCAAGAACCTAGCACTGATACTTACAGAATCACAGAATCTTTTAGGCTGGAAAAGAAGCCTCAAGACCATTCAGTCCAACCATTAACCCAGCACTACCAAAACTACCACTAGACCATGTTTCTAAATGTCACATCTACATGCCTTTTAAATACCTCCAGGGATGGTGATTCAACCAAATTGTATCAGTTTGAACAGTGTAAGTTAATATTTAGTTTAACACTCAGGTATCCAGCGTCCCAAATTTCCTAAACAGGTTTTGCCTTCACTACAGAAGTACTGGTAAAATCACTTTTTATACTGGGGCCAAATCTTGAAAAACCTGGGGCCAAAGTGCAGATTTTGAATCAAGAAGGGCATCAGTGTGTAGCTCAGGTCTTCATAGTTCAGCACTGTCTCTAGTCTGAAGGACCAGAAAGTTCTTCCATTACATCTAACCCTGCTTCAGGGTTGCACTTCGGAATCCAGGACTACAGATCAGGATTCACACTGCAGCTTTCTATTATCTTACCCAGACAATAGCACTGTCTCCCCTCTGGAGTTATCTTTGCCCTCATTTTCCCTTCAAAATATGTTGGGCATTTTCAGGTGGGCTTCTCTCCCTGCCCAGTCCTGCAGTGTTGGGAGTTGCCTTGGTCAATCACAGTTAGTGAGGCCGCCTTTAAACACCTGAATTAGGTGAACATGTTCCCCTGTCAGATTTTCCAAAAGTTATGACTTTTTCTGATCGAGTACTGGTTCGGTCTTACAAATACCATCCTTCCCTCCTAGTTCTTCCTTACTGCTTCTCTTCTGCGCGTAACCACTTCCCCAGCAGCACACGCAGCATGATGGGGATTTGGAAAGGTATGTACCAAATGATGGGTTTAGGAATATTGAAGAGATGCAGCTCTGCTGCCTCTCAGCCCAGTAAAAGGGTGAGGACAAGGTCAGTAGGAGGCTGTGGGAAGGTTTCACCACTTTGGGATAACATTAACACAGTATTATGAGGAATCCACAAATAGTTGATTAACTGTCAAATTGTGATGCTGTGCCTGTGCACGATGGTATTCAGGAAAAATGCACCAAGGCCAATCAATTAAAATACTAACCTGGAGCTTCTCTACATGACTTTGCTTTTTTTATCCCCTCTTCTTTTTCTCAGTTTTGCTCACTTCTTTTTTGTTTACTTCCTTTCTCTTCCTTTTCCTTCTTTATTATTTATAAAATACCCTTTATCATTTTCTTCCCATCTAGCTTCTTTCATGTCTCCTTTTCTCATAGCCCCTCTGTGCCCCATATTGCATTTCTCTTTCTGGTAATCAGTTCTTACCCAGATCCTGACACTTCATGGAAACTGTCCTTCAAGGCTTTTACAGGTTTTTTTCTCTTGTTCTTTTCTTATCTGTTTGCCAGGAGTAGTGGTTGATAGTCTGACTGGCAGAGTATTCCTGTGGTCACTGCTGCTGCTGGCAAAAGAACAAACTTGATGAAGATCTCTGAAGGGACCTTAACAAGGTCCAGCAGAATATTTGCTGTGTTTCATGCAAAGATTTGGCACTGTGCAGGCAAGCTATTTCAGTGTGCAGTCACAACATGATATCTGTGTATAAGATGGGATCGATGATGTTGTAGGGCGCGCAGAGCGTGAGAAGGATTAAGTGGATTTTCCAAATGTGTCATCACAAAAATACTCATTTAACTGAGGGGAGGAAAGCACCACCTTCTCTTTCATAGGTAGTGGAAATAGCGTGTTGCTGGTTTGGATTTTCAGCTGTGATAGGGCAGCTGTTATGTCATTTAGTGGCACTGTGTTCAACTCAAGCCCAACTCAGCCTGGTAGCTCCAGTTTTGTCTCTCCAGCTAGCACCAGGGAGGACTCAGTGGTGCTGAGACATGACTCTTAGTCAGACCCATTTCCACTGTGCTCCTGTCAGTCCTTCCATGGTTTTCCCCTGTGCAGAGGGCTCTGGAGGAGCCATAAGGGCCTTGGCAGAGCTGGCAAGAGTTCGTCGGGAGCCACTGTGCAGCCCTTGGCAGCCTGGTCCTGCAGCTGCCTCCACAGCTGCAAGTGCTAAGGGACGGAGGAAAAGAATAGGGTTTTTTTTAAAATCAGGAATTACTCATTCTATTTGGGAACTCTCTGATGACACATCCTTCTAGAAGACTGTCTAAAGCAAGTTTATTACTAATTCAAGCTTATTACCAATTCCCTCCTACTAGGCTGAACCACAAAGCAGCTGAGTTAAATAGACATCATTGGGTGTTACTCAAAGAATGTCATTATGTAGAAAGCCTATTCTTCTCCCTGTTTTGGTTTAATCCCAGTTAGAAACTAACTGGCCCACAGCCGCTCCCTCACTCCACTCTACCAGCAGCATGGAGGGAAGAGAATTTGAAGGGTAAAAGCAAGAAAACTCATAGACTGATATAATAACAGTTTAATATTTGAAATTTTTAAAATAATATCTTTATTAATAATTAGTAATAGAAATAATAGTAGCCATGGTGGTAATTACCGATAGATAGACAGATAGATAGATAGATAGACAGATCGAAAGAAATAAAACCCGAGAAACACAGGTGATGCACCACCTGATGACTGATGCCCAGCCCCTACTGACAAGCTCCACCCTCTTTACATACCGGGCATGACATTCTATGGTATGGGATATCCCTTCGGCCCTTGAGGTCAGCTATCCTGGACACGCTCCCTCACAGCTTCTTGTGTACCTGCTCTCTGGCAGAGCATGGGAAACTGAAAATTCCTTGACCAAGAGTGAGTGCTGCTTAGAAACAATTAAAAATCTGTATGTTATCAACATTATTGTCATTCTAAATCTAAAACACAGCATGGAACCAGCTACTGGAAAGAAAATTAACTCTATCCCAGCTGAAAACAGAACAATCCCAAAAACTTTATTTTTAAATTCAGAGATAAATTTAAGGCACTATTAACACATCATGCCACAGTCAGATGAGCTCCCGTTGTGGATGCGGGAGCCAAAGCTCCCTCCACCAGGTGGCTCTGGCAACCCCTAGTGAGTGATGCTGGGGGATGTCAGGGCTTCCTGAAGTGTCAGGCACAGCCTGCACAAGGCTCGCATCCCACGCAAACAGTCAGAGCCTTCATGGTATTCAGGAAGTTAATAATCATTTATGAACTCGAAAGTTTTAATGGCTTTTAAATTCTAATTTAATTTCACTTTCAATCAAGTTGTGTCAAATTTAGCTTAAATTACGTGACAGAGAGTCAGACTGAACTGCAGCTCTGTACCTGTTCACTTTGCTTTACAGCCAGTCCTGGATGAAAAGCTTTGCTTTTCCTTTTTTTAATTTGCTTAAAGGTAGGGGTGAGTGTGCTCAAAAAAAAAAAAAAAAATCTCCATTCCCCAAAGACTTTTTTATGCAAGTAAACAAACAACAGCAATGTAAAATGCCACTGTGTGACATTTGCAGCAGCAAATATCCAATTTTCTGTTGGGCAGAAAATGTTCTTTGTCCAGAGCATCGCTTGCTTTCCAGGTTATTTTATGCCTTTCCCTGTGACTAGAGAAAGGATGCTGGGGATGATAGAGAAACTGCAAAGTCTTTGAGGTTCAGACTGGTGTGTATAAATCATATGTTTGAACCTAAGTCAATTACCCAGAAATTATTTTCTCCCAGGAGAGATTGGTGAGCATCCTTGTTTGCTTTTTAATTTTAATTTTGGGTTTTTTGCTTGCTTTTGTGATGTGAGTCATAACCAACTTCCTAGGATTGTCACACCATTTTTTACTTACTAATCTTAATGTTTGTGTCCTCAAACATCTCTCTTCTCTCTTCCTCTGGTGCACTCTATTTTATATGGGTTTCAGTCTGTTGTACTAAAAGTATTGAAAGGAGAGTTGCTGAGCATTTTGTGGTTTATGGCTTGGTAAGCATAGGAGGTAGATATTCATTGGACTTCTCTAGGCAGACATGTCCATAGCATCACTGCTGGTGGTTACTGGAAAGCAACCCTCCAGCCTCTCCCAGAGAGGGTTACTTTCTTAAAAGAACCTTATGGAAAATTCATTTTAATAATGCCTTGTAGAGTTGGACTATTAAATTTCAGAGTCCAGACCACTGACCCCACTCTTGGAGCTACCCTTTTAAACAAAAGATACTGTATCAACTGTAATTCTAGATGGGATTTAGTCATGTCTCCTGCAACATCTGTTTTGCTCCCTTTGCAGTAGTACACACTGCTCATTTAAATATTTTTGTACCTTGGTTTCTCTTGTGCCTTTATATGCATCTTCTTTCTTTTCATGGTAGTTAAGTATATATCAAGGTAATAGCAAATCCCAGGCTCTCCATCTGTCTAAGTGAGCTATCCCAAGTGGAGGCCTAGAGTTAAACAGAAACAGCTCTGTGCTCTTCACTGCTGTGATCTTACATCAGTTCAGCAGCTATTATTTCCTCTTGTCAAATGAAGCAATAGCCAAGCTTTGAAATGCTGTTGCAGCTCTTCCAAAGAGCAATTTTCTTTTCCTTCTCTAGTCTCCTTCTGTCTTTCCCTGTATATTTGATAGTGCATCAGCTTCCTCTTGAAAATATCCCCAGTAGAGCACTTCGGCTATTTCAACTAGGGTCTTTCTGAAGGCATTTTCTAAAAACTAGCTCCTACAGCAGAACTGGGTTATAATGAAGAACAACAAAAAAAAATCTTTCTGCCTTAGAGAGTCAGTCTTGTACTCACTAATGCATATGGTGAACTCTGTGCCTGGAATATCCCCACTGGATTCAGTCAGTGATATTGTTTGCACACACAGAGTTAAGCACCTATATAAGTGTTTGCAAGGTGATGGCTTTAAACCTCACTAGAAGCTAAAAATATATGTATTGCCGTGTAGGAGAGACTAAACCAGGGCTACTCAAATACCTTGTATTTTTTTTATTACCTGTGTTTCTAAAGCGGCTGTTATTTAGCAACACATATAACGGAGTGGACAGTGATAATCTTCCAAAGAATTTCTTCATCCTAGTTCAATACTTGTCATCACTTTGATCTAGGCAATTTCCCAGTGATGCTGAGTGAATATCTGATATGACAGAAGACACCAAGGGCTACAGCTTTTCTGATTAATAAATGACGTAACCAAATCTCCTCCAGAGTTAGTTTCTTGCTGCTACTGCAGGATTGAATTTGGGCTTAGTCTGCCCTAGTGTTCCTCTGTGATATAATTGCCTAGGAAAATGCAGAACAGTAGTCTTCTGAGTTGATATAATTTAAAATGTGCATGGGTTTGAAAAGAAGCACCAAATAAGGACTGTATCAGAGTCAGATTAATGGCCAGCCTGCAGTGCAGAGATCTTGGGTGAGATTCTGTCATCAATACCTTTGCCTCAGAGGAGAACTAATTCTGCATAGAGTTGTTTGCATCATGCAAGTGGAGGGAGACCAGTCTATCTTGGTGGCCCAAAAAATCAATAAATTAATGGAAATCCTGGCATGGCCAGTGAAGCTCACAGTTTGTACAGCTTTTCTGTACAAAACTTTACATTAAATTGAAAATTACTTAGGATGCAATAAGCTATTCTCAATATCACAGGTTTTTCCTGTGGGCATTGCTAATATCTGTGTACCATGCCAGTACAGAACAGCTGAAAAAATGGATGCTTGTAAAGCTGGTAAGATTTTTGTTCTCAGTAGCATACTGAGCCTATGAATTGTGCAGTGGGAAGTCTGCAGGTATGGAACTTTCTGGGTGCTGGATGAAATAGAGGATAAATGATACATCTTGGAGCTTTTGTTTCATACTCTGAGCATCTTTTGGTATTCATCATCGTTTTCAGCCGGCATTTTGAAAGAGGTAAACAAAGGACTTGTTAGAAAATATCTTTTTCAAGGGTGGACTTTATGAAGCAAAAGTTAAAAGCTTCTGAAGTATGATATAAGCAAGTTAATAAACCTTGTGGGATAGGTCATAAAATTCCTTTCAGATTTATATAAGAAAATAATACATTATATAAAAACATAGAACAGATGACCTTTCTTCCTTTAAAAGCCTCAGCAATTACTCTTTAATGGTAACATAGTATTTGGAAATACTGTCTCCTAAATAAACAATGTCATACTGCTTAACTTAAGGAAATGTACTTTGTTAACAAGAGTTTCAGGGCTTGTTTTTCTCCCTTCTCTGTTTCTAGGGCGGTTGCACTGCATTCAATGAATGAGCCTAACCAAGCCTTATGATGGAGAACGAGACAAGCTAACTCAAGAGGGACTATGTTCATAGTGTATAGGAGAAAAGTGTTCCTGACCTCAATGACATGAAGAACAAGACATGGCCAAAGATGCAGCAGTTCGTTTCAGAGCAGGGACCAGGCAGCTCATTTTGGTGAGAGGGGCTGTTTATCACATTTCTAATGGCAGTCGAAGTATGTTCTCTCTTTCTATCAAATAATATCTGTGACAGATAAATATTTGAGCATCAAAATGGCCAGACTGACCATCCAATTTGCTTCCTACTTTGGTCCACCATGCATAGCTATATGATGACAATTTGACTTTTCCCAGTATTGAGTAGATGAAACTGAATAAAAAAATGAAGCACTAAATTGAAGCCAAATTTATCAAGATGTCATGAGTGGATGCTAATGTAGTGTATTGATATGATAATTCTGAAATTTGAAATATTATTAAACTCTTACAACCTGTATTGTGTGTGGCCAGTTTGAAGCAAGTATCTTGACACAGTCCTGAGTCCTTAGGGACAAACAACTATATGTGACAGTTTCTAATTCCTCAAAGGCTTGAGAATATCTAAACAGTGGGAGGGAAGCCTCTGAACTAGCTTCATCACCTGCACCACAAGTGGATACATGCTGGTTGGTCTGGTCATTAACCCATCATTTCTATATGTTTAGGCTAGACTTCTAAATATCTTCGAGGATCTCCAATCCTTTCAAGTAACACATATGTGTGCTCTCTCCCCTCTACAGCACAGGAACATTTGGGAAAGAGAAAAGATACTAAAGGTTGGACTAATCACACTAACTTTTTGTGTGTCATTCAAACTTTACCATATACTTTTCCCAGTTTATCACAGTCTCAATGCTGGGAAATATATTCCTAGAAGGTCTTGGTAGATTTCACAATGTTTACAATATGAACAAATAAAGCACACACAAAGAACCAGCACACTGAATTTTTACCAATAGTACAGACTTTGGCCTTTGTGAAAATTGTAATTTAAGCTCAGTCTTGGCTCATGGGCTTTGGCCTGCAGAGGCTGCTGTCAGCCTGTTCTGGTGTCAGTGACCAGACACAGTTTTCATGTGAAACATAATTACCAAGCATGGTGCCATGGCACTGGACAGGAATCTGCCTGCAGGGGTCTCCTTTGCCCCTCCATCCCTGGGAAAGAGCCGCTGGTGTCGGATTAGAGAAAATCTGTTTAGTAGCTGTTGCTTGGTTTATATAGGAGCTCTTCCTCCAAAAGCCAAACTCAGAAAAAGTCCTGGAGTTCTCCTCCAGACAGAGCTCCGAGGTAGTCCTCTTCCTGTGTTTTCTCCTTGGAAAATAGTCTAATATTAGCCAAGTGCTGGCACTGTTTCACAGAACTTCTTCTCAGCTGGTGCTGAAGTAAGACATGAGAAGGACTGAGACAGCTCCAGTTTTTCTATGGATATCTTTCCTTCATTCCTGGGAGATGGTATCAGCAGTTAATATTAGACAAGCAGTTTGGAGCAGACTTCTATTTGCAGCTCAGCAGGGATTCATCTCCTATTCAAATGGTATAACAGATTGATGGGGCTGGGAGGCTCTTTACTAAACATAGGGACCCACACAGGGTTTCACAATAGGTGCTGTAGGATGGCTGTAACCTAAATATAGAACTCAAATATTTGAAAGGCTCCAAAATAATTACTTTCCTTAAAAGAAAATAATTATTTAGAGATAAAATCTGGGCTCTGACCAAGGCTAATATTGATGTAAGCATAGCCATAAACAGGATACAAACTAAAGACTGCACGAGGCATAGGGTATTACTCTAGCCTCATGCATTTACCTCCCTGACTAAACTGAACTATGAATTTTATGATACAAGTGAGAAGGCAAGCTTTTTTTAAATTAGTAATTTACTTTAAAAATGTACTTTGTGTTAAAATCCAGATAATTCTGCAGAGAAAATATCAAAAATTTAGATAAGATCCATTTTACTGCTGACATTAAAGTTACTCTTATGTAAAAATGTCTGTCCTTATTTCAACACAAGTATTTCAAGTTGGGAAGGTGCGAATTTTGTGGCAGGCTTCATTATGAAAAGGCAACTACTTGGAGATATCAGAAAAAGAAAGTCCACTGTTGTCATGGTGACAGCAATTAGTAGCAGTTAGAACCACAAACAGTAGATTTAGTGGTTTGGTCTAATAGTGACTTAATTACTTAGCAGTCTAGTTTGTCTATGAGCATTTCTTCCACTACATGATGCCTTCACTTACCATTTTGAGTCTGTTACAAGCAGAATTGCAGTAGCATCATTACCATAAATATTTTTGATTCAATATGTGGTGGGAAGGCCACGGTAAATGTTCTCTAGCAATCTCACTTGAGCACCTCCTGTCACACAGCAGAGAGCCTGCTAGACAGAAGAGAGCAGTCTGTGCTCATTGTACTGTGATAATAAAAAATAACCTGGATTTCAGTGCAAATGTATCTCCTTTAAAATGGGTGGAGAATTTCAAGCTATTAGGCCAGTCAAGGGTATACATCATGGCATATGTCAGGAATACATTTTCTTTTGTACAGACAGCTAATGTCTTTCCTTTCTACTTATTTCTTCAGGCTGAGGAAATGGCAAATACCTTCACATCAATTCTCAAGTCTATAAACTGGATTGTGACTACTGTTTCCCACTGGTCAGAATGAAATGGAGGCCATGAAGCAATGGTATGCCATAACTTACAGAAGTGAATGGTTCAATGCTGTTCTGTTCTTTGTTGGTAAGTTCTATGTGTTGCCGTGTCTATAGGTCATACCTTTAGAAAGTCTAAATCACTTAGGCTGGCATCACAGTCGCTTCTAGATTTCAGGTTTTTTCAGTGTCCAACAGAATATTTGGGGTTCTGTAGACCAGATAAATCTGTATTAGCACAAGAAATGTGTATAATGGCAAACTCAGTGAAAAACTCCAAAATGGGTGTTTAACAGAGATGTGAGCCAAGTTTTTTTCTAGTCCAAGCACAGCTGAACTAAAATGTGAAAAACAGAGGAGGAGAGATTTGTTTGTGCCTTATCACATGACAGAAATTTGAAATATTGGCTCCGTCAGGAAGGAGATATAACAAAGCTTGCTTAGAAACACTAAGCATATTCAAAGCTCAATATTAAATCCTTCTACTTTTTTGCATTTACTCCCACGTTCCATGGTTTGTCAGCCACCACAATCATTTGTGTGTTTATTAATAAGGATGACCATAGCACTGATCCAGTTGGAAAGTAACACAGCAAAAAAGAAAGGTTGCTTTTAGCTGAATCAGTTACCTGTTTTTCACTGCAGAGAGACATGTTTCAGCAGAGAGGAGGAAGAACAAGAAGCTCATGACAAAGCAAGCAGAAGTGATCATTTCAGTGGAATTGCTCCATAAAATGTTCATTAAATAACCTCAGATTTCATTTCTTGTAAGATTTTTCCTTTTTGTTAATTGCTCTTTTCATCCTAAGTTAACAATGGAGGAACTACCTGTCTTTGGCCATTTTTAAAACAAATGCTGAATGGTATCTTTAGTCTTTACTTTTTTCTCTTTTAAATTTTGAGGGTTCCTGTTTTTTAGGAGACTTGAAATTACTCAACCACCTTTTAAAAGTTTAGTATTAAGCTTATATTGATTACAAGTTGTACAGCACTGTAAATGAAACAAATTACAGTGCTCAGCAAATTTGATTTTCCCTTTCTCAACCAAAGGAATATGAAGATCTCTAAGCCTTGTTAAATCAAAGTGAAATTTTAATATCTCACATCTCTTGAAGTCAGTGAGTATCTTGGCACAGTCTCTTCTCCCTGTCTCATGTGACCTTCCTTTAAGCACTGAAGGACTTTACTTTTCAAGTCCAGGTCCATTTGGCATTTGATGAAAATTTGAGTTTATGTTATTTTCATTGTTATATCAGGTTATGGGGCTGGGAACCAGCTACACCATCTGAAAACTTTTCAATCATGTTTTAAGAAACATGATCAATAGCTAACAGTCTTTATTATTGGGTTTTCACATCCTTTGGCCAGACGGAGTAACAATCATTGTGAATCCAAAGGTCATTTGTGATTTTCTGGAAATCCAGGGTAAATAAGTGAAGGACAAGCCAGATTTGTTGATAACAGTATGCAGAAATGTTCAGAAATTGTCCAATTTCAAAGAGTCTGTGCCCCACAAGTACTTGTGAACAGCCTAAAGAAAAGCAGAATAGCTGGGCTGAGGTTAATGCTGGAGATACAGAACTATAGACCCTCCCATCCAGAGCAAGCTGAAAGCTCCGTTTGCATGGCTGCTATGTGAGAAGCTAGAATCACTGAGGAATCCAGAAGGACACTTGGGCAGCAGGTAGAACTGTGCGGTTATTGACTGCAGCCCTTTCAGCTCTGTAATATGGCCACAAATTACAAAGTTATTGTGGGACCCCTGGTGGTCTAGTGGTTAGGATGCAGCACTCTCATAGCTGCAGCCCGGTTTCGATTCCCGGTCAGGGAAACTCCCCCGGGTAGATGGAGCTCGTCAGCCCTGTAAGGCCGTCCGTCTAAGAGAAGGTCACTCTAAACAAACCTACGTCCTGAGGACCTCACTGCCACTGTCCAAGCTTGCTCGGTCCCAGCAGATGAACCTCAGGATTAAAGGGTGGGCTCAGCTCAGCGGACACTGTGTCTCACCTAAAAAATCCACTGCGCAGGCTCGAAGGGTAAAGACCTTTCCCAAAATCTTCGTTCGTGAAGACTGGCCATAAAAAATACAAAGTTATTTCTGTTAAAGTCTTCGCTGTCACAAATTGTGAATAGTAATGTGTTTCCTTATTATTGCTGAAATTGTGGTTCAGATACCTTATAAAGCTTTAAATAATGTGTTGAAATATATTAGTATATAGCATAATACTAGTGTTCTCAATCTTCAGGAGTCTGTCAAAGGAGGCAAGAAATTTCTGCAAGTCTTCTAAAGCCATGTCTGTAGCAGGAAATGCTACAGAAGAGGAGCATCAAGCCCAGTATGATGATTTTAATGTATACTTAGCACCTATTGCGTATGCATATATTATGAAGGGTTTTTTTGCCAGTTCCTTGATTGAAATAACCTATGCTGACAAGAAACAAATCTAGAGACATTAGTAAAAGTTTTAAATGTGCTGCTTTCAAATGCTTGACTTTCTGTTTAACAGGACAAATTTGCACTGTGAGTATTCAATTCACTCCACAATGTTTTCACTGCCTAGAGAGAAATCATACTCACTTTTCGAGTGTATTCATAGTATAATTTTATTTGAGATTTAATATCATCAAAAAACAGAAATCATTTCCTTTGCCATATACTGATGGATTTTTTATTGATAGCATGATGAAGCCATTGTTGTATTACTGAAATAAATAGGATTTCTGCCACTTGCAGTAATGGAAAGAGGACTGGCACTCATGTTTTCATTTTGACTAAGGAATTGTTCTGAATCATAATGCAGGATTAGGTCTTTTTTATCATGGCTTTACCTCTGTCAAGGTGGCCTTTTCCTTTGTAAGGAAAAATTTGTTCTGTGTTAATAGAACCTTTTATATACTGAGCTCTTGGACTCTGAGTTGGGTAAGGGATAAGAAGAAGCTTTTTCTGTTACTTTAGATATTTGATTTCTTTCCTCCAAATGCAAGGGTGAAGACATCATATTCTCCTGTCGTATTAAGACTCATTCAGTAAAATTATTTTATATTACTGAAATATCTGATCAGACTCTTCAACCAAGTGGGAAAAAAGGGAGTGAAGAGCATCAAAAGTCTTTCCTTGGTGTTAATACCAATATGTGAAAATTAAGTCTGCTTTAATCTGTGATCTTTTAGTCATGTGGTAATTTAACAGAAAAAGTGAGGGGAGTCATAAACGTGAATAGTCCTCTAATTTACATTGTCTGAGAAAATGGTCTGTGTTATTGCAAATACTGTAATTCTTAAAGTTTACAAAGCAGAAGAATCTCTTGGGAGAAGAAAAGAATTTCAAAATGAAAGCTCCAGGAAAGTTTCTTTATCTATAAGGTTCTACCTTTATGGTAAAATTCAATGAGACACTGAACGAGAAGAAACCAAGTGTTAATATCAGATCATATCAGTGTAGTTACATTGCACTGCTGTGCCAATTAAAATGGGCACAACATTGCCCTACCACAATGACATATTTTCTTTATACTGTAAAGAAACTTCATATTTTCATGCAACCTCGGTTATTACCGCATAACACAAAGTTTAGGTATAGCATCACTACCTGGCTGTTCTCCTATATTCCATTTTTCCTAAGGATCAATCAGGATTATATTCTAACAGTTTTTCAACTTTTTCCAACAAAAAGGCTCTGTGGTCAGAAAATTACATTTCCTTAAAGAAGAAATGTTAAGGCACAACAACCAATACGTCCCAGCGGACAGCAGAGTATAACAAGGTCTGGTATGAAAGGAACTCTTTAATGATATAGAAATTGAAAAGAAATCATCAAAAATCATGACTATCAATAACGGCATGGTGTGAAGAACCAAAGTCAGGATATCTACAGCATAACGAATTAAAACTAGGATTAGGTTCTATAACTATATACAAAGCAAGAGAAAAATGAAAAAGAAGAGCAAATAACAGATGAGAGAGAAAGCTGCATCTTTCTTCAGTCTTTACAAAAAGTTAATAGCAGTCATCAACAAGTTAGTAGAGTTTTAACCAGAAGACGGGAGTTTGGACTATAAAAACAAAATAACATCTTAAAGAATATTTAGATAAATTAGGTTACACAAATAGTTAAGAAATCATTAAATTAATCTTAAACTACTGTGAACTAGCAGATTATATGTAAGATCTCCAGCAAGGAAGAAAAGCAAAAATAATACTTGTTTTCAAAAGAGAAAAAGGGCATCAAAAAGAAGCCAGTCTAACTTAGATTTATGCAGGATAGTAGAATAAGGAATTTAAATAGAATAAATTATTTAAAACTACATTGTTTAAACCCACAAAATACCAATGTAATGGGAACCAGCCAACATGTATTTGTCAGGAGCAACCCAATCTGTTTTCTAGTTTTGACAGGGTAATCATATCAATAGACAAGGTAGCATCAGAAGACATGATATATCTTGATTCTCATGTCTGTTGCAAGTAAAATAAGTAAATGGAGTTAAGAATATGGAAAAAAAAAATCAGTATCAGAATGAATCAGTGGTTCAGTTCACTCACCAAACAGGACACATTTCAAAGGAAATACTTTTGGGATCCACCCTACTTCTGTTTCTATGCAGAATTTTAATTAATAACTTTGATGCCTGCGAGACAGCCTACTGCATAATTTGTGAATGGTTCCTATGTAGGAAGAGCTGGAATTCTTTTGAAGGATGGGAGTTGACATGCAAATGATGGAGAGTTCTCTGAAATCAACAAGAAGAGATAGAGAAACCATTGAGAGGGACGTACCATGCTCAACAAGGAAACATTCAACGAAAAAAGTGAGAAATAAGGACCAGGTAAGATGGACCATAGGCCAAAAATGTGGAAGTAGTGTCATGCTGTTACTAAGTCAGGCAAACTGTCTGGGTATGGTGACAGAGCAGTTTCATGGAAGTCAGAAGAATGAGTTACACTCCTGTGCTTGGTACTTTTGAGATACTAGGTGGAATATCATATCTGCTTTTGCAAAGCATGCCTTAGCAAGTTTGCAATATATATGGACACATTTTAAATAACCTATGTTTAGAAAATCTAAATTATTAGAAGAAGCTGAAGGAATTTGGTTTGGTTAGCCAAGAAAGAGAAAAAATAAAATACTGAAGGAAACATAATAGCCTTCAAATATATAAATGACTTGTAGAGAAAGCTGTTCTTTATTCGACATGAGAAGTAAAAATAATCATCTTACTCTGCAGCAAAGGTTATTTACCTCAGATATTAAGAAGCTTTCAAGAGCAGGTTGGAGGAATTCACGTAACATCTGGGCCAAGGGTTTAATTCTTCCATGGACATGGTAAATGAATAACCTCTATTTTTCTGCATCTGTTGTAATGTAAAGGCCACCTGACCTTTTTGAGAAAGATCCATTGACTCTCCTATAACTATTTGCTGTCTCCTGTTAATACAACTCCTCTCACAGCAGTGAAGCCTCCTCCCTGGTGGAAGTCAGAGGTCCAAAATATTAACAAAATCTGAATATCACAACAGGTCTTAGAGACAAAGGAGAAATACCACCCATTGTGGGATTTTCTTCTTTTGATGAGATGACCCACAGAGTACCTCTGCTTCCTCTGAGACATCTGCAAGCCCTGATTTCAGCTTTGGTCTCACCACTGTTAGTATTTTTTTTAATTGAATAATACATTTATTTCTAAGCTAGTAATCATAAATTCTTATACATGCAAAGAAGCTCCATAAGAGCTGTAGGCTTTATCTGTCATTCCTGAAGTTGCTTTCTCTGGACTCATCATATGACAGTGTTGTCTGTTGGGGCAATTATCACCAAAAGCAAGGATTTCTATCTTACTCAACTAAATCAGGAGCTTTGTGTTCCTTATATTGATGTTTTCATGTGAGTTATAACTGATTTATCAAAAATACCCCAAGTTTATTTCCAGTGGATGATACTGTTTTGTCAGGATGGGATCAGGTCAGAAAACCAAACTCCTCCTGGTTTGTTTTTTTGCTTAAAAAATCATATGTCTCAGCAGAAGGAACTCTGTCCCTTAGTGTCCCCCTCTGCTGCTCTAAGTTACTGGAGCACAGAACTGGTGCAAACTCCAAATACACCCAATACAGTAAACATTTAGTTTAATTTTCACAGTAACAGCCAGCAGCCTGCTTATCGCTTTTAAATATAATAATTTATTTTAGACCACAATCTGTGTTCTTATCACTGTCTTCACATTGACAGTCTATCTGTCTTAACAACATGTTAGCTTGTTGCGAGGTCTTGACCAGCTGTTGGGTGTCTATAAAAGAGGTAGCAACTTCTCACCAGCTGTACAAGGGAATTGCCCTGCTTGACCTTATTTTATTGCCCATGTTTGCTTGTTTTAGCTGTAGATGTCCCCACTTCTATGCTGCTGTGACAAGCATTTCAGGATTGTCTTTAATAAATGCAGAAGTAATCCTGCTGAAACCAGTGTAGCTATTCAAATGCTTAAAATAAAGCATATGATTCCTGAATCAAGGCTTTAATAAGTTATTTAAATTCCATAATTATGATGGGTTTTATAATGGCAGCATCTTTATCTGCTAATGTTAACCATAAAAGTGCAAAAAAAAAGAGGGAACAAATTTTCTAACCTAAGTAATTATGAGTTATGTTTTTAATAGGAAAAAGTTTTTCATGAAACCACTGTTTGAAGTTTACTCAGTAATGCTTTTAAATAATTCTTTGGTATATTAATATTTTTCCTCCCCTTTTTATTTTTTACATCACCATAATGGAGAGAATAAAATAATATTTAGCTTAGAGTCATGCCTTTATATATGTTCCAATTGTTCCTATTATTACAGCTGGCAGAGATAAAGTGACATCTGAATTGTATATACAATATATACAAAAGAGTCTCTGAGATAAAATTCTGTGATCCTTAATTACTTTCCAAATGTCTCCACAGGGATTTGACTTCAATAAGGAAATAGGACAGAGAAAAGCAATTTCTGATTACGCAGACCTCTTTTTGCCATTTAACAGGGTTTAAATTGAATCACTGACCTAAAATATTAATTTTGAAAATGACTTGTAAAAAAATATTTAGAAAAAGTTGTTGCTGCTTTCAGTTTTGTTCTCTGAAGACTGCTGAATGACACAAAAATGTATCTAGCATTGTCTGCTTGTTCTAAATAATCCTTTTTAGTAGGATTAGTCACAGTATTCAATAAAGAAAAGGAGCAATTAATTACATTCTTATGAAATGAAGAAAAGAAGAATCTCTGAACTGTTCTTTCCTCCTCACCTTCTCCATTTGAAACATAAAATTGCATTATGTATTTTTCAGTTATGGAAAAACTTTCAGTCTTCAATTTAAACGAAAGCAGTGGGAATGAGCAGTACATGGCACAAAATTAATTTGGATTGACTTTTTGGTACACTAGGGGAATGTATTGCCAAAAAGCAAAGACTGCTTGATCTGTAACAACTGTTAATCCATGAAGCAAGGCTCTGCTACTGCAAAGAGTTGTTGGGGGTTTTGGTCAACAACCTGTGCTCAACCCAAACAAAATTTTTTTGGGGAAGTTTGAAAAATTGAATGTGGTCCTACTTGTCCTCACCATGGCTTGAGTTTGGTTAGTATGATAATGATACAATGTTCATTAAAGCCCTTAAGGGTTTTTTCTAGCTTTTGTTACAAGGCTTGCATAACAGCTAAAAAGCTCCGAATATTCCTCTGTGGAAAAAAAGGCATGAGGTTAAGCTCCTGGAAGAAATAAGACTAGGTAGATAGCTACAGAGGAGAGCAGTGTAATAATAAGGATGTATGATCAACTCTTTGATAAACTTGGAGAAAATGGCCACGGATTATTAAGAGAGACTGCAGGGACAGTGGGGGTAGAAAACACAATATTGAGAAACTGCAATTTTCCATATGTAGGTTGTGTAAATGGTACACAGGGGCATGAAGCCTCTTGGAAAGATTAATTTGAGAACCCCCAAAAGGGAAACAACTCTTATTAGTCTGAAACGGTACATCAGGCACACATCAATAAGTAATTGTGCAAGAACCACATTCTCTCACTAAATTTAATGTGACTGTAATCGAACCACCTGCTAGGAACAAAAACGCTTTAAAACATTGACTGCATAAAAGTTTACTACCAGAAAGAAAGAAACTTAAGGAAAATTGGAAGAGAGAAGGGTAAAATGCTAGTAGCCAAGTGTGAAAGCACTGAAGGACTCAATGGTGAATGCTTAGAGGTTGTGCATGGCACCTATAAAAAGGCTGCTAATCAACAGACACCTATGCAGTTTATAATTACAAAGAAAATTATTAGGCTAGTGATAAAGCTTGCTGGTGACAGAGAGTTATTCAGGATTACTGAACGCAGAGTTGCAAGTAAAAGTCTTACATGAAACTAATGACTGGGTGCAAATTTGCAGAAAAGTACTTGTAGATAAATACCAGGTTACCTGCATAGAACAAAAGAACTAAGGGTACAGGCACACTGGTACCCTCTGTTCTTGTTCAGAAAAAAGATATTAAAGTCAACATCAGACACATCTTCATTGCTTTGAAAAGTACTAGGTCAGTGTTCAAACCTAGTCTAAAAATTATTAAATATTAAGAACAAAAATAAAAATGCAGAAAAATGTTAGAAGATAAATACCTGGTGCACCCATATCTTGAATATTTCATGAAATTCAGGGTTTCTCTATCTCTGGAAAGATTGAGATGAAGCAATAAAGGTCCTTATATCAGGTGCAAGCTGATTATGTATGAGGATAGATTAATGGGCTACAGCTCTTTACCTAATTAAATAGAGTGTCATCATAAAAGTGTCTGAAAGGAAGTGTATACTTCATACCGCTCCTGAGGGAGATAGCAACCTGGAATCCACAAATTATATTAAGCTAGTGAATAGAGAGTAAATTTCAGTGCTTTCTTGCAAAAGAACAACCACAGAGAGAGATTTAAAACAGAGAGAACTGTCTTTAAAAAAAAAAAAATAAATTAATTTTCAAATTCATTTGACATGTGAATTTGTGTAATCAGAAGTACAAGTGAGTCCAAGAAAGTATTCATGGAGGACAGATCCATCACTGGCTAACAGATACAGCTCTTAGGCTGCCAGCTGCAGGAGGTAAAGGGAGAAAGCATCACTATTCTTCCTTCTTTCTTTCCTGAACATCTGGTGCTGACTGCTGCTGCAGCCCCATGCTGGAGGGATATTTGCTCTGACCCAGGAAGAGTTTCCTCTGCCCTAATATTGTTTTCACCACCTTCAAGCTTTTGTATTTATTGCAATCTGGGACAAAGCTAATTTTCATTTAAAGTACCATAATTCAGTCATTATGACAAATGCACTTCCAGTTATCTGAACCCTTGTTTTATAGTGTCTGGATGGTGCAAAATCATCTTAAATTATATGTTGAACTGCTGGTCAAAGATTGTTCTAGGGGTGTGACACTGAAGGACCAGGAAGACCTTATTGTGCTCTTTCAGTGACTAAAGGGGGCTTGCAAGAAAGGTGGAGAGGGACTTTTTGAACCAAAATAGGGTAGATTTATATTAGATATAGGACAAAATGTTTTATGATGACGGTGATGAGGCACTGGAACAGGTTGCTCAGAGAAGTTGTGGATGTCCGACCCTTGAAAGAGTTCAAGGCCAGGTTGGACAGGGCTTTGAGCAACCTGATCTAGTGGAAGGTGTCTCTGCCCATGGTGGGGGAGTTGGAAAAAGGTGGTCTTAAAGTTCATTCCAATGCAAACCATCCTATGATTCTGTGAAATATTGTCTCCAGTATCATCAACCAGGGGAGTTGCAGAAGAAGCAGATCTGAACTGTTTCCACTGAAAGGGAGGGAAGCAAGCTCATGTCACTGCTAGGTTGCAGTCAGGCCCTTGGTGTTTGTGCCTTGCTGCCAGCTAGCATGCTATCTCTGAAACGGCACCTATGCTGCAGAGTCAGTTTAAATAGTTACAACAGACAAGGACCTTAATATCACGGAAAATAAAGAAACTATTATTTTGTGAGCTGCCTGCCTTAGGTGAATGTGGCTGTATGATGATCTTGGAGCCTGACAGGATTGGCTTTGGTTAAATACAATCATATGCAATAATTCACATGATAATTTGTGATTTCTGGAGAGTGTGATATTGCCCAGTGCAGATGCTCTGTTTCCTAGAATTATGCATTTTTAAACAGAATACCTCACTCGTAGCTTTTAAAACAATCTACAAATTTATCTTCACAACAATAAAGTTGAGTTCAGTGTGAGATTGTATTAATAAGCTGTAATTTCTTATATGATACTTGATGGTTTTTTAATTAAAAAGGCCATAATATTTCAAGGTCAACATCTCAACTACTGCTAGAAGACCTGAGCTTTTGGAATTAATTTCTGTTCATCTCAAACAAGTGAAACCTACAGGCAGAGCAGTCACATAACTGAATGTTAAAAGACCCTATTTCTTCAAGTCTTGCCTTTTGATCCTCACATAGCCACTGAGACTCTGATTGCATCATTCAATGTAGGGAGAGTGTTTTCCTATCTCAGCTGGATTGCATATTATTATTCTTTTAGTTGTAAAATGTGTCTTTTTCTGAGGCAAAATGGAGTTGATGGTGAGTAGCCACCCTGACAGGCATGGAGAGGCTGCATGTACAGAGCTTCTGCTAGCATTTTCTATACTTATGTTTCTTGAAAGAATCAAGTCTGCACTTTTTTTATTTTTCCTTGAAAGATCCATTATTTCTCTGTAGAAGCCAACACCCCAACAGTTTAACCAAAAGAAGGTTTGCCATTGTAACTTGGAGTGTAGAAATAACTGCCCAAACTATCACAGATGGAAGATATAAGATTGGATAAATATCTCTAATTCTATTGCTTTTCATTTTCAGTGTTTTAATATGTGTCCTTTTCATTCCAGTACTATTACAGGATCTTTTCCTATTCTTATTTCTCATTTAACATTCATTTGATGTAGCTGAAACTTTGCTGAAGTCCCTGCTGAGCACCAAGACCTGATCTACCTCAATATTTATTGTGATTCACTCCAGAGATGCTCAGTCTGAGGGCAGGACCCAACCTGCAGCACTGCCAATTGGTAAATACCTGCCAAAGTCTGAGACCAGTTTGCCCAGGCAAAAATTTTTATTGAACTAAGAGTGAAATTTGAACTGGGTTCGGACTCAAGCAAAACTGGGCTGCTTGAGTTTCACCATCATAATGATGAGATGTTCTCCACATCACATGATTGTCTGCTGGGTAGGTGTTTCAAACAGGAATAGGATTATCTAATTATTTGTCTTCATGATAAATGTTTGTTAATGAAAGAAGTAGACAAATGCTAGTTGACTAAGTGTCTTTCACCCATACACTGACGATTTAAATGTATTCCAGGCTGATAGTGACTGTTCATTTTTTCTGCTCTGTTGCTGATGTCTGTCAACAAAGGAGGAGAAATGGGCAGGCAGTTTTATCCTATTCCTTTTTTATGGTCAGCAGGGTCACTAGCATGGCTGTTGTAAGGACCATATATGCACCACGTTGGTCTTTGAGAAGTACTTCTTTCAGGGCTGCAGATGAGCATTAGGTGAGGGTAAAAACATTCCAGGTTGTTCGCCACTGACCAAGTGGTAGCAGTTCATTGAGAAAAAAAGACTGTTGTGTTGTTTATTGCTTAGTCTGAAATGCCACTTGTTTCAACATTTCTAATTTCTGCTGTGTTTTTAAAATGTGTCAGTGTGGTAGGGACTCTTTAGAATTAGAGATAGTACAGTGTTAGACATGATAAAGGTAGTATAATAATACGTAGCACAATGGAAGATAAATGATGTACTCCTGTGGTGCAAACCACTGGCTGCTAGTGTGTCAGAGCCAGTCCCTGTCCTTATACTCTGTATTCATTAGCGCCTCGAGGGATACTTATTCACCTTATCTCTTCTGTTCTAGTGATACACCATTTTTCAAGGGAAGAGAAGCACACACGGGTGATAAAAGAGATGGCTCGCATCTTGAGAGTAGGAGGCCAGATAATGATATATGTGTGGGCAACGGAGCGAAAATGGAGAAGATTTGAAAAGCAAGACATCTTTGTTCCTTAGAAACCTTCACCTCCTTCCTGCTCCTCAGGTGAGCCTTCCTCACATGGAGTACAAAAATCAATTCTTCACAAGGACAAAGCCAGCTTTGAACCAGCCCTATGATAAGTTGGATGGGACTTCAGAGGTATTCAGGACAGCAAGGAGCTCGTCCTGCAGAGGGTAGAAAAAATCACTGTGCACAGTGTCAGAAAATATCTCTGAGATGGTCTCTGTTTGCAAGATCACTTGACTCAGTATTAGATTTGGGCGATCAATAGCACCAAGAAAGGCTCGTTAGTTACTACAATTACAGTGTTCAACTGAATGAATTAAAAAGGAGGGAAAAAGTTGGAAAAAAAACAGAGAGCGTGGCTTTCTGAAAATTTCTTCTGATTTTTTTCACATTGCAAACTGAGTTTTGAAAATACAACTTTTGAAGTGGCTGATAAACCTGCACTGTCCATGTCCCCGTGCTGCTCAAAGGCTTTCAGAATTAGGACAAGCATACAGCTCCCTGCAGCTGCAGGTACTCTTCATGGTTGCAGAAGAGTGTATTTACCTGACCTGATTTCACATCAGAAAGAATTAGCTGTCAGACAACAACTTAAAATAGACCACCATCGAAACCAAGGAGCATTCTACCAATCTCGGAGCAAAAGCAGAGTAGGATCTTCTATGCAGAAAACAGTCAGTGAGCGTGTCCTGACCATGCACACCCAACCACAGACAGGTCCTCGTGGGCCTGACTGGGGTACTGCCACATTTTTATAGAAAAGAAATTGGCCAAGTTGATAGAGCATCATATTTCGGAGTTACGTATTACTCATTCATACTTTGACTATGCCAACTGGTGCGTGATCATAGAAAAGACTTAAGTGTGGAAGACCTAGGGAAAATTCCCTTATTGAAATGCACAAGGAATACTTAGAGGCTTTCTTCCTTTTGAAAGCGTCAAGCCTTTGAAAATCTTTCCTGAAATTTTTATAGCCTTGGGTTTGTTTTGGGGAGAGGGGTATGTATGAGGAGAGTCCTTTGAAACTCTCAGGTTCTGTAAGTTTGTTTTCTTTGATTTTGTTCTTAAAATACATCTCTATTGAAATTTTTTTCCTAGAGTTATTATTTCAGGCTGAGCACATTTTAGCACACTGATCCCTTTTCATAAACAGCTGCCAGCTGTGTTTTGTTGCTTGAAAATAGCTAAAATACTGTTAGAAGGTGATTGCTGGATTATTTTTTATGTATGTATTAAAAGTCTTTGTTATTCATTTATTGCTATATAATCATTCATGTCAACTTTTTATTTTAAAATTTATTGTACTCTGCCACTTAATGTAACATAACAAGGAAAGGAACTGAAAGATGCACTATTTTATTACAGTTCCGCTTTTTCAGCCCATGTGATACTTCCAGTCATATGAGGTAGACTGTCTTTTATGAGGATTACTGGGTGTACAGAGCCCTCATGGTAGAGGCAGTAACTCATGACACTGTCATAGTCTGGTGATCTTTTTCATTGCCTTGTAGCAGTCACAGCCAAGAAAGCAAAGAGATATTTGGTTTCCTATATGTCACAACATGACCCCCCAAAAACATGGTTTTAAAAGTAAGCTTAACACGTATGTTTAAGGATACAGCATATATAAATATGATAAACAAGCTTAAGGATTGCTTTTTCTCCTTGTCAATAAAACTAGAAGTCAGGATTTAACAACTCATTTATGTCTGTACAGTGAGTGAGCATAGCACAGAAAAGTGTTCCAGCGACCACAAGTCAACTGAGAAAATATTTATTAACAGAAGCATGCAATTCTAATGCTTTTATCTGCAGATTTGCCTTTTGCAAAGATAATAGTAATTACCTCATTTTTTATAGATAAAGAAACTGAAACAATTTACTGCTAAAGGTTGCAATGTAAAGTAAATATTAGGAAGAAAAACAAACAATAATCCCAAACAACACAGCTGCTTTGTTGATGGTTATTTATTAATGTCTGCCCATAATTTTACTTCTTGCCTTTGTTTCTGTGGATTTGTGAAGCAGCAAGTCAGAGATCAAATTTGTTTTCTGAGAAATAAGCCCCTGCATGTTCTTTACATGCCTGTCAGTAGCAGGTGTATACCCTATTTTCAGATGTAGCATGGAACAGTGCAGTAATCTCAGGTTTTTAATGCAGCTTCAATTTGATTTGGATGTAATATCTGTAATCACATTTTCTTTACTTCCTTCCGTGGAGTTCACATTGGCGGTATCATAGTACATCTTGTATTTTCAAGTGGAAAAGCTAGATAGGCTAATCAGTGTCCTCCATCTGTAATGACTGCCTTTGCAGTGCTCCCTTTTTTCCCCTTAAATGTTAGCATCATCGTCTGAGAGAACAAAATCATTTTCAGCCACGAAATGTTTCTGCTGTTCAGCTCTGGTGACACCACTCCCTTCACTTCACATGCTTGTTCCATTGCCAGAAGGATTTGACAGCATCTCCCTATTTTTCAGTGCATCTTCAGGTTGCCCAAAGCAGCAGTAACAGCTTGCAGCTCTGAGCCTCTCCATCATGTCTGCTCCAAAGGTTCAACAGGCTGTTAACCCACGCAATGCACAAGAAAAATGCCTCTGATGATAGCTACTGGTCCTTGCTCTTAAGCACACCTAACATTTAGTTTTCCTAGAACAATACAGGTATTTTATCTGAACCTGACTAGTCCTTTTCAAAGGTTTTAGCCTGCTCCAGAATTCCCTAAATGAAAGGTGCTCACCATCTCCAGTGCTTCCCTCGGGTGCAGTGAGTCAGCACTGGATTTTTCCTAATGATATCCCTGTCTACCTGCTCTAGGCCAGCTGTTTCCAAATGAGATCTGTGTCACAAAGACGATACTCGCCTAACTGGAAGGAATTTTAATCTCTGGACAACTGTTAGTGGCTCTAAAAGCAACTCTCACCTTCAGCAAGGAGTTAATGTACTTATTTTGAATGAAACAAACTGCAAAGGACCACTTCGTCTCTACGGAAATTCTGCCTAAGGCATAGGTTAGACCTGCTTCCACATGGGATGGCTTCCACTCATGATGGCTGCCTTTGGGCTTCCTGGGATCAGAGTGAATTCAGACTCTCGCAAATGAAACTACTCCAGGACAGGGTCCTGACTATGCAGGGGAAAAAAGGTAAAAACATGGATTTGTTTGAAAGGATCATGTATTAATAAATTCTCACATTTATGCATGTCAGAAATGCTATAAAGCCATAAGCTCTATTTGAAATTCTCATTTTGAACAGGATGCCAGCAGCAAAACCAGGACTGAATGCATTCCCATATTTCTACATCACAGCCTGTATTTGCAGACCTCAGGGTAGGCACTACCTTGCACAAAGGAATATAGCAGGGAAATGCTCTGCACTCCTGGGCAGCACTTGATCCTAATTTGTTTTCCCCTTGCGTTCTTTGGTATTCTGAGATGGATTCTAGAATAGAAAGGTACAATTTTTCTGGCTTTTAGTTTAGGCATCTAGTCTGTGTGTAAGTCTAGCTTTGTGCTCCGTATTGCCTGTGGAGTTAATAGCAAGGATTAGCCCCTTTTGAGGGGTGAAATGCACCTAGAAGAGCTGTTGGGACTAGCTAGCTTGTGTTCTGCACCTGCTCATCTTTTTCCATTGCTTGTGGAAAGAGCTTAGAGAGGATCTCAGCCTTAAACACTGGCACTTCAATGCTTCAGTTAGGAGAGATGGATCCTACCTAGGCATCCTTTAAGTTTTAAGGATGGGAAAAAGAAGCATGAACAACATTCAAATCAGGTGGACTCATCCTCTCCTTGGCCTTTTGGCCAAACAATGCTGACTACATATCCCTATTTTGTAGAAACCACGAAGAAAAATTCCATGCTAAGCTGGGAGAAAAGACAAAAAGCAGCAGCCTGTCTCAGCTCTTCCTTACAGCACCTGCCACTCTGAATTTACAATCATTTGAGGCCTTACCTGTCTGTCCAAGGGACACTTTCAGAAAAGCTTCCAATGTCTGACACTGTCTCTGGTCTACCAGCAATGTTCCCCTTTACAGATACTAATATAAATAAAATCAATGTTTTCCCACTTTTTTTTCTGATTTGGAGATCCCAAAAAATTCCTCAGTGCTTGAGATTTCTCAGTTTTCTGCACAGGCTGTTGCTGTGTTGTTCCTAACTTCTTTTGTGGAATTCTGCAAAAACTGTCCGTAGCCACCCCAGGATCCATGAGCCCAGCTTGGCGTCCTCTGTTCTGTGCTTGCCACGTGAAGCACTGTCAAATTGAGTCCCACACAGCCCACATGAAGTTGGCACAGCAGCAGCAGCCAGTGCTGCTCATATCACTAGGGCTAAAACACTGTGAGTGAAACACTGTTTATCCTCCTTCAGCATAAACAGGTTTGATGAGTGTGAGCCTATCATAAAAGATTTTTGCCCACTGGGTAAATGTCCTTCTTCTAATTGTCTGCTAATTGTCAAACAGCTAACCCCACTTTTTATCAAAATTCTTTCTCCAGAGAAAACTCAGCCAAGAGTTTCATAAATCCTTTTCCCTCATCCTTTTTAATTTTAAGAATTGTTCCAAGTATAATTGGTAGCTATCACCTAAGGAGACATTCCGTTTGAGTTAATCAGCTCCTGCAAGTTTATTTGTGATGTATTTGAAAATGTCTTAGCCAGCATCTGGCTTTCTGTCTTAATTAGTAACTACCGGCCTAAAATTGTCACATACCATAGGCATTTGTACTGACCTCTCAAATTAAGATCATCCACAAAATTAAAAGAGGAAGAAGCCTATTTGGTCACTTACTCTATCCTCCAAATGCATTTATTATTCATGGTGTGTGGCAGGGAATATAAGTGTAGGGTATGATTGAGAACACTGCAGATAATTCGACTTTGAAATGTAAATACAATTAATGAGTATACCTGCCTTCCCCCAGGATCTCTCCTTGCCTGCTTCATCATTCTGACTTCCTTCTCTCTTTTCTTCAATAGGGCTCCTGATTTTCTTCCTTCTCACTCAAGACTGAAACATTTTGCGGAAGAATTCCAAGAAAAGCACAGAAAATATTCCATGGATTTCTCGAAACACATGCTTTACTAACATGCCTTTCAGATTTCATTGTGACCAGGAGTGTTTTAAGAGTTGCCTTGATAATTTGGCACAACAAATCATTTGACATGAACATACTATCACAAGTTTAAAAAAGAACACCAGCTTGCTTGCAGTGAAAGCCAACATTGGCAACATTTAGCTACAGTGAAACTGTGTCATTCACTGGCTGTCACAGACTGCCAACTAAAAGCCTCACATTTAAAACATCAAAGAAAATTGTCCCGAGTAAAACCAAGAAAAATTATTTGGGGAAACACTGGGTCAACCAGGAGAGGGAGCAAGACAGTAGGTCTCCAGCTCTCAGTCTTCTACTGCCCCCTAACCAAAATTTGCTCTTTGTAACTGTATATAGTGGCTTGAAAAGAGGTCAAAACCACCCAAAGAAGACCTACACTATTCCATGTCTTGGGACAGGACTGGAGATCAGCTCCAAGAAGGTGCCAGGACGGAGCTCGTGGCTGCTAGGATAAACACAGATGGACCAGTGGTGAAGTTAAGTTCTTCTATTATCTGCTGCCTCTCTCTCGTTTCAGAGATGCCAAACCCATCTCCACTTAAATACCACCTGACGCTCAAATGATTGGGAATGATTGGGACAATATCCACTAACTCCAGGACTGCTGAAACAGACTATACAATATCTTCCAGAAATTGAGCACACACACTGTACACCATTGCAGAAGAGAATCTGTTATAGGAATGTTTAACTATTAATAGGATCAATTTTTAGACAAGCAAAGCATCCACCACTTTAAAAAGAAAAAAAAACGCAACCAAAACAAACAAAACAAAACAAAACAAACAAAAAACAAACAAACAAAAACCCCAAAACAAAACAAAAAAACCCCACAACCACCCAAACAAAAAACAACCTGGGGTAGGCGCCAGTTGTTAATTTGGGCAGAAAATTATTTCAGTTTTGGTAACAGAGAAAATTCTGAGTCAATTGTTCAGTGTGTTGAAGTTAATGGCAAACTATTTTAATCTTGGTCATTTTTTGATATACAACTAATTCCTGACATGCAACTTGCATGATATACTGTTGATTAGCCTTCAGGACACATTCAACAAGAGAGGTTAATTTCTTTTGCATGCTTACACATTCACATTCCTTCCCTCCTTAGGGAATGTGATGATCAAGAGAAGTATTTTGGCCTTCAAGAACTAGAAACACATTTGACTGTCACCGACTTTCATTCAGCAGACTGCGACTCTGGGGTTTGGTTGAAACAAATTCATACAGCATTAATTGTTCATGCATGAAAAAAAAATGTTAAGCAAGAGGACTAAAGGCTGCTCAAGCATACCACATCTCTTTCCAACAAGACAAATTACAGCTATTACTTTATATCAATTAGCTGTAATAATCTTGAATACCCTGCACTGGAAGGAAAATCTGAGATATTGAGCTCTTATCTACCTTGCTTTCTACCTTGTGATAATCAGGGTACTTCGTTGTTAGAGAAGGGGATATTCCTCATGCCACCTTTGTTCATATGAATTTATTCAACAAAATACATTTTTAAAATCAGTCTTCCAATCAGATAATATGTTTATTGTGATTAATTCTCAAGGAGAGTTGTTTATCATGGATGTCTAAAAATAATACGATTTTAGAAATAATGTTCCTCACAGAAGTTAACGCTTGGACTTCAGAAATGAGAATAAAGTGTGAATGCACCATTTGTCCTTTGCACAGCCAATCTTTGCAGAGCAGAGAAAGTTTCACCAGAAGTTACTGCCTTTAGTTTCTTGATTATTTTTTTTTAAATCAGTTTCACCACTGGCTTTCTGTGCTAGCACAAAGCCAACTCCTCTGCAAACTCTTAGATTTGTTCAGTGCTTAAGTCCCACCCAGGAGGGAGCAACTTGGAGTTTTCATTTTGTACTAGCAGGAGGTGTTGCTGGATGAAAGCCAGGGCAATCCCCTCAGCATGCAATTCAGAAACAATTCTAAGCAGGTCTCAAAAGATGAAATCAGCTGAAGAAACGGATCATCTAGAGGTTGGTCCTGTGCTATTCAGTGCTTAAAAGTCTATCTGCACTGCCGCTCCCACTTGACCTGTGAAGGTGTGCAGCGCTCAGTGTAGGTCCAGCACAGAACTGTCACTGGGCTCTGTGTGTGCAGGCTCAGCTGGATTAGATGATCTTAGAGGTCTTTTCAAACCTAAATGATTCTATGATTCTGCTTTAGGCTGCAGAGACAGCTGTGCCCATCCCAGGAGACCCTTGCTTGCCAGCCTAAAGTTCTGTATTTTTGGTTAAAAGGTTTTTGGTAAAAGGGAGTACCACGAGGGGAAAAAAAGGCAGAGGACTCCTTATTTCTGACAGCCCCCTGCTCATACATTCCCATCAGTGCCATTTGCCAGTGCACATCACAAGGGTGGAGGAGGTTACTGGCCCTTGCTTCCTCCAGCACAGCCCAGGACCTCAGTTCTCAATCATACTGCCTCTAAGGCAGCTACCCAGAAGGGAGGTGAAGCAGCATCCAAGGCAGTTAGCCTTTAAAATGTTCCCAAAAAGCACTGATCATTATCACAGAATCTCTCAAGGTGGAAGTGACCCCTAAGGATCATCAAATTCAATTCCCTGCTCCTCACAGGACTAACTAAAACTAAACATATGATGAAAAGCATCATCCAGACACTCCTTGAACTCTGATAGGCTTGGGAGCATGACCACTTCCCAGGGA
The DNA here is from genome assembly GCF_003945725.1 of Corapipo altera. Classification (NCBI taxonomy): domain Eukaryota; kingdom Metazoa; phylum Chordata; class Aves; order Passeriformes; family Pipridae; genus Corapipo; species Corapipo altera. The sequence goes on from NW_020884872.1 coordinate 68,647,928, forward strand.
GCCTGTGATGGATACTAAGGCAAAATTTCCTGAAAAATTACTAGGCAGGAAAGACGTGCAGTCTTATGAGATACCATGCCCAAGTGTTTAAATTTGTGTTCTAGACTGTGGAAGACAAAGAGGCAGGAGTAGGATCACCAGCGGAAAATGTTGGCTCTCAGGAAGAGTAACAGCTATTTTCTCACCCTGAAAACCCTGGTCATTATCCCTTTTTTCCATCCTTGGGTACTCTTGATTTATTCCAGTTAGAACAGGATAAAAATGAAACTTCAACAGGAGGCAGCAAGAACACCTAGAGAGAGATTCATGTTGGGGTTTCCCTGAACAAAGCTGCTGAGGCCTTTTGAAACAAGAAGTTGCTCCTCTGCGTCTCTCCCCTGACAAACAAACCTACAATCCAGCTCCTGCCTCCCCACCCTCCATAGCTACAGTCCCTGTGCATTTCAACTGTATTTCACAACCCCCTACATACATTCCTGTTCTCCCACATTAGCTTTTGGGGTTGGTTTTAGCAGGGAAGCATTTCAGGTGTTGTTGGCTTTCTAGTATTATTATTACTATTTTGGGAGGTTGGTTTTTGTTTTTCCTTTTTCTTGTTGCTTGTATTTGTTTGGATTTTTTAAACTTCAGTGTCTCCCTTTAGTCTCAGAGCATGCATGGGATATCCCACCTTTCTGAAAGATGTCTGTGTCAAAGCAAAGAATATCACAGACAGTATAAAACACCAATTCAGCATTTCATTTGTTCATATTTTCTACAATTTATTTTTGCCACTTTAAAAATGTCACATATCAATTTAATAGGTGAAAAAATATTTGTTAAAATCCAAAACTTTATCCTTCGTTAAAAAATAGTTAAAGGAATAACCTTTACCTGAACAGTATTATGTATGTTGAGGTGAAAGTATCAGACAGCAAGTGGACTTGCTTTATATAGGTATAATTCTTCTAAACAAGATGTTCCCTGTGGTCAACACGATTTACAAGCAACACAAAAGTTTGTTCATCCACAAATTCAACACAACTGCTTACAAAGAAAAAAATGTCAGAAAACATTCTGTGTGAGCACACCACAGAAAACAATGTGGCTAAGGAAAAAAAAAAAAGCCAGACAAACAATAAGATGTATAGATCAGCAGGCAGGAAATACATGTTCAAGCTGGAACTTACCACAACATGGAAAAAGCATTTTTTTATTACAGCCCTGCCCATCTGTGATTAACAAACAAAAACCAAGCACGCAGCATCTGTGTTCTCTCTTCTTAATGTCAGCTTACAAATACTGCAAAGCAACTATGATCTTATACATCTTCCAAGGCAACGTGTTGTCCTTCTGAAAGGCCAATGTATTTTGTATGGATCTAAAGATGGATTTGTGGCTGTCAAACACTCCATCTGGTTTCTAAAGCTGAGCAAACACTGCTTTATTAAACAGTAAAATAAAAATATTTGACTTAGAACTAGACCCACATGTAATCAAGCACCGACAAGTAGGCATTTGCTACATTATTGGTATCTTGACACAACATTCTGTGTACAACTTCGGGTATCAGTTAGAACATCATGTCATCTAGCCCGTCCTCCATGAACTTCTTGTAAATTGCCATAAACTTTGCAACAAATGCTTCCAGATGATAAATGGCTTTGCTGCCCAGTTGCAGGCGGTGTTCATAGAAGGCCGCCATCTGTGCAACTTCTCCTTTCAGTTGTCCATCACAGTTATTTAGAAGTTCTGTCAGGAGGCCCTAAAATGGGAAAAAAGGAAAAAACAGGACAGTATTTGAAAAATCAGACATTTTTTGTTAGGAGGATAACCTTCTTTCTCTGAAAATAGCCAAGCTATGACAATAGTTCACTCATTAATCCAACAGCAGAGACATTCAAGAATAATTTACTGGAACTATTTATGCCTTAATAACAAAAATAAATTAATCTCATCTCCAAATACTGTAACCTCTACTGTATGGAGGCACATGGCCTTGGGGAGAATTCTTACCAAGATAGCAAGTGTATTAAAACCACTTCTATCTTGCCAGCATCAAGCACAAAGAGAAACAGCATTTATAAAAAAAAAAAACAAGGAAAGGGCTTATTTAGAATTTAAGTATATCTGTTTATATTTATGTACATATTTATGTGCAGACACAATACAACTTGACCACAATACTTTAGTCATTGCAAAACCCCAAAACGCATTATTTTAGATCACAGACAGCAATAAAATCATTCCAAATCCATCTGTACTAAAACAGTCAGGATTAAGTGAGAAGTATCTCTAGATCATTTCAAGTTTATGAAAAAGGAGAGGGTAGAGAATATGCACCTTTTGCCTCCCCAACACAGCAATGCAGGATGCACTAACCTACCATAAGAAATGAAGATTAAAGAAACATCTAACTACCAAAAATGTCAGAAAACAGAAATCAGTTAATGTGAAAAAAAAATTGTATCTGAAGGCAGAGTCCACCTAGGTTAAGCTGCAAATATTATCTTTAATCTTTGTTCTGCTCTAGATGTCTTCAGCATCCTTTCATCATGCTAAAAATACGAACATACACATCCCACTTGCTTTTTTCCTCTCAAGATGACTTCTGTCTTTGAAAAGGCCTGCTGCTCTAGCATACCTCAGCACATCTCTCCACTAGGACATAGCAAATACTGAATTTCTAACAACAAAACTTTTAAAAAACAAATCATATTTGATTTGATATGAAAACATATCATAGCCTACAGAATCATATAGTCAGTAAGTTTGTAAAATAGGACCAAGATGATCAAGTACAACCTTTGATCAAATACCATCAGGTCTACTAATCCATATCACAAAGTGCCAAGTGTACTAGTTTTTTGAACACCTCCACGGATGGTGACTCATGTCTATTTGGAAAGGACACAGCTTTCCATCAATATTCGAATAATTTGTGATGTTTTGGTGTTTTGGTTTTTTTTAACTCTAGTTGGGACTGTCATAGCATTAATATTTATAACACAATAAGAGCTGGACAGCTGAATTACCTTCATTATAATCTCAGGAGGAATGCAATGTGTCAGGAGTTCATAAAGCCGTCCACGGACCTCTAAAAGCCTGTGGGAAAGACACCACAAAATATGAGAAGTATGACCCCAACGCATTCTAATGTATTTTCACTATTTGTGAAACATGTTTCAGGAAAAAGTCAACCAAGCAAAGTTTCTTTTCTGCTTTTGGCTTTGCATGTTATTTTAAACCCAAAAGCACTGCACAAGTCAATTTCAATTCAATGCTGCATATCACCTTTTACTCAAAAGACAAATTACATATACTCTAGTTACAATGGTCTCAGTTAATCTGGAAGCTACAAGGCTATTAGAATTTGTCTCAGGCTTGTGTTCCTTTAATTCCTCTTCATATCTAAGTTGTTATTCATGCTTAAGATTACTGAGGAGACACAATCAAAATTGATTAGCATCACAGGATTCCTTTATGCTGTTTTTCTGTTTCCTTGTTTATAAAAAGGGGTAAGATTATTAGGTGGCCAAAGTGACACAGTTACCAATGCTCAGTTTTTGGTACCAGGAGGTCAGACACTACAAGCATTTAAATTAAGTGACATTTCATGCCCCCCACCAAAAAAAAAAAAAAGACAGAAAACACAACATGCAACTAAGCCTATGCTCACTTTTGATTACTAAGCTTCAATAGGGAAAAGCAATAGCTTTTTGTTTCCTGATACTCATTCAGTGTCCTCTGGCAATTTTAAAGCTCACTTCCTCTGGCTGCAAAGTACCATCTCCAGTAGAATTAAAAGAAAATTACACATAACTAAAGATGACACATTTTTAAATTCAACTTTTTTTTTTTTAGGTTCCAGAACACACCAAAAACATAATTTATAACTCTAAACAAGTCCATTCACCTACCTTTGTGGTGTCTGTTGACCAACAATGGCATTTGCAGTTTCTCTCAAGTAAACTTCCCAGTCCATCTCAGGAATGTCTTGATCAGCAGTAAAAGGATACCTACATAGTAATAAATTTTTTAAAAATTAATATCAGAGCAAATTGTCACCTATTCTAGCATGGCCTTAGAAGTAAGGTAATTCATGTGTCTGACAGCATAATTTACATTAATTTTTGTGGTGACTTACTGTTGTACTCTGCAGCACTCACACATAAGCAGTGCTTTCCGAAGATTCCTGCCAGATTTCTCTGCAATCCTTTGAGCCAGTTCCTGAGGAAGAGTCAGGCCTTCTTTCTTACACACACTGGACAAGACATGGCAGATCTAGATGGATGGAAAACAGATATCAGGGAGAACAACACTTCGCAAACCGTTCAGCAACTACAGATTCTCCCGTTAGAAAGATTCCTGGACCAGAGATGGACCAGTCTTTCATAAGCCATGCTTGACAAGTCACCCACCACAAAGAAAAGCTAGGTCACTATGTGAAAGTAAAATATCTCTTAAGTCCACAGCAAGAACTTATCTAGTAGGATTTTTAAATAATTTATTTTTGCTTCTATTTTAACATACATCTTCAATGCTGGGAGCAGGCACTCGTATAGCCAGGCATCTGCTTTGAATAGGTCCTATAATTTTTGACATGGAGTTGCAGCACAGGATCAACCTGCACGTCGCCATGTATTTCTCCATTGTTCTTCGCAAAGCATGCTGAGCATCTTTAGTGAGTTTGTCAACTTCTGTTAACAGCACCACTGGAAAAAGGATTAAAAAGAGTGGGGTTTTGTATTAATATCAAATCTTTCTAAGAAAACAAATACTTTTGACACACAAGTGATAATACCAGAATAAATGATAATATGCAGAAGGCGGCAGTATGATTCCACAGGCAGGAAAATAAAGATTAAGATAACCTGCGTGCCTTTTTTGACTGTACAATCTGCTCCTTCACACACTATATTCACATCCTGGAATGTTCATTTCTTCAGAGCAGGGCCTGCAATGCTTCAGTGCCAAGAAATAATCCAGATAGGTGTAGCAGCTTTCACCCTGATAACTAGTACAGTAACTTCTTATAGGAGTTTTGAAGTGAGAAATGGAGGAAAAGTTATGGCATAAGGATATAACAAAAAGTAAAAATTACTTGAAGACTCGCCTCAATACATTTTATATCTACAAGCCAATGTCTTAGCCTGACAAAGGAATAGTAAAAAGCTGCCTTATTATTGTAGCTGCAGTACCTTTCTGTGGTGTTTTAAAGAAAAAAAGAAAAATGTATTTAAAAAATGCTTCACAACCATCAGGAGACACCTAATACGAAGCAGCCAACCTAACCAGCTATCTTCTGCAGGTTCCTCCATAGGCAACTGATAGATGGCTCATTTCAATACTCTAAATTGTCCAGAGCCTGGAGGAACAAGTCATCCCACTATTCTTCTTCCACTTCTGGTTATACACACAGCCTAGCAATATCAGACAGCTTACAAGATACTTTGAGGTATATAGTATAACTGCAGCTGTAAGGATATATACATCAATAACTGGCAGAGACAATCAGTGTCTAGCAGCTCAGGTGAAACAGTACTTGCTGTGAACAGCAAGACAGAACAGTAGGAAAATGTGACAAAGTACTAAATCCATGAACATTTTCAGCTAATGTCTGCTCTACTATCTATCATGATTTCCTCTCTCCTAAAATCCCATTATATAGTTCTGATTTTGCTTTCAAGTTAGTCATTGGGAGGAAAAACAAGCATCTCGGAAAATTCAATTAAAGTCTCTTCATTTTCTTACCAAGTGTCCCTCTGTACACTATGGATAAAAATCTTCTAAATGGGAATAGGTTTGTTTTTACCTGCATAATGCATGAAGGTACACGCATGAAACAATGAGATAAAATTTGTGAAAAAAATACAAAGTTTAAAAAGCCCTTCACTGGTTTTAACTGTTCTACTCACCTTTAAAATCTCGCTGAGTACTTGTCTCAAGCTGTTGGGACTGTGCTACTGTCTTCAAGAGCTCCTGAATTACTACACGGTCATTGTTTCCCGCATCACTGTAACAGGAGTTTGAATAAATCTTGTTTTAAAACAACTTTATATTGCATATAAAATATATCCCCCTAACCAATCCGCTGATCAACTGACTCAACAACAAAATTCAGAAGCTGCTAGGGTTAGAATTAAGCTCAACACACATACTTTGTTGAAAGTTACCCTCCCAGTAATAAGAACAACCCAAAGCTTATGCAGGCACAGCTGGATTAGTAGCACTGTGTTGAAGAGTAGTGAAACCATTGTCAACTTAACTCATAAAAATAGAACTTATTCTTCTGGGATAAGAAATCTAAACTTTTGTTACCTATAACCTGGACAAAGACAGACAATGTGAACGCTTTCACTCATTATGGAAAGAACAATTAAGTCTAACAACATAATAGGATGCCTCACTCAATGGACTCAAAAGCAGGGGTTTTTTTTTCCCCATCAAAAACTAGATGTCATGCCACGAACAACCTAAATTCTTAATGCACACTTGATGGTAGACACACTGAAGTTACAAGTTACTAGTAAAATACTGATACTGAGATACTATTACAGCATTAGGTCTGCTTTTTTCCTCTAGGAAGGCAGTAAAACATGGGGAAATTCCTCTTGCCCCTTCTCTTCCCTAGCCACTACAGTAGCATTGCACAGCTTTCTCAGTCCCCAGGTTACAGTAGCTCAGCTAGCTTGACTCAGATTTGACAACCAGAGGGGACTACTGACTTGCAAGGTGGATCACCAAAAACACAAAGAAAAAGGGAAAAAAACCACTGCCTATTTATATTTAGCATCCCAGACAATAGCCTTCACAGAAGCAGCAGTAGCTCTGCTATATTTCACTGACAAGCAAACAAAAAGACATTTGTCTGCGCTGTTCTCTTCACCACTCAACCAGACCTTCTCCATTATTGCCAAGGAGAAGGCAGCAGAACAAAGAAAGGCGTATTAGCTCAACAATTCACAAAATGCTCCATGGGCTTCACTGACTTGGACTGCAGAGCTCTGTCCTTAAGCAAGGCAGCAGATCTTTGCTTTTGTATTTGTGCTGTAATCAAAATGAAACAAGCCTTCTACTACAGTTCTACTTATGAGCTATGCCAGCTGTTAGAAATGGAAAGTGATTAAAATAGTGTTCTAATATATAAATTATTTTCTGCAGCAACAGAGAACCCAGAGATATAATTTCATGGCAAAAGATTATCCTTGGTATCATGTGACCACATCAAACATTCTAGGAAAACAACAAACAAAGGCAGTTACCAGACAAGACTTTTATTGCTCCTTATTCTTTAAGGATGCACTAATTCAGCAGAACCCGTTTTAAAGCATCTACCCAAGCTAGTCAAGTGACCAGAAGACAACACTTTGGAATTCAGACAATATCCTCCTTTTGAAGGAAGAAGAACATTTCTGCTAAATATTACATTTCTATCTAAAGTTAACTAAATTTAAGTTTCAGAACACAGTCAGCATCTGCAGTGTCCTTCCCAGAAATTCATTTTCTTTCCCTGTTAGCCATTTATCACATTCCACGTTACTCAAGATGCACAACATCATTTCACTGTATTAGAACTCAGTCAAATTTCACAGGTGATAGTACAGCACAGGCAGGTTTACTGTCTGGTCAGACAAAAACATGACAGTTGCTTGATACTTAAAGCCTATGAATCAGTATATTCATTCTTAATCAAAACTCAGCACTACTATTATCTACAACAACTACTATTATGTACAACAACAACTACACTAATTCTACACTTTCAGGATTTTTGTATTTAAGGTAAAATATGATTATTTTATATGAGATTAGCTTAGTTGCTTAGAGCACGGTGCTAATAACACCAGGGTTGTGGGTTCAATCCCCATATGGGCCATTCACTTAAGAGCTGGACTCAATGATCCCTTGGGTCCCTTCCAATTCAGAATATTCTGTGAAATCTATGTTTCAAGCTCTAAGTACTCTCTGCAGTGTAACAGAAGAAGTATTAGCAGTATCAGGTTATCAGAGCAGAAGACTTAATGGTGACACATTTTATACCATCAAAATGACATATTCAGTTAACTACCAATAAAACTCTCAGCTTTTATTGATAAACTATTAATTATTTGTGTCTGTTTTAGAACACCAGCAGATATTCACTAATCAATACACAGCTTAGCTGCAGAACAAGATTTTTAAGGGGATCTGGCACATGAGAATAGCTTCTAAAATGCAAAGCAGCATGAGCAAAGGTTCAGCAGTAAGCACAAAGTTACTTCGGGGTACACATTATCTCACAAGTGCAACACAGACAACAAAGCCAACATAACCAAGGTCTCCCAGTGCACAATGACATTCACTCTTATGTGACTTAAAGCAACGTTACAAGTTTCAGGTAAATACGAGTATTTACTTTGGGTCAATGAACTATCAGTCAGTGCACTACTACAACTTCACAACTGCCAAAGAAGACACATAGTACCATTACAGCTTCTGTTGTTTAAATCAACATCTGACCTCACTCAAGACAGGATTCACAGTATTTTTTGGTGGTGTTCTTTCTTGTACTTTAAATGCTTTATTTGAATAGTTACCAGGCAAATCTTGCTTACTTTCAAATTCTTATAGTTTTGTACTTGTGAGAGAACTAACAATATGGAGGTGTTAGTTCCAATAAAACTTCTCAATATCAACTGAAATGGTTAAGTCTATGAATCCAGAATTGTTTCTGTTACCCAGTCCTCAACAAGAGCATGCTTACATGGTTAGTTAAGCAGAACATTAGTGTCTTTAGTATGCAGCAATCCCAATTTCTGTTCATTTAGAGTTGTTCAATTAAAAATCCTCTCCCTGTTCTCATTTGCAGATCAAACCCATAAACCATTATCTAATTTGCTCAGGCAACAGACTGGGCAATCAGTCCCTCATATGTCCAGGCTGAAACCACCTACAACATGACCATTAGCTTACCTTGGAAGTGAGGCATTTTTACTGTACACTTACCTTGGGTTAACTTCAAGGTGATAGTTACTTGCAATGGTGCTAATTTCAATCTTCTTTTTAGAAGGTGCCTATATAGAAAGTAAGCATGTTAAGTTTCAGGAAGTGTTCTAAAAATCTGTCTTACAGACTACAACAGGCAAACCAAGAGTCTCAGAGGTCAAAGAGCTGCTGAGACACTGGACTTGCATATCTCCTATGCCTCCAACCCCACCTCCAAAGGAAAAAAGGAGTACTGACACATCATCCACCTGTAAAATAGCAACAATGATTATTATAGCAACACCTGCTATGTATTACTGCATACTCCAGTTACTCCAGAGTTTTGTAAAAGAAGGTTCATTACTGGCATCAGTTGTTCAAAATAAGTGACACTCTGCCCATCCAAAGTTTTGGAGTCAAAGAATTTCAAGTCTCTACTCTGTTTGAAGAAAACATTACTATTTATAGCAGCACCAAATTTGGGTCTGAACAGTTAAATATATTCTACATTTCTATCATCAAGTTTAAATATATTATTTATTCCACCACTGAGAATTAAAAAGAAAACATTAAATAACCTATTTATCAATGAAACCTGATAATCCCTTGCTGGTTAAGCCTCCTACAGCAAGGATTTTTAACAGGTAATATATAAATGCCTAAGATCAGGGCAGATAAAATTTGATTTTTTTTTTGCTAATGCTGAAATTGCCACTACAAGAATGAGAAAAACAAGGTAAAACTTGCAAATATGCAAAAAGTAGCGCTAAGAATTTAAAAAATAACCCTTATTTCTACAGACAAATTAAATTCTATACATTTAATTCAGAACTAGTCTGTCATGACAGATGCTACTGTCCAAACCAACCTGTAGACAACAAATTAAAACCCCCACCCCAAACAAAATAACACATAAGAACAGCCAACCAGCCACAGAAAGCAGAGAACCCCACATCCTGAAGACCTAAGGAACAAGAACTTGTTCATATAACCAAACCAGTATGATTAATTACATAAAAAAGTTTTAACATACTGAGTGGGGAAAAAAAATTAGTTTTAAAACTCAAAAGAATATAAAGGCTCACAACAGAGACCTGTCAGCATATCCATATTACTTCACAGCAGATGGGAGACCTATTTTTTTTACCGTTATACTCTGATGTTCAATCCTCAGTTTCTCCACTCCTGCACCATACAATTCCCTTAACAAGCACATTATTCTTGTCTTTTTTCCAGCTCCTGATGGTCCATACACCAACAGATGAGGAAAGTCACCACACTGAACCTGAACAAAAAGCAACAAGATTAGTTAGTTATAACAGTATTTTCTTTAGAAGAGAGTATGCATTCTTCCATTCTCAGCTAAGTTTATGTTAAATGACTCTTCCAGTTCCATGATAACATAGTACATAGACCTAAAATTGCTGAATCCCTTTCCTGCAGCAACATTTCCTATAGAACATGTGTAACTTCTTTCACTTCAAACACTTCATCCCACAAAGAATTACCCCAAACAAACCAACAAACAACAAAACCCTCAAAAAACCCATCCCAGCATTTACATGTTCTCCAGGGTTACTAGAGCTGGAAGGGACCCCAGTGGTTCATCTGATCCAACCTCCCTGCTCAGGCAGGGCCATCCCAGACCACATTGCATCCAGATGGTTCCTGGATATCCGCCGTGAGGGAGACTCCATAACCTTTCTGGACAGCCTGTTCCAGTGCGCGGTCCCCCGCACAGTAGAGAAGTTCTCCCCCATACTGAGGCGGAATCCCAGCTCCCGAGGGACCCTCCCTGCGGGGAGGAGAGGACCCGGAGGCCGCAGGGCCGCGGGCAGTTCCCGGTGGGGAGGCCGCCGGAGCGCGGCGGCCCCGGGCACCCATGCCTGCCTCACTGACCAGGTTGCGGAGCCGCGCCGCCTGCTCGCGGTGGAAGTCGAGGCGGCTGAGGGCACCGGGCCGGTGCTTGTCGGCCCACAGGCTCATGGCGCTACAAAAACCCGCGGCGGCAGAAAGCGCGCCCGCTACGGCGGCCGCCGAGGGACAAACCGCAGCCGTGGCGGCCCCGCCCCCGCGGCGCTCCCAGCCCAGGACGGAGCGGGCGGGTGATCCCGGCGGCCCCGCTCGGTCCCAGCCGGCGCTGGGATCCCCCATCTCGAGCGACAGAGCGAGTCCTGGCAGCAGCCGCCACTGCGCTGCGCGAGAGCTTTACCGAAACAGCCCCATACCAGCCACTGTGAAGGACATTAACTCTACACCCACAGCGAGAACCACCACACTGGCTCCCCCACGGGACACCGAGCCCTCCGACCCCCATTTGAAATCGGTCCTCTTACGGGGCTTTTCGCGGAGTCACAGGATCAGTTTAGGCTGGAAAAAACCTCTGGGATCATCGAGTCCAACCTCTGACCAAACACCACCATGTCAACTAGACCATGGCACTGAGTGCCACATTCAGTCTTTCCTTGAACACCTCCGGGGAAAGTGACTACACCATCTCCCTGGGCAGCCCAGTCCAATGTCTCATCACTCTATCTGTGAAGAAATTACTGATGTCCAACCTAAACATCCCTTGGTGCAACTTAAGGCTATAAAGAGAGGGCTTATAATTAAACTGTAATTTGGAATATGCATTCTCCAAAACCCCACAACACCTAAACAAGCTTGGTTTCTTTTTTGTTTGTTAGTGGAGACATCACTGTTATCTTATTAATAATGTCCGTTGGGATCTGACAACACCCATCTTGCCATTTTATTCCTGAAAACTGGATCTCCTGTGCTGGTCCCTTTACCTTACTTTGTTTTATGGCAAAACCAGCCTTCAGAAGGATTCAGATTGTTTTCTTCCATTGCTCAGAAACTTCTGCCGTGTTGCCCCACACAATTATATCACCAATATGTTGCAGGTGTTCCAGAGCTTCACCCTGTTCTAGTGCAGTCTGAATCAGTCCATGGCAGATGGTAGGGCTGTTTTCACCCCTGAGACAGTCGATTCTGTGGGCACTTTTCTGTGTCGGGGGAACATCTGGTCCTTCATCTTGGTGTTACCCTGCCTCATTATAAATCAATGAGTTGCCCATCGGCTATGTATTGCACAGTGAATTTGCAAGTTCTGTCTGTGTGTGGCTTTATATATATGCAGAATATGCAGGCAGAGAATTACACAAAGCATATATATGTAACAGAGAAACTCTCATTTTGTTTCTTTGTGTAGTATCTCTAATAAATTAAGTGTCATGCACAAGTGATATTGTTTGAAAGTAGAATTCCATGAAGTGATGAAATACAGATGAATAGTCTCAAAAGTGTCAAGCCTAATTTTTTTATGATTTCTGTGAAAAACATTATAGTTAGATGAAACCTTCATGTGACTATTCATGTTCTACCAGCTCTGTGTGCACATTTATTCACACAGAATGCATAAGGCAGGTAATGGCTTCACTAACCAAGACATTCGAGTTGCTCATAAAGATCACAAAAACCTACTGGGGGGCACCAGGTAGTAGAGCACTTCCATTGCTACCACGTTACATGTTTATCTGAAATAGTTACATTACTTACTTTCATAGACACTCATTAATCAGCTTTATTTGCAGATTGCCATGAATTAGCAAATTCAACTACCTGAAAGGATGTTGTAGGCAGATAGAAGTCAGGCAACTAGTGACAGGACAAGAGGCTACAGTCTTAAGCTGTGCAAGAGGAGGTTTAGGTTAGACATTAGGAGGAAATTCTTTACAGAAAGGGTCATTAGACTTTGCAATGGGCTGCCCAGGGAGATAGTGTAATCACTGTCCATGGAGGTGTTTAAGGAAAGACTGGATGTAGCACTCAGTGCCATGGTCTAGTTGGCTTGGTGTTGTGTCATAAGTTGGACCCAATGATCCCAGAGGTCTTTTCCAACCTGACTGATTCTGTGAGTCTCCTGATACTGCTTTGTCAGCACTGTCCTGGTACATGACTGAGTCTGTGAAAGCTGCAGCAGCAATAACCTGCCCGGGGCTTACCTTCACATCCTTTGTTATACTCAGCACCACAGAGCGACCTGTTCCTCTGCCATTTTCTACGTTCACATTTTGTGGCTCCACAGTGTTTCTCATGTGTGCCTGTTCTCTCTGCTCCACACCTGTGTTCTTCAAAGTAATCTCTGAATTTGACCATTAATTTCTTTGGTATCCTCTTTGATTAGCTGTATTTATGACTTGCCTTTTTATGCTTTTTCAGATCCTTAGCTCATTTACCTGACTTTTTAATAATTTCTGAATGATATGCTGTTCTTCTTGTGTCTGTCAATGTCATGCTTAACTTAATTGCAACTTCTTGATAACTCCTTATAACCTACGGAGTTTTTCCAGCCTCCAGAGAGTTTTTGCTAACATATGCCAGCTTCCAGCAAGAGCTCTGACAGGTACTCCAGGCTTTTAAAGTATCAGTGAAAACAGATCTTTTTGAATGAGGTCAGACTTCAGCAGGCATGACTCAGTCCAGAAGACTTTTGGATACTTTCAGCTCCCGAAGAGATCAAGGAGTGAAGGCATGTAGCATCTCTCAAATGCCCTAGTCTCTTTTTTATTATTAGCTCTATTTATTATTAAACTTCCATAGTATTTCTTCTTATCCCAAGAAGAAAATCTTGAAAATTGTGCCCTACTTCAGCAATGGATTTAAACATGGGCTTACACTTATGTTTTCAGTAATTTCTTGCTATAGAAAGTAATTAGGCAGATGAACAAAATTAATTTGTTAGGCAAAAATTTTATCATTTTAAAACTTAGTCCTGCTTGAAGCATTGCAGTTTTGACACTTTATATCTGATTAAAATGAGCTATAATGCTTTGATTTTCTGCTTCATTAATTTTTTAACTTCACTATAAATGTGAACAAAAGTAAGTAAATATCTAAAATGGAATGGTTTGGCCAAGTATTTTACAAATAAATTAATGTGAATAATACAAGACACTGGCAATTTCAGCTGCAGGCACAATTCACTCAAAGACTGTTAGAATACGTCTTCACTCATTTTGTTCAGTCCAGCAGAAAGGTCAAAAGGTAGAATGACTTCTATGCATGAATAAGCTAGACAATGTATCTGCAAATAGAGATTTTAACTACACATGGCATTTTGAGCCTCTTACTACCAGCAGGCATGTTATTAGAAAGTGACTCAATGTCAGGCACTATAAGAGAAGCTCCATCTTATACCCAAATTGAAGTAAAACTGTAAGACCTGAGTCCTGTGCTTTTATATATGTATATATAAAGTAGTTTTTAACCAACTTTAAACTGTTTATTGAAACAGTGCTAGAACAAATTAGAGCATTATTCTAATGACCTCCTAAATATCTTTACAGCATGATTGGTGCTAGTGATCCGAGTAGCCATTAACAAGTCCAAGTACTATTTTACTGTACAACTTTGGTTTTCCAGACGGAAGACTGCTTGGCTTCCTTTGATCCTTCAGGCTGTTTAGCTGACTGAGATAGATTTTTCTTTTCAGTTTCAAATATTTTAGCAGATCATTGCCAGTCTGTTGGATGTCACTCCAGGTTATGTCACCCTGTCCCCATCAGAGCACCTATATTGCTGCAAGAAAATTGTAGCATGTCAAGAAAGACCAGATCACTGATTACAATGCACAGAAAACAAACACAAAAACAAAAAGACCTTAATGAAGTGACATCTGTTCTGTTGGTGACATGCTGGTGTCATGCAGATTGAGTATGACAGTGGAAAAAACAACATTAATGGTGATAGCCAAATAAAAATCTAAAACAAATATATCTCATATAGATTGGCAGCATTAAAGATGCTGGTTCTTTATAAGAGATTTAAAATCAAGAAGTCCTTTTTCTTCAAGAGTCTTATGGTTTGTCTTACAATCCCTTATTTAGTCTGGAAAATTAAAGTAATAAAAACATCATAGAAGTTTTCCAAGCAGGATGAGGCAAGCTAAAAAGGTGTAAGAAGATATGTTTTCATAACCTCTGGAAGTGCATTCTGGAAAAGGCTACAAAGATAATATTGACTTGGAGTATACATTGGAGGATACATTCTGTCCATCAATCATTACTGTAAAATCTTTTGTACCTTTGTCCATATGAAAAAGATTAAATAAAGCCCTTTCCTAAAGATATGGAAAGATGAAAATAATTAGGTGTATTTAAAAAACAACAACAAACCAACCAACCAAACAAAAAACCTCACAACACTTGTTCTGATTTAATCAGTACTTCTTCATGTTCTGACTCCTGCTCCTAAGGACCAGACCCTGCTCAGCTTCCCTAGTGTCTTGTGTGCTTGGAGAAGTAGAAAAAAAGGAGATATGTTTTTTTGTTCTTATGGTCTCTGTGGTTTCAATTGGGTATAGCTGTGCAAACCTAAACCCTTTTTTTTTCAGCATTAAGAATTGTCCAACAACACATTTAAGCAAGATTTACAGCAGCATAGTTAATCATGATAGAAAAACATTAGGAGGCAGTTGAAATTGTTTAAATAGACTGAACATAAATTCAAACATCTGTCTAGGGAGATGTAGAGTTACAGATCCTTTCTTCAGACGAACTACTGCTATATTGAATAAATACCCCTTTTCTACTGAAGGTTTTGATAAAAATCATAGGCAGTTTTCATATGTAATTTAGGTCTTTCCCTCTGAGTTTTATGAGGTCACTGACTAAAAGATGCAGTCACGTGCTTGAGTTTCCACCAGCCTGCATTTTGCAACAACAGAAGAACTGCAAGAAAGGAAGCTCTTGTCCACTTAGGATTGAAGATTTAAGTTTAAGTCTCCTGAAAGTGTTCTGAAAATGACTCAATAAGTTAAGAAATATTCAACATTCTTTTCTGGGTGTATTCTAAATAAGACTTATCGAAACTAATTGTGAAGCTCTTTAAAGAATAGTATGCTGTCAGATATTTGAATATATGAAGAAATATTGTTACTTGACTTGTAATTAGGAATCAGTTTTGTGAAGATGTTGATCTACGATATTTTTTGTCTCTTTCTGGGCAAGGGTAGATGTCGCTAACAAATGACTGAGGATTATTCTTAAATCTAGGTGGTTTGCTTCTGTTCTCATCAGGTCTTGAACTAGTAATTTTACAGTGAAAAAAATTATGAAAAATAATGCATTTTTGCAAAAAATCAGATTAGTTACATCCTAGGTACCTCTGCCTGTAATATCCTAGCTAATGTGGCTAAGATAATGTGTCTTTTACATTTCTAACATTTGGAAACTCCTTTTTCTATATATAATTTTTTTCTCTTGATAAATGTCTCAACTCCTTTGAATTCATAGAATATTAATAAATTAAATTCAGGCATCTCTGAACACATCTTGGTGTTTTTCCAAAAATGGCAATAAATGTGGCATGGAAAAAAAATCAGATTTCTATTGAATTCCTTCAAAGTAAGTTACTAGAAAATGATGTTACCCAAACCCATATCTATCCTGTGCCATTGGCAGAACACAATGTTTGTCCCTAATCATGGTTTTCATAAATTTGCTGAAATTCAAAGGTTCTATAGCACATGCTATGTTTTATGAAACCAGTAATCTTTCAGAGCTTGACTATCGTAATTTCATCTCCTATAAAGTAATCAAATTATGCTTGTTAGATCTCTTTTATTCAGACCACAGCAGCCTTGTTCATGTCCCTTAATTTATCTTGTAGAGTAATTACATTTTTGTTGAATCAATGAACACACTGAAGCTTTTGAATTTCCTAGTTTTCTCCTGAGGCTTTTCATTTTCAGAAGAGTTTTCATCTTAAGTTCAACATCAGTTTCAGTAAATTTTACCAGTCTTTCAAGTTTTGTGTTGACGTCAGTCAGTAAACTCATCAGAGGTTTATACAGATTTACTAGTTAATCTGAGGCCAGCCCTGTTCATGTGTCAGTGGGTGGAATCTTAAAAGCAGTGTATTCTCATATCCCCACTGTAAATGTGTTTCTCTTATAAACATGTATAACAACAGAACATGCTATATCATGCTATGCCTCCTGGTTTTATACATTAAAATGTCCAATACACAATGACAAAAGAAATCTGGAGTAGAAATTTTGTTTGAAAAACATTTACCACAGATTTATCTGCCTTTGGTAACAGGACACTTCTGGACGTAACACTATGACCTAACTGTGGTCTTGGAAAATCACCACAGAGCAATACCAACTATGAAAAGCTGTTAGATATGTCTTCATAAAGCTTCATTGTTATGGATGTGAATGGGAATGAACCTCAGTCCCAGAGCTCCTTATGCTGCAAGGTTTTATCAGCTGAGATTAGATGACTGACTTCCTGTCTTCTTCAGCATTACAACACTATAAGGACAAAACTCCGGCTTTTCTTTCTGTTGAACAAAAAGAAAACTGTGTCATAAGGTCTTCTGATCATTCCTCTAGTTCTTATGTTTCTTAGGCAAGGACACTTTAAAATTAGTGGGTTTTGTTGAAGTAGGCAATGTAAAACACGGCTCTAAATGCTAAACACTCCTTGAGGAACAGTATGCTGTTGAATTTAAGGAAAATGAGACATAATAGATAAAATACTTTGCATTAGTTCTCTTCATCTGTTTTGTCCTTCCGCTTCCTCGGGTAACTGTCTTAATTCACATTTCCTTATAGTGAAGAGAAGAACTCATCTTCAACTGTGTGAAGAGACTCTTTTCAAACTTTACTGCAAGTAGAACTGAATTCATATGAATAATTTGCTGTGCTCATGGCAAAGCTGTTTTCTTGTTTCATTTTGCCTCAGGTGTCTATCCTTTGGAAGAATCAGCTTAAACCATCAACATATGAAGGCCTTGAAGAACCATTAAGTTCATCCTTCAGGTATGCAGTTGTTAAAATTTATGGGTTATTTTCTAGCTGCACATATGTGACTGCACTGTTTGTCATAGAGAAATAAGGTGCATGGGCTAACACTGTATACCTTTTTCTAATTATTTAAACTATGGCTGCCATGCTTCTTTCTCTTCCTCTCCTCCCAAATTTCTACCCTTTATACTTTTCTGTTACTGTGCTTATCTAATTCCACGGAAAGCTGGTTTAGTGAGCTAAATGGGCAATAAAGGTAATTATATTTTACCACTCTAGGTCCCTGGAATTTCTGCTGTAGAATCAGCTGCGTGCAAGGGGTTAGAAAGACTTTGCTTGTGCTAACTTCAAACAGTTTAAAATCTTGTGGAGTCACATTGTCAAAACAAGGCATTAGTGCTGTATTTCCTGCCCTATTCTTAACTTTATTCTGCTTATATACAGAGACCTAAGACCACTCTTGGTATTTGTGTAAATGGCCTCTCTTTCATAGCTTCTGATCTGAATGGTGAGGGACCTCCCTGTTTCTAAACTCTTCATTAAGACAGTTCTTTACAGGGATCTTGTGGCTATGAGTAGCATTCATGTGCACAGACTCACTTTTACTGCCCTCTACACATTTTTCCTTTCTGAAATCTGTTTTTTTTCTACTGTGTTCTCTGCCCTTAGGCATTACTGCTTTTATGAATCTGTAATACCTTTGTACAGTGGCTAATTAGAAGTCTGTTTCAGAGGTCAAAAATGTGGTGAATTCCTTGTATCTAAAAGATACTTATTCTTTAATAAGTAATAAGCTTGTTAATAAGTTAATATGCTTGATAGGAAAGTGATAAATAGCAAGATCTGTGTATCTTGCCTCCTTGGATGCCAGCACATATTTTTGGACCTGGTCAATGGGTTCCACTTGAGTGTTCTAGACATAGTTCCTTGCAGATCATGTCTGTGAGGCTACATAAACTTGTATAGTTCTCTTTGTTCAAGTGACTTTTACTTGCTAATCACAACACCTTCAGTAGTAAATGAAACCAGAGAGTGGACATTCTCAGTGAATGAGATGACTTGTCACCAAATGTTATGGACCATCCATGGGACCTACTAAGAATAGTCCCTGAGCTTTGGTATTCCCCAGACAACACTCAGGCTTCCCTTTGAGCAAGTATTCATTGGCCCAACCCAAATCATGTCAAGTACCATGTAAATAATGTTACGGGCTGTAGCAGGTTAGACACCCACCCCCACCCCCCCCCCCAATAAGACCAAAAATCCAATTTAGCTATCATGCAAGCTATCATGCAAGATCAACTGCTGAGGCCAGGGTGTTGTCTTGGTGTTAATTATGCTACAACCATCCTAGTTCACCAGACTTCAGATACACACCCTGCTTTCTGAAGTCTGATTTGACAGATAAGCTGATAGCTGGCCTGTAAATCTGTGACCAGCAGTCAATCACTTTATACTGTGAAAGTCCAGTCCCCTTTCATACAGTCAGGTTCTTCTGGCATAACCCTTCTTGGGGTGTATGGGTGGAGATTCCTCCCTTGGGCTGGGGACACCCCCAAGGATACTCCTAGAGGTCGAGAGAAAGAGATCTCCCCGAGAGTTGGTACTGACCAGCTGTGCAAGTTTAGGGCTGGCTTCCTGCCAAGTCTTCAAAACTTGACAACAAAGGCCTGCTTCCCAGAGAGGGAAGAAAAAAAATGAACCAAGCAGCCAAAGCTATAGCAAAAATATATATATTTTACATATAAAACAGATATATATTGTAAGACTATTATATACCTATAACCCCAGAAACCCTAAATAGCTTTCTAAGGGAAGAGGGGAAGGCAGAAGGGAAAAGGACAAAATAGGATGAAAAGGGACAAAAACAAAACAAGTCTACACACTCTAAAAACCCAGTAACCAGCAAACTGAAGAACTGGCAAAATCTCACCACTTCCCTTGAGAGAAGCAGGATGGCTGGACACGGCCCAGCACTCTCCCCTCACGTGTGGCAGATAACAGCAGTCACTGCTGGCCTCAGCTCCAGATAAGCCAGACTGAGACAGGGACCCACCGTTCTCAAACCTCGCCGGAAAGGAAGAGCGTGAGGTCCCTCCCACTGGCTTTATTTATACCTCAAGTTACGTAAAGGAATAGTATGGAATACTTCTGTGGTCACCTTCCTAGTTCCTTCCTGGTTACAAGCTGGTCTCCAGGAAGGCCTACAGTGAAACCATCACACCAGCCATGCTGATGGCCACCTGGAAAAACTTAAGCACAGGAGACAGATTGCTTTTGTTGTTTCTGGGGACTAAAGGGCATGAACTCAAAGTAGCACTTTCAAAAGTTCAAAACAAGAAGAATGTGGTTCTCCACAAGATACTGTGGAGGCTAAAAGTTCACAGGATTTAGGGAGGAAGCCACATAAACTAACAGAAGAAAAAGCTGCAATGTTTACTGACTTTGTGGAAGCTACATCAGGCCCAGAGGGCCCCTAGAACACCATCATGGAATCTGGGAAAAGGTCCAGGGAAATTATCACTCTATATTTGCCCCACTTTTCTACTCTGTCCTCTACATCTTTTGTGGCTACTGTGAGAGACAGGATACTGAACTGGATTTATCTGGTACAGCTGCTGTGGTCTCTCATATTTATCTTCAGTCTCATCTCCATCCCTGTCATGCATCTGGTGAAATCAAGACATACTGAGTCTGCTGCTCAGACTGTTAATTTTTTCCATTGCTTTATATGGGGATTTAGTCTAGACAGGATCAAGTTGGACATATTTTTTCAGACCTACAGACCTAGGTCCTTTTGTCATTGTAAGCTTCCTGCTTAGCTTAGTAAGCTCTTAATTAGCTCCTATATCTTTTCTGTCATTCTTCCACTCAGCCGGAGCAGACTATTTCTTCTAGGAAGGAGAAATTTGGCTTTTTAGGCCATTAGTGCCTCTGCTGGTAAATTATCTTGCCCCCAGAAAAAGCTGCTGTAATTCTTTAACACTGCCAGACAATAAATCCTTCCTTTCTCTCATACCTTTTCCTGTCACCACCTTGTTTATCTGTTCCAGAAAGTCTGCCTTTCTGCTGCTTTGTTGGTAACCAGTGGAAAAAGCCATGGGCCTATTTGCATTCTGCATCAGTGTGCTGTGTCTGAGCAGCAGCATGAAGTGTCTGCACTTAGTGTGTCAGATATGTCATGCCTTTTCAATTTCAGCTCTGTTACCACTTTTTACCTGCAAATCCTTCAACTGGCTCATATTCTAGAAAACAGAGCTGTAATTTACTGTGACATGACTTCCCCTATTAGAAATGAGTACATCTGTTCACTCAGCTATGGCTTCCTCAGCACTCTCCAGTAGCAACATAATTAGAGTTCTGATTGCAACCTGCTAATGATTCCTTCCCCAAATATCTCCCAATCTAATTTTAAATGTGACATAACAAATGGTGCTAATAAACAGCAAGGAGAGAAGATGATGGGGAAAGAAAATGAGTTATAGCAATATCAATTTGAAAATTTATTAAAGCTTTGATACAAGTGTGAACTCACAAGCTTCTAATGGCATTAGAGGTTTAGGATGGTCTAAGAAGACAGAGATGTGGAGTACATTCAGGACCATATCACTGGGCCTATCTTGTGCTGTACCTTATCTAAACTTGTTAATGTTAAAGATACAAACAGAAAAATTGCTTCTGCTCCTAATAGAAATTTTCCTTTACTTCTAATAAATATCTAAAGTCTTTTGTTCTAGGTATACTGTTATTTCAGAAAACTCATTTTTATCACATTGGCAATTATCAAAACAATTCTGAGACCTTCCACTGACTTCAGAAGGCAACTGATCAGCATTACTGTATGGCTGCTTGAATACATTTGAAGCCCATATTGTATCTATAGTCAAGGAACTCCTGAGAGAAGTCAGATATGTAACTTTAAAAGATGACGCTATTAAAGGTTTTGGTACTATCAAAAGCTTTAATTATGAAATCATTATGGAAATGGGCAGATTTATATCACAGTGAAGGAAACAGTTATTTTTCCATTGATTTCCATTCAGATTTTTTCCATTCAGGATTTCCATTCAGGATTTTGTCTATAATGTACAAAGGAAATTTGATTTATTAGATTTAAAATCTTACTAACTTTACAATATATTTAGTAATATAGTGGAATATTCATTCTTGGACAATCCAGCTGCTCCACTAAATGTTACAGAAGCACTCTCAGGTAAAGTCTCGTTGCTTTCCTCTCCCTTTGCTTTTGCAACCTGTTTATCCTTGAACACCATATGGTGCATGTTCTTGACATCATTTATCAATATAGCATCATGCATTCTGGTCCCCTGTTGTACACATTGGTGTCAGTCATCCTGTGATTTCAGAATATAGGAACGGTCCAAAGTTTTTTTTGTTTCCAGCAATCAAACACTGGATTAATTATTTATGTAAACCTAATTATTTCCCATTGAATTTATTAAAAAGGTAAAAATAAATCGATTTAAATCTTATAGATTGAAGAGTAAGCAGAATGCCTGTAAAGATCAGAAAGAATCATTCTTTACATATAGTAACTGATAAATAGGTGGATGGTTAAGAACACGTTTTTTTCTTCATCTTGCAATATCTGATATTGATCAGAGTTGGAAACAGGATTTTATCTGTTGATCTAATGTCCTTCTAATTTAGAATTCTATGTTTCTTAAACCTTGGACTTATTTTGTAACTAAGAAATAGACATGTTATTCTGCGATTCAGTCATCTCTATTAGGATTGCCAAGGAGGAGGCCAGATGCAATTAGCAAAATTTACACTTTGTCAGCATTGTAATAGTTACTTACAAGGTTTTATAGAAATATTTTGAAGATATTGAGCAGAATATAAGAGTTAAAGAAGTAGTAAGAGATATTTTTCCCATTTTAAGGTAATGTAGAGCTACTCTTGGGATTATTTGTTCTGTTTCAAAGTGTGTTTTTATTGCTTTATTCTTGATCTGGCTGAATGTCATCTTCGATTCTTATATGTCGTATAAGGAGAACCTGAATTTTAAAATCACTCCGTTAACAATGTATAGACTTAGAAAACTTGTTGATGTAGTCAAGTACTCAGTTTCAGAAAAGTTTGTCATATCACTTCTCAGTGAAATATTAACCTGTGGAACCTTTCAATATTGCTCTGAAAAGCTTTTTGAAAATCCCATAGAAGACAGAGTGCTTCAGAAAACGTCTTAAAGAAAAATAACAAAGTAGCTTTTTTCCCAGCTTTTATGATTATATTACATCATGTGGATCTTTCTTCAGATCCTGCTTAGAATCACCACTATTAATTTCTATTATTTGGACTGATTTTCATTTGGAGCAGGAGTTTTGGTTATCACATTTGCCTATCATGTGAAAGGTTCCTGGTTTGAAACTGGAGGGAAACATCATCTTTTGGGGGAGCAAAGTGCTTCTGATCATAAAAGAAGATCAGGTTCATGACCACCTGAGGAATGTAAACAAGTCTATGGAACCTGATGAGATACATCCCACAGTCCTGAGGGAACTGGCTGATGTAGTTGCCCAGCCACTCTCCGTTATATTTGAAAAGTCGTGGCAGTCAGGTGAAGTCCCTGGTGACTGGAAAAAGGGAAACATTGCACTCATCTTTAAAAATGTAAACTGTTCAATGGATAAGCGATGGGTTGAATGGTTGCATCCAGAGAGTATTAGTCAACAGCTTATGGTCCCAGTGGATGTCAATGACAAGTGTTGTTTGTCAGGGGACCAGCATTATTTAATTTCTTCATTACTGACATAGAATCATAGAATCATAAAGTTTGGAAGAGGCATACAAAATCATCCAGTCCAACTATCCACCCAGCACTTGCCACTGTAACCCCTAAACCTTATCACTCAGTGCCAGACCCAGATGCCTCTTGAACACATCCAGGGATGGTGACTCCACTACCGCCCTGGGCCACCTATTCCAGTGCCTAACCACCCTAACAGTGAAAAATTTTTTCTAATATCTAAGCTGAATTTCCCGTCTCAGCTTAAGGCCATTTCCTCTTGTCCTCTCACTGTAGGCGCGGAAGAAGAGACCGGCTCCTGCCTGACTACAACCTCCCTTCAGACAGTTGTAGAGAGTGATGAGGCCCCTGCTGAGCCTCCTCTTCTCTAGACTAAATAAACCCCACTCCTTCAGATATTTCTTATAAGACATATTTTCTAGACCATTCATGAGCCTTGTTGCCCTTCTCTGGGCCTGCTCCAGCACCTCCATGTCCTTTTTGAATTGAGTGGCCCAAAACTGAATGTAGTTCTTGAGGTGTGACCTCACCAATGCCAAGTATGGGGGACTCACTTCCCTAATCCTGCTGGCCACACTGTTCTTGATAGACAAAGGGATTGAGTGCACCCTCAGCAAATTTGCAGATGACACCAAACTGAGTGGTGCAGTTGACACTCCTGTGGGAAGTGTCCCTGTCCATGGCAAGAGGATTGGAACTAGATGATCTTTAAGGTCCCTTCCAACCCAAACCACTCTATGACTCTATGATTCTATGATTTTTAGATACATTTAAAAAGCTATGTCCAACTTCAATTGAAAAGGGATTTTTTGTTTTATTAAAAGCAAATGTGAAGATGCAATCTAATTCAAATCTATGTCAATTCAAATCTTCCCACTGATTTTAATGGAGGATATTTCAAGCAGTCTGTGTGTCTCTGTAAATAGAGTAAAATTCCCACTGATTTTGCAGAGA
Source organism: Corapipo altera (assembly GCF_003945725.1). Taxonomy (NCBI): domain Eukaryota; kingdom Metazoa; phylum Chordata; class Aves; order Passeriformes; family Pipridae; genus Corapipo; species Corapipo altera. Next base: position 68,672,419 of record NW_020884872.1, read on the forward strand.
ACAGGAGATGGCTTCAAAAAATTTGGCTTAGACAAGATAGCAAAGACAATGTGCAGAGATACAGGTGGGAGATTTTTTTCCATCCTTTCTTCAACCAGTTTTCATCCCAATTCTCTTACTCTCTATCCCAGGATATAATATTGCCTTCTATCTAACTCTATGCTTTCTGCTGGTAGTGGTGCTGTGATGTGCAGAGGAAGGTCTTTAGCCCCCTGTGGCTTCCCCAGCGTGGCAAAGTTCCATAATTACCCATCTGGGCAACTCCTGAATCCTTAGATTCCAAGCTCCTTTGTCTGTGAGCTTGGGAAACACACTGACTTTAGTGTCTGGGAAAGCTTGGTACAACAAGAAAATAAGCTGAATTTTAGGCCAAGGGAAATATCAGTTTATAATGTAATTTTGAAAATCTGCTGATATATGCAGTCTCAGGACAAATTAAAACCTCAGCAGGAATAATACTGTGCTGTGTGAAACAATTGCAATTGATGCTTCTATTTTTTACTGTAATTGTCTGAGACCCTCAGGAGAATACACACCAAACTCTGAAGGAAAGTGCGTTTGTAAGCCCTATGAGCTGTGCCATAAACTGATGTTTTGAACAGCACAGGGATATGAAAAAGAAAAATGACATTGCATGAAGTTCTGGATGAGAAAAACAAATTAGCTCCTTCTGCTATAGCTGCTGGTACTTTATACTCACAGATTTGTTTTTGTTTAAAAATAATCTAAAGTGCTTTTTTATTTAAAAAAATAAATTATTGCTCATAAAAAAACTCAGGAGGTAGATGTTTTATTATCATGGCTGACAAAAGAGTAATGTGCAACATTAGGAGCTTCCTACTGTGGCAGAATTCAAATGGTAACAAAAATTTAAGTACTTATCTAGAGTACAGAACAGCAGGAGATTTTATTGCCCTGTCCTGAATCATCAGATCATTTCCTCATAGGTAAATGATACAAATCTGACTGCAGCATGTTCCTCTAGTCCTAGCTTTACCTCTTGCAAGCTTTATCTCACCTCCCCAAGCCAAACTGAATCCACCCTCTCTACAATTATAGAAGGCAGAGTATTATGGACCCTTTGAGTTCCTTTCCTGTATTTCTCTGCTGTCCTCTGTCTGGACTGAGTTATCAGACACATATGATTCAGGGACAGTTTTATGATGTGGATTCTCGTCAACAACCAAGGGAAGAAGTCCAATAAATTCCTTTAAAAACCAATGTAGAGAGGTTGAATTTCAGTAATTTTTTTATCTAGGTTGCTCCTGGTCTTAACCACCCTGAAAACATGCAAATTATTTGCCATGCTGTGCTTCTGCTTGTGAGATTAAAATAATCTCATTACAATATGAATGCTATGATGGTGAATACTGATCGTATTTTAAAGGGTCCGGTGACACATCATATTTCCTAGAGCAGCCAGTCCTTCCAAAGTGAGTAAGGTTGGAGTCACACAAGTGCTGACAGGATGCAGAGGGAGAACTACACTGCATTGCCTGCTGTTTCTATGTGTCTGGGGAGCTAGCAGGTCCCTCATTTAAATACCAGTGCCTAAAAATAAAATGTGTAGTGCTTATGAAAAATATAACTGTCCTATATATAATAAATGCTCTGCTAGTGATGCTAGGAAAGAAGAAAGCTTTCTTCAGGATTTTGTTACTTCACTTGAAATCAAATTGTAAGTTTTTCTCAGGTCCTACAGGAGACCTTTAACTTTCTGCTTCATTACTGAGACTTGTTCTTGCTGTCATTGGTTCATGGTAAATAAGTATCTGTATACCTTATCCAAATTACTTACAAGAATTTTTCACCCTCAAAACCATTTCATCAATCATACCATTAAATGAACATTACAAAAAAAAAAAAAAATGTAAAAAACTGTCATGTAAACTCTCTACAGTTTACAGTAAAATCAAGATTACCTCAGGAAGTTTGACTATTTTATTTAAAAAAATACTGTTCATTGAAAAATATTTAGTAGAATCATAGAGTTTCTTATTTATGTCTCATCATAGAAGCGTGGCTAGTTTCTAGCCCTCATAAAGGAAGTATGATTGTATTAATGTAATTCATCAATAAGTGAAGCAGAATTACATCTTCTTTATCTACTGTTAATCTCTGATGTTTCAGTATATTTATTTATCACTTAAAATATAAAATAGACAAACATCATTCCAAGTATATTGCTTAACATCTACTGAAATGCACATTTTTTTCCCTATTTGTTAGCTCTATCACAGTGAAATTCATCAATTCAGGCAAAATTGTCCATGTGCTTGGTCTCTTGAGAAACAAAATTGAGCCATATCTTTCATAGACAACTCATTAGCTCGTTATTTTCATTAGCCATTTGTCAAGGGCTAGAAATGCAGAGATTTATTTTATAACAAGTTGTTACAATTCCAAAAAGCACCTGATGTTTGAAGTTCTCAGCTTACTTTGGAAATGTGACCTAAGTGATCAAACCCATATGGGTATATCTGAGAATTTTCTTCCAGCTCACTCTTTTTTTAGTTTTATCACAGAGAAATGACAAAGGAACCACTTCCTTTAAGAGCTGAGCGTGTTGGTTTAGCCAATACTAATCAAACTCTCCAACACAAAAGTTAATCCCTGTAAATGTGGCATTTTCATGAACATCTCCTCTGTCCTATTTCTTGTGGCTTTTCAGTTAAAATGATTAAATCTAATACTAAAAATCTATTTGTTCTTCCACTGATAAGTTGCATGCAAACTGTTGTTTACATGACATGGCTAAAATAGCAAATATGTGGGGGTGCATGGCTATATTTATGTTACCAGATTACACAGTTGTTTGAGGTAACACTGAAACCATTGTACAGCAAGGGTCTCCCCACACTTCTTAAGCAGTCTTTCTCATTTGGTGCTGCTAACCAGGAAGGTCACAATTAGGATCTCATCAATAAACAAAAAGCTCTCTATGCACCTTGAGAGCTGTTGAATAAGGAACATGCTAAAACTGGGGGCAACTGAAAGTGTTTGCTAGTTTTACCTTGAACTGTTAGTAGTTTTATTCCTTCCTGAAAATGCAAGAAAAACCAAAGCAGCAGAACATTTCTGAAAAGGAACATCCACTAAATAATGTTCTCAGCTTGAAATCACCAAGCTGATTCAACCGCATCGTGATATTCTTTTCGGTCAAAGAAATTTTGTGGGTTGATTGAAACTATTTTTCCAGCTCTTCATTTGACAAAATAAAATTGGTTTTGCTTGTTTGTTTGTAACTCAATTCAGGTTTCTGTTAAGTCAGCAAAACTGAAAAACAACAGTGATTTGCATAGTTCTGTGACCTTCTGTTAGAAAAAAATAACAAACCACTACAAAAGAAGTATATCTGGGTCCTGAAGCTGGGCTATGACTGCACCTACCAGTGCCTGCCAGGGTGCAACCTATGATGCTCTGGGGGCTGTATGGATTCATGTACCTATGAGTCAAGGTGCCAGGGTCTGCACCTGGAGCACAGCAGCTGGCATTCCTGCAGAGATCTGGGACATGCATGGAACTTGCACCTGGACCTGGGAGCTGAAAAACACACCCAGACACAGTAATACCGATACTGGATATCTGCACTATATCTAATGCTGCTTTAACAGCTACAATCTCAAAACACTGATTGGAAAAATCAGCTAGAAAAACACGCCTTGCTGCCCATTGACTTGTTTTCCTTTATAATGAAAGACTAATTTTAATCATTATTATTCGAACCCCTCATGTTAACGAAATTCTTTGAACAATTTATTGTAAATACTCTTCTTTTTTTTTTTTTCCCTGACCTACATCTTCCTATACTGTCCCAGCTCCGGGCGCTGCCCTGTAAGAGGGCTGCAGCCCACGAGGTGGCAGAGCTCGCCTTGAAGAGCAGCCTTTGTTGAAAAAACAGTTTTGGGGGTTTTTTCTGCTAGCAAAGCTCTCTCCCCTGCTTTCTTCCGCTTACTCATTAATTGCAAATGTAGTTTCCTTTTTGCACATAAATCATAATTTCTTTAGAAAAATAAAGCAAAATATTCAGCCAAATGTACACATGGACATCAGTAATTATATTGTTTTTGATTCAAAGGTTCTTCTGTCAACAAAAATAGGAATTTTTGTCTAACTTCATTTACATCAAGAGTTTGAAACTAGTTGAACAAGTTTTAACTTGTTTAACCTCATTAGAATTTAACTCAGTTTCAGAGTTTTTCTGAGAACTTGGAAATGGTGAAACCAAACAAAAAATGTGTTAAACTGTTCAGCTTTTAGAATAGTAAGTAAAATTAAAGGGAAAAAAAAGGAATGCTTTGAAAATCATCCCCAAACAAGAAGTGTCTGTCACTGTTTAGAAATTACTAAATTTCCATCTGCTCATCAGAGAAATCTGATGTAAGCCTGGTCAGTATAACTTGACCAGTAAAGAAGTTTCAACGTGTGACTCCATTTGATTTTGTTCATTTTCTTTTTTCAACTTCCAGGCATGAAGGGAGAGCAGATATGTTTAACGTAGTTCTAAATCAGTCAGTGATGTTATTGTAGGAGTTAGTAGGAGTGCAATATTCATACTAACTGTGCCAATCCCTATAAGAAAGCTGAACAGAAGAGTTATTTAAAGAGACTAAATGATGCAGAATAAAGCTTCCAAAAGCTGTAATTGAAAGTGACAGAAACATTAGCTTTGAAACAAGTAACATTTAATCACACGGATTATACAGAAACATAATTTTTGTATGTTGTTTTCTTCAATAGAATTTAATTTTAATCTGTTGAGACAGCTCATCATTTTCAGCTGCATATTGCCAGAAGCCTGTCAGAATATGTAAATGTACAGCTACTGTGAGGAGTGGGACCTGTTCTCTCCAACACTGGCCTCAGACTGTGCATGCCTAAAATTTCAAGTGTTCCTACCTGCACGTGCGGGTTGCAGGTGTAAACATTTGTACCACTTTTTGCCTTTGTATGTATCATTTGATTGGTTGAACTTCTGAACTTCTGGACAAGCAGCGTGGTCCCAGTGAAAGCATCATATTTGTGCAGTCATAAGTAGAACATTATTAAAGGGCAAAGGCACAAAGATAAAAACATGAAAAAACCTTTACATGAACACAGAGTCCAGGAAAAGAGTTCAAACCTTCCTGTAAATAGCATTTGATTTTATTCTCTTGCAAGTATACAGGAAATCCAAATGGGATCACAGTAGCTGAAGGCAGAAAAGAATCTGGAAGTGGACTGATTAGTCAGGGCACAGAGAGTAAATCTCAATGTAGTATTGAAATAATAACTCCTCTGACATTACAGAACATGTACATTTACCAGCACCCTTGCCTTGACCGATATGAAACCAAGGTCTGTATTTGCAGAATGTGGGAGCAGGAGCACATGTGACCTTCAGGAAAACCAATATGAGGTGTCTTTGCCTTCTGGGGACTCAGAAAGGCAACAACCAGGAGAAACTCACGTTGACACTAACCTGCTGTTTATAGCAGCCAAGAAGTACATGTGAAAGCATGTCAAAAACTTCAAGAATTTTGGATGGTTACCATGATTTTTTTTTTGTTTTAGTTTATTTGCTCTTGTTATAAAACTTGCTTGAAAGTGAAGCCAGCTATCTGAAAAAGGGGTTGAACAACAAGGTTATAGGGAGGTTTATTATATTTTTCTCTGCCAGTGCCTTTCTTTGCTAATATGGAAGTTTTAAAAAAAACATGTTTCACCTGTGTTTCGCTCTCAATTCCTTTCAAAGTCTGAGTCATTTAATGAGACGCCTTTTGTTTTGGGGAAGGTCATATCAAAAGTTCAGCATGGCCAATTTTCAGAAAAAAAGTATTTTATACAGAGAGCAGTTCATTTTCGCTTATGGCTAGAATATTAAAACAGAAGCAGTTTCAGTGCAGAATGCAATTAGGGACAGATCCTGATGTCTTGAATTTGGAAGAGGCCAGTGCATCATAGGTAAGTCCCAAGCATCAATCCTGGCTGTTCTCCAGTCCTTGGGACACTACAGCAGCCTTTTCTGTCCTGTGACAGCTTACAGCTGACCAAAGACCTATGCAAACCTATTTAAAACCTTAACAGAGTTGATACCACCTGCTTGTCATTTGCAGGGAGACTCTGAGCATGAGATTAGGACACAGGAGCTCTAGTTCTGCACTCACAGAGCCTGGAAACATTTGGCACTGCAGCTCCCATCATGGGTGAGATTGCCTTAATGGGTGAACTAAAGGGGAGTGGGGGTAAAGACACTTCCACCCTTACCATGACAGCCAGGATACTGATCATCAGAACTTTAAGACCCAGAGGCCCAACACAACACAGAGTGCAGGTGGTAGGGGAAAATCTTGGGATCTTGCTTTCTTCACTGCTCATATGCTTCTCATTGACTGCCCTGCAGATGAAACTATCAGTCCATGGTGCAGGGCTGGGACTTTTGTGATCTCCCCTCCTTCGCCACAGGTCAGGCTGGGATTTGTTCTGCTCCCACAGATTTGGCTCTACTGGCTGAGTACCAGGAGAGGTAAAGTTTTGATAAAGAAGCCAAAATTTCAGAATAAACTATTTTATCTCTATCCAAAGTAAATGATACTATCTTCACAGTAGGGGCTGTCTTACAATGTTTGTTTGCAAATGTTTGAGTCATTTGCCCTCTGTCAGTAATAAATGATAACGTAGCAAGGAAGGAAAATGGACTTCAGAAAAGACTGCCAGCCTAAAAAGAACAGCCAGAGAGATTAAAGCTGCAGACATAGCTTTAACAGTGATACCAAGAGAGACAAAATGGTCACCAAGAGAGACACAAGCTCTTGCCAATGAAGAGCTATTATAATACTCTGTTTATTAAAGTGTTCAGTACAGGACATGTAGTCATCCTAGCATGGAGTAACACTTGCTATATTGTGCTCAGAATGAGTAATGAATATCTTGTGAGAAATGTATCATATCTTTCCAAAACTGTGTCTGGGTAGGCAAGAGGATTGGCTTCCTCACTCAGCAGGACACTCAAGATACTTTGTGTTACTTTGATGGCACAGAGCTGCTAGGAGGTTTTCATGACTGGCTGCATAGGGATGCTGCTTGTGTGAGGACAAAAGCCACTGATGGACAAAAAGTCCAGCATGACTTGGTCACAGTGTCGCAAAGTTCCCAGCACAATCTTTATTTTCTTCAAGTCAAAAATCTGCAGGGGTTTTGACAACCTACTGTTTCCCCTTGTGCATCACATTTTTAACTGAGGATGTTTGGCTGTAACTGTGATCAAAAGGTCATAATATCTGATTTCTCTGTAGCTGTTGACACCAATAAAGGGATTTTACCAGACTGCATAATTCTCATTATAATGAAGCAAAATTATTGGTACACAGTACTCTACTATTCCCTGGTTGATGTGGTCCAGCTGACAGCTGTGGGTCTCTCTGAACATGACTGGGTCATCAGACATGTGAAGCCACAGTGCAAAGAATGTAGGACAGGAATTTACTGTCTAGTAGCCTAATGGGCTTCAGGTCTGTGCCTCCTTCCTTTCTCCTCATGGCACCATTATGAGCAAATCAGTAAACCTGAAGCATCTCTGAATGCCAGTTGACTGCCACTTTATTCATTCATTGGAATGCTGAAGGGCTGTTGGTATCTGGAGAGAAAAATCTGTTGATTTCATGCTGGTGACTCTTACAAGGCCTCTCATAACTAAAGCATGTGATCTTGGTGTTACAGAGACCTGGGAAGCTCCTGCAAGGCAAGCTGGAAACACTGGACAATGACATGCATCTTCAAAAGGTACTTTTAAGGCATGATGTAAAGATGAGAAGTATCTGCAGGTTTTGAGGAATGGAAGTGAATTTGGGGGATAAAGGAAATGGATAACATTTTATTTATCTGTTTGGAGTGAAAGGCTATTTTATCCAACTTTGTATAAACACCTATTAAAGCTTCTGAACAACAAACTAGACAAGTGAGAGCTTTCATAAAAAATAGTGTATTTCTATAGAAAGTTTTATTTATTTGAGGTGATAAAAGCTGAATAGAAAAGCTTAATACTCTATGATATCATTTTATAGCAGAGTGGCTGCCCATAAATTCAAAGGAATTTCACCAGCATTACACTAGAAAATCACAATGGAAAAAACTCCATTATTCTGAATTAAAAGAGAAAACAAGATCAAGGGCTAGTTCGCCTATTTTGATAATAAAATAAATGCTTCAAGAACATGGAATACTATCATATGATTCATTAGAAAAATCAATGACTTTGTACAAAAATATCATTGATGATAAAGTCACTGCTCAGTAAATTTTTCAAAGGAGAGTGATAATTTCTACTATGTTCATGTTAACAAACAGTGTGCTATAGAACCTGCTATAAATGTTATCCATACGACAAGGGAAGAATAAATACTTGGTTAGGAAAGGACACCTGTTTTTTTGTAGTGGCATACTTCTGTTGCCTTATATCTACCTTTTAGTTCTTAATCTTTTTTGCTTCCTGTTATAAAATATTGACAAATTTTCCATTCCACATAAAGATCTAAACTTCCGTACTAAAACAAAAAACAATCCTTTACTTTTTCTTTTTCTGTAAGATCATTTTGTAAACATTTTCAAAAGCTGCCAATCTAGCAATTTCCCCAGATGTCTTGTTATATCTTAGTAATTAAATTATAGTCTCGGATCTGTCTTCTTCATAACTAAGTTTACAGGAAATGCATCTTCATCCTTGTGTAGCATAGTATAAAAATGTTCTGCTGGGAATACAGTTGTATTTATTGATTCTTCAGATTTTTTAATTCCTTTCAAAAGAAATTTAGTTAGCTCTTTTGAGCTTTCATGAACTGATGAAGGCAGAAAACTGTAATGATTTGAAAAGATACTTTTAGGGCGTTTTATGAGTGTTTGAGATTTGGTACAGGATCTGCATTAGAAATGTGTTCTCCTTAGTACCCACATATTCTTTGCAATACACATTTACAAATAATGGCATTGCTATATTCTTTATTTTTATAAAATGTGTCTGATTACAAGATCTCAAAACAATATGCTCTATTTAAAGCAATGTGTATATCACAATTGCTAATGTGAAGTATTTATGCAGTCCCACATCATAAAGCCAGAGCAGCAGAGAAGATAATCACCAGAACTGATCTCTTGGGAAGTAAGAGAACTAATCCCAGAATTCTGCTGGGAGAAGGGGCTTCTAGCCTCTGTATGTCCCTATCCAAGGGCTGATAGTGTAGGTTTCCTGGCTGACCTTGGATGTCAGAACAGCAGGTTTGTCTCAAGGCTTATCTGTTCTTGGCAACTACTTGCAAGAGGCTTGAGTTGCTTGTGGCTTTTTGGTTCCCAGCAGACCTCCTTACCCAAGCACAGTCTTCAGGCAGGCAGGGAAATTTTCTACCAAGCCCATGTCACTGGGAGTGCACAGCAAGCCTGGTGCTGTACTCCTGTGTCCTTGCAACCATACCTGCCTAGAGACTCAGTGCCAAGGCTTTGTCAACAGCAGAGATCCCAAAGCACCCTCAGTGCCTGTCAGAGCAGTGAAAGGGCAGATTATCTCACAGGCCACCCACAAGCCACCCCCACTCTCCTCTGCCACTATGGGAGCCAGGGTATTGGTCAGCCTTAGGGACCCACAACCCAACCTTTGCAAGTTGATCCAAGAAACCTGCCCCATGGGATGGGAACTGCTCATATCACTTCATTTGGCCTGAATTTACCCAAAGGTTGAAGGACTTGTTTTTCAGAAGCTTGACCTATAGCTGATACTGGCCATAGGGGCCAAATTAAAGCTTACCATACTCTGGACTAGTATCTTAGCCAACAGAGTATGGCAAGAGGGAAGGAGAAAGCAGTCTCTCTCTCCCATTGAAAAGATTTCATATGGAAACATAACTGAGAACCTAAGGCAACAGATTTCTAGGAGGATGTCCAACCCACTGGATTAGAGATGCATCCTGACACTTATCCTCATGTTTCCATGTCTGTTTAAACATGTTATACAAAATCAACCAAGTCCCACAAGAAAGACTAAAGCAGTTCCCACATAAAGATAACTTAGAGGCTTATAATTAAGTTAGACTCCAACAAATATAAACTTTTATATCATTCTCTTGGAAAAATTATTTGTTCAAGTGCATTTGTACCAGGATTTCCAAACAGAATTTTCTCTGGTCTGGAATATATCATGATTTCTATGGATATACACCAATTCTTTCTGTTGGAGATATTCCACATTTGCATTAAGTGAGTATATAGTCAAATTAAATGACACTCAAGAGCCCCAATCCTTTTTTACCAAATATATAATGACTTCCCACCCAAATAAAAACATGTTTCTCTAGCAGTGACCTCCTGAGTCATTTGGCTGAATATTCTTAGTTTATGCAGCTGTGTCCATCCCCAAACGCCTCTCAGTCATGCAAAAAAGTTCAGTGTCTGCTTTGCATTAAAAAACTACATCCACAGCAGATATTAAGCTGCTGTACATTCAGTGCATTATTCTTCTCTAATGCACTGATTACAGCCCTTTTTCCAGTTTTGACAGTGAAATTAGGTCAAAATTTGTATCAGTATTGACTGGGACTTGTTTTCATCTAACTACGTGCTTTTCGAATATGCACGTTGCTCATTTTTAAAGATACATGCTTTTTCAGCATCATTGAGAATCTAATGTGAACTACAACACTATTTGCAACATGATATCCATTTACTGCTTTTTGCTGTTGCTTCAGACCATCTTAAATTATTGCGAAATATTGTGAATATCACAGATTTTCAAAGTTGATTTTCACTTGAAACACTGCAGCAGTTTTGTTCCATGCTTCTTGTTTTCCACTTGATAATTCAAAGACTTGGAATGAGTTAATTAAATATGAGTCATGTACATTATGAACCATTCCATGTACTAGAAACACAGATGTTTACTACCATCAATTATTGACATCATTTTGGGATGTACTTTGTTATAACCTCAAAATAAGCAAGCTGATGGAGAATATGAATCAATGTAAAGTTTTTCTGTAGCTCTGAAATATCTTTCTCTAAGAAAAGCTGCAGAAATATTTCAAAAACAAAACTTTAAGCTCAAAATTATATGAAGAATAAACCAGAAAATGTTTCCTATCTATGATGAGAGCTGAACTGGGTTCATCTGTATTTCAAAAATCAGAATTACAAATCGTTTCTTGTCTTAGTGTGTTTATCAGAAAAGAGAGATGGTCTGAATAGGCTATTGTTAGTAACAAGCTTTGCTTCATCAAGTCAATAAATAGTTGAATTGTTATATCATGTAGTTTCAGTTCATGAATTGTGCATCTGTTCAAGCCTTGACAGACTGAGAGTGCCTGTTTAAAGGCCACAAACTTTTTCTAGCTCAATTTTACTTTTCAAAAAAGAAATTAAATGTAGCATCAGTTGCTAAAGGAGAGAAATAAACGTGAGTTAGGCTACTTAGAGATATGTAGCAGACTAGTTTGTCTCAAACGTGAATGGCAACTAACACTGCAACCAAAACTTCCCAAAGTCACTGTTTTTTCTGTAACATAACTACCGAAGCTAACTCTTACCAGTGTATTAGTTTAAATGGCACAACCAGGCAGATTTCAGGAGATTATCAGAACCTTTGATCTCTTGATCCATGTATGCAAAGCCCTTTGATGTTGGGTGCAAATCCAGCATGAATCAAAGACAGCCTATTTTCTGAACAACAGAGGCTGATCTGGAAAAGGTCAGGCAGAGAAAATGGATGCATACATAGGGCAGTATCATACTAAAAAAAATCCCATCTTTCTCTAACTGGCTAAATGGACTTTTCTGAGGCTATTTGCTTTGTTTTGTTATGCTTTAATGAAAATGGAATATAATGCACAAAGAATTGTGGGTGTAGCATTTCACTTCCTGGCTTTGACTTTTCTGGTGTGATAATAGTGCTAAATATTTGTGAGCAATAGTGGCCTTCAGAGCTCCAAGAACTGCTACCAGGAAGTAAATACACACAGAGTGACAATTAGCATATTATTCAACTGGTGTAAGCTATGTTAGCTGCAACTTTAGTTTCAGCCTCTGTCCCCGGGCTTGTTAAAGTCCCTTCTCAGGAGGATGGGGTGGTGCATGATTGTCCCAGGCAGCAGTGATCAGGACTGTGTAATTTGTGAGAATGTGGAAGAGGCTGCTGGACATCTGCCTCTGGAGTGCTTTCAGGTTTCTGTGTGTGAGCCCATAGAGGGGAAATATCCCAAAAGAAACAGTGGGAAAAACATGAAGAGGGAACAGCATCATTACTGTAGATACCTAATGAAATTACAACCTTCGTTTTACTGTGTCTCTCTTATTGTCCTAAACAAATGAACTTGTTCCATAGCTTATGTTTTTGGGCACAATAATTGTTATATGTTTTCATGTAAAGAAAACATTTTACCAACTGATGTGAAGATATTTATTCATGATATTAAAAACTGTTTGTTATGGATATGCTGAGACATGCTCAGACAGCTGAGAGGGTTTTATAGCTCTGAAAACCCACAGCCACTTCAGTTGCTGCTTGTGAATTAATAACTGTTAAAAGAAGATGCCTAGCAGTAATGGTACTGTTCCTCAACTTTCTGTAATGCAGGTGATGGACCCCTCTCCAGAGGGGTGTTCATTCGAATGATTTTGGAACAGCAGCAGGTGCATGAACTCCCTCCTTTGTGCTGAGCTCAGTGGTGCTGGCACAGGATAGGTGTTGTGTAATCATCCCTGATGAACAATGAGTTTTAGGCACCCCACCAACTAGTTTCAGAAAGCAAAAACACACTGTGAAGCAAAATATCTGCTGAGACACTCATCTCATACAAGATAAGAAGGCCTCTGGGAATATATATTAGAAATACTTTAGGTGCCTAAATAACTTTACTGATGACAGCCAAGGTGCCTTTTAGGTATGCTTGCTACAGGCAAAATTGTTGTGACTCACTCACTTGAATGCAGGCATCTAAATTCTGCTTGAGCTATGCCATAGGCACATAAAGGCTTTTGGAATATTTTCCTAAACTACTTGAATTTATAAAAATATCTCGTTTTAAAAATATGGCAAAGATTCAATCAGTTTCTCATTTTGCTATGTAAATGAGTAGAAGGTGATATTTTAAACTTTTCTAGACTGCTTCATATTCCTAAAGTAATTGCCAGAATAAGATTTAAATTAATCCAGCACTTCCAAAGCTTGCATTGATTCCACAATAGGTATATGTTGAAAAATGTTAAAATTTCTGGACAGTATCTCAGGACTTTTTAAATTTCTTTGCCAACCTATCTTTTGCAAACGTGATTCTGAGACCAGATTTTTGTTTTCACAGAACATTGTATGTGACCTTTACACCTTATCTGCCAGACAATCACCTTCTACAAAGTCGGGGTTTTTTGAAATTACTCAGCAATGGGAACTTAGCTATATGTGAAAGACAGCTCTGAGCGAATATGCTGCTTTATAAAAATTAGAAAGTGGCTTCCTTTTTTGTCTAAAGTGGAGTTTTTTCATTAAGACCTGGAACTATAACTTGGAGCTGGCTCTTTTAATGGTCCTGCTGAAGACAGAGAGAAAGACGAAGGCTGATCATCTATGCAGAGCAAGACTGTGCTGTCGAACCTGTGATAACACTACAAAACCCAGGAAAATAAACTACTGCCTTAGCGTAAGATTCTTCCTGGTTTACAGTAGTCCAATTTAATAAATTCTGTATCCTGTTGTGCTGTATGGGCATTCGGTTGGTGGCTGTAGCTGCAGCCAGGTGATTTATTACTACTAATGCCACATCCTTTTGGATGGAGGTATAACATTACTTTCACTGGAAGCAATTCTGCTTCCAGACATGCACACCAGAAAATATTAGCAGTACTGCATCTTCTCTCATCTCAAATATCAGTGGTAAGTTGTTCCACATTTGTTTCTGCAGTCTTTCATATTGTTAATGCAGTAAGCAATGAAGAGGGAGAGCACTCAGGTTTGCAGAGTGATAACTGTCCCAGGGACAGAGAGCTCTTGGGGATGGCCAGAAACCCACTCACTTCCACCATTCTCCTTCTCCATCTGGCATGCTGGCATCCAGGTATCACAAGGTGGTGCTCTTGTACTTACGGCAAATTATTCAGTAGCCAGCACTTGAGGTACCTGAGGCTCTCCCATCAACCTTCAGCTACACGGGACAAGTTGAACTAAGCAGCACCGTTGGTTGTTGCACACCCACTATGCCAGAAGAGAAGCCTGGTGAGAACAGCATCTCCAAGGATGTGCCTCCCTATACAAGAAAAGATTAAAAGCTGCATGTTCACAGGATTGGTATGTGTTACGATAATGTGAGATCTCTTCTTGGTGCCTTATCAAAAGAAATTCTTTCGAGCAGACATCATAAAATCTGGGTTGAATGCTTCCTTCATGTTTGTAATTCTCCAGTGGGAAGAGAAGTAGACCCAGAAGATCTCTTCTGTTGACTACAGATCTAGCTATTTCTTTCCATCCTCTTTAAAAGATGAGCTCACCACTCCATCCAAAATGAAATATTTTGGCTTTATCACATACTGGTGTGATACATCCCACTTAAAATAGAGTATTCATCTTTTTTTACCCAAGCTGGACTCTGTATTTTACTTTCTACACTCTTCACTTATTCATTGTCTTTTCTCCAGGGGTTTTTGATTGTAAGGATGATTTAGTAAAGAATTTGTGATATCTTAAAGGTCTTTTGCTACTGTATATGCACATCTAATACCAGGATCCACAAATCATACAAAGGTAATATCTCAGAGAGCAAGAGAGGAAATTCGTTCTGGGATTATGTTTAAAGATGATAAAACTTTTTCTATGGGCGACCTTATCATAACAAGACTGCAGGAGGCTGTTTCAGGAGACAGGAGGATGAAGCAGTCTTGTAGTTATACAAGGGCAATTGGATTACAGAGTAGGCTGCTGTGATTGCTGCTCATTGTGTAACTGAGTGAGAACTGAACGTCTCTCGCTCCTCATTTCTCTGAGCTTTCCCCCTTTGTACACCTTTCTTACTACAAGTTATAGGCTGTGTCTGATTGGTATTATTCTGTACAAGAGATAACGCATTACTAAGAGCTCCGAATTGTACTGTAATAAGGCCAGCAGTCTACACTTTTAAGCTATGTACTGGAATATAGCAACCCCCTGCTTATTTCTTCTGGTTCTCTCCTCTTCATGTTTAGTGATCATCTTATTGCTCTGTACTTTATATCAAATTCTGTGTGCCCAGCTTCTAGCTATTTCTTGAGTATTTCAGTATCACTTCACTGAAGTGAGGCACATGTTTGGCTACTCAGGAAGAGTTTAGGAGTATAGTTAGGACAGGTAGAAAGAAAATTAGAGAGATGAAGGCACAACTTGAACTTGATCTTGTCACATCTGCGAAGGATAACAAAAAGTCCTTCTACAGATACATCAGTAGCAAAAGGAGGGGCAAGGAAAACCTCCATTCTTTATTGGGCATGGGCAGGAATATAGTTATCAAAGATAAGGAAAGGCTGAGGTATTTAACACCTTCTTTACCTCAGTTTTCAATGGTAAGACAGGTTGTCCTGAGGACAGCTGGCTTCTGGAGCTTGTAGAAAGAGATAAGAAGCTGAACAGCCCCCCTGTAATCCAAGGGGCTGCTGAGCCACTTGGTTCCCCACGAGTCTATGGGACCAGATGGGATCCATCCTAGGGTGATGAGGGAGCTGGCAGAAGAGCTCGCCAATCTGCTCTCCATCATCTACCAACAGTCCTGGCTCACTTGGGAGGTCCCAGATGATTGGAAGTTGGCGAATGTCACACCAATCCACAAAAAGGGCCAGAAGGAGGACCCGGGAGACTATGGAGCAGATCATCCTAAGTGCAATCACACAGCACCTACAGGATGGACAAGGAATTAGACCCAGTCAGCACGGGTTTAGGAAGGGCAGGTCCTGTCTGACCAACCTGATCTCCTTATATGAGCAGGTAACCCTCCTGGTGGGTGAGGGGAAGGCTGTGGATGTGTCTACCTGGACTTCAGCAAAGCCTTTGACACTGTCTCCCATAGCATACTCCTGAAAAAGCTGGCAGCCCACGGCTTGGACAGGGACACTCTGTGCTGAGTTAGGAACTGGCTGGAGGGCTGGGCCCAGAGAGTGGTGGTGGCTGGTGCTGCATCCAGTTGGCAACTGGTCACTAGTGATGTCCCCCAGGGATCAGTGTTGGGCCCAGTTCTATTTAATGTCTTTATTGATGATTTAGATGAGGGGATTGAGTCCACCATCAGCAAATTTGCAGATGACACTAAGTTGGAGGGGAGTGTTGATCAGCTGGAAGACAGGAGGGCTGGGGGACCTGGACAAGCTGGAGAGATGGTCTGATTCCAAAGGGATGTGGTTCAACAAGGCCAAGTGCCGGGTCCT
The DNA here is from genome assembly GCF_003945725.1 of Corapipo altera. Lineage (NCBI taxonomy): Eukaryota > Metazoa > Chordata > Aves > Passeriformes > Pipridae > Corapipo > Corapipo altera. The sequence continues at coordinate 68,688,811 of NW_020884872.1, forward strand.
GCACTTTGGCCACAACAACCCCCTGCAGCGCTACAGGCTGGGGACAGAGTGGCTGGAGAGCAGCCAGGCAGAAAGGGACCTGGGAGTTTGGATTGACAGGAAGCTGAACAGGAGCCAGCAGTGTGCCCAGGTGGCCAAGAAGGCCAGTGGCATCTTGGCCTGTATCAGGAACAGTGTGGCCAGCAGGTCTAGGGAAGTGATTCTTCCCCTGTACTCAGCACTAGTGAGGCCACATCTGGAGTACTGTGTCCAGTTCTGGGCCCCTCAGTTCAGGAAGGATATTGAGGTGCTGGAGCAGGTCCAGAGAAGAGCAACAAGGCTGGTGAAAGGACTCGAGCACAAGTCCTATGAGGAGAGGCTGAGGGAGCTGGGGTTGTTCCGTCTGGAGAAGAGGAGGGTCAGGGGAGACCTCATCACTCTCTACAATTACATGAAAGGAGGTTGTAGCCAGGTGGGGATGGTCTCGTCTCCCAGGCAACTATCAGTAAGACAAGAGGGCATGGTCTTCAGCTCTGCCAGGGGAGATTTAGGTTAGATATTAGGAAGAAATTCTTTACAGAGAAGGTAATCAGGCTGCCCAATTGGAATGGGCTGCCCAGAGAAGTGGTGGATTCTCCATCCCTGGAGGTTTTTAAGATGAGACTGGATGTGGTACTTAGTGCCATGGTCTAGTGACCACAGCGATAGTGGATCAAGGATTGGACTTGATGATCTCGGAGGTCCCTTCCAACCCGATTGATTCTACGATTCTGTGATTCTGTGTTGAAATGATGCTATTGTCACCATTGCACGCACCAGAAATTCATATGCATGCAAATGAAAATAGTGCTAACTTGTACAAGTTTAGTACAAGGTCTTCTATGGTTAAAATTGACTGCAGAAGCCATTGCTGACAACATCGCTTCAAAGAAATACAGAGAAAGTCTGAGCTTGCTGCAGCATTTTGGAACATAAAAGGGGATATGTTAAGAACAAAGTAGCTTTTCTCTCTCACTCAATAGAATTTTTTATTCTTATGACCGCCACAGTCTGGTTTTAACACCAGTGTGACAGCACTCACTGTCTTCTCTTGAAATGCTTTCTCTAGCTGAAGGAAAAAATTGCTTGTATTTTCTGTGATCTTATTCTGTTAGGACACTGGAGAGAGCTGAGAACAATATTTTTCGTACTTGCTAGGAAAGAGAATGTTAATGACCAGGCCATTTCTATTTTACCATCTACTGGATTCCATAAATGTGACTATATTTACTACAGCAGTCTGCAGTAATAATATTGAAAATACAGCTGAAAAAAATGTGAGTATGTATTGGGAAGGGAGTTGTTCAAAGTTCAAATAATGTATCAGGAATTTTAATGCATCCTGCCACACACTTTTACATTTCAGGATAAGGTTGTTATTCATAAAAAAAGCATGTCCACATGTACAAGAACGCTCAAGTGACCTGAGTTCACCATTAGCAAATTTGCAGGTGACACCAAGCTAAGTGGTGCAGTTGATGTATCTGAAGGATGGAATGACATGCAGAAGAGAAGTGGGCCCATGGGAATCTCATGAGGTTTAACATGACCAAGTGCAAGGTCCTGTACCTGGGTCGGGGCAACCTCCGGTATCAACACAGGCTGCGGGATGAAGGGATCGAGAACAGCCCTGTCAAGAAGGACTTGGGGGTGCTGGTGGATGAGAGGCTAGATATGAGCCAGCAACATGTACTTGCAGCCCAGGAAGTCAGCTGTGTCCTGAGCTGCACCAAAAGCAGCATGGCCAGCAGGCTGAGGGAGGTGATTCTGCCTCTCTACCCCATCTGAAGTGCTGCATCCAGCTCTGGAATCCCCAGCACAGGACGGATAGACCTGTTGGAGTGAGTCCAGAGGAGGGCCACCAAGACGACTAGAGGGATGGAGCACTTCTCCTGTGAGGAAAAGCTAAGAGAATTGGGATTGTTCAGCCTGGAAAAGAGGAGGCTTCAGAGTGACCTAATTGGGGTTTACAAGAAAGATGGAGAGATACTTCTTACAGGATGAGGCAGAATGTCTTCAAACTGAAAGACAGTAGGTCTAGATTAGATGTTAGGAAGAAATTGTTTACTGCAAGGGTAGTAAGGGACTGGAACAGGTTGCCCGGAGAAGTTGCGGATGTAGTATTCAAGGCCAGGTTGAATGGGACTTTGAGCAACCTGGTATAGTGAAACTTGTCCCTGCCCACAGTAGGGGGGTTGGAACTAGCTGATCTTCAAGGTCCCTTGCAACTCAAGTTATTCTATGATTCTGTGATTTCATGATTCTAAGACTTTGACTGTCCCTGAATCTGTAGTATTGAGGAGATCTGCCTCAGGATCTGTCACTCGCTTCTCTACGTAATTTCTTCTGTTCCTCTTTTTGAATGCAAGTCCTTCAAATTCCTGGAAACATTCAAGGCCAGGCTGTACAGAGAACTGAGCTACCTGATCTAGTTGAAGATATCCTTCCTCACTGCAAGGGTGTTGGATGACCTTTCAAGGTCCCTTCTAATCCCAACTCTTCTATGTTTCTAAGACAAAATGTCTCAGTTTTGCCGCTTTTACAGAGGTATGAAGCCTCCATAATTCTAGTTGAAGTTTGTGGCTAGCACTAGAGATTCAATACTGAAAATTGACTCTGAAATGACTAACAGAAAACTTCACAGTACACTAGCTGGAGGGAAAGTAAAAAGCTAATATTCAACTCTTTGCATATGTTTAGGCAGCACAGTGTTGGAGCCAGAGGAGAGTTAAGCTAACAAAGGCATCAGCAGCAGAACAGTCATATTAGCACCCTTCCCTCCTCCACAGTCCCTGGGACTACCTTAGTTGTCTTCTAAGCAGAGCTATTTAGCTTTTGAGGAACATTGTGTTAACACAGTGAAGTTACCTCTAGTGCCTGAACTGCTGTGCATGGCACACAATACAGACTCTTCAATCTTAAACCCCTATCATTGTGTCCAGTTATCATCTCTCCTTTCAGACAAGGGGAATGTGGTGGATTTATTGTATTTTGACTTCAGTGAGGCTTTGAATACACATGACATCCTCATTCAGAAACTATGTATTGGTTGGAAGAGCAGACTGAGCTGCGCCACCAGGATTATCAGGAGTAATTGGTGAGTTTGTGCTCAGCTGCAGTCTGGTAACACACAGAGTATCTTAGGGGTTGGCATGGGACCCATTTTGTTCAATATGTTCATAACTACCTCAATGATGACACCCGAGTGCACACTCCGCAAACCCGCAAACTGGAGGAATGGATGATGCTATTTCTGTGTGTTTCCATTCAACATGATTTTGAGAACCTTGAGAGCCTTGAAAGCTCACTCCACTTCCTCGTTATCAAGGAAAAGGGAAAAGGCCTGTGTGTATGACAGAACGAGCCCTCCACTAGCAGTACATGGTGGAAACAACTAGCAGAGTAATAGGCTGGCCTCAGCGAAAAGAGCCTGAGGACCCAGGTGCCAGGTTGAATATGAGCCAACTGTGAGCTTTCAGCACAGAGGAAGAAGACTGCTTCCTCAGCTCCATTGTAAGGCCTGTTACTATCCTCTCTGCTGGAACAGTATTCAGTTTTGGGCCTAAAGCCCACTACCTGATAGAGATGCTGAGGTGTCTAGGATGACACAACAGATTGTGATAGAATAGCAGCCTACAGCTATGCCAGGGGGTACTACGAAGACTACAACAGACTCAAATTTTTCTTGAATGTGGGAGCTGCCCACTTGCAGAAGAGGCAATGGCCACAGATTGTGTCCTGAGAGTTTCAGGACAGAGTCTGGGAAACAATTTGAGAGAATAATGATAGTGGATGTGGAACCTGTCCTTGGAATGAGTCCTGAGAACTCAACTAGAAAAGGCATGGCTGATGTGCCCAAGTGCTGGTAATAGTGCTGTTTTCAGCTGCAGGGTGAACCTCTGGAAGTACCTTCCAACCAACATTTCTGTGAGCCTATGATATATCCCTAAGAATGCTCCTCTGGCAAGAAAATTAAGATTATTATTCCTCCAGTACTCATATGGGATGTTGAGGCAGTATATTTTCTATGAATGTTGCAAGCACGCACAAGCCTGAAATGTGCCATTGCCAAGATGTGTCCACTTGCCAAAAAGAAAAGAACTTGCCACATTCTTGTGCCAAAACCAGAAAGCCATACAATCTTGGCAAGCATACTGCATGAACCTAGGACTGGCAAACTCCTAAGGCATCCCCTTTCCCTTCTTTTGCTTGGATCAAAGGCAGAAGTAGTTCAGCTCTGCCCAGAGCATGGCGAGGACACGTGTTGCTCACACACTGGTGGTGAGACTGAGCCTGATCTGCCACATTCAGTGGTTTTAAAGTAGTCATAGAAAAAGGAGACTTTAATGTTACAGACAGATCTAAGAATTCCAAATTTTATTTGATTCTGTGATGGGATTAGAAGTCCAGCTCTAAGAATAACGATGTGTGTCTGGGGTCTTGCTTTCTGGGGAGCACACGAGCAGCTCAGTGACTAAACTTCAGAACACAGCTCTACTCTTGCTCTGTGAGTGGGGCTTGGAGGAATCTGAGCAGCAAGCCAGAAGTTTGTTACTGGGAAAGTCTAATTGGGCAGGGAGTTTGAAGAGTCAGAGCTTTTCTGTTGTGCTGGAACTGATACATGGAGGCATGATAGGGAACTGTCTAATTTTCTGTGACATTTGCTCTAGGACAGAGAAGATCAAAGAGGAGATGAATGGAAGCACAACTTCATAAACCAAATTGATTCAAGTGATTTTTTTAAATACAAATTATTTTCAGAATGTTTCTGCTAGATACAGAACCTGGTGCTCTAAGCAGGAATACCACATTAAATGGGATAATGAATAATAGTATATCATAGAATATAAAGAATAATTATATGAGCCCTCCAAAGGTACTGGAGGATGGCTGTAGTATGGACCTCATGAATGTTGGGGCCCTGTTTTGGTAGATCCCATGCAGCACTTTGTCTGAATTCTGCTTTCAGTATAACTATTATGATTAGGCAGGGAAGAAACAGGGTATCTTTCTCTTCTGTATCCTCATCCACTTTCATTTCTAGGAGCTTTACTCTGTGCAAAAATTATCTGAAAATAAAAGGACCATCCTTTTTGTTGATAGTTGCACACGTTATCTCTTAGACCTTTTCATTCTTACTGCTATAGCCACCAGTCTCAGGTAAGCCAAAACTTATATTACTGCTTATGTAGATCAGAAAAACACAACCATCAAAAACAGAGCAGAAAATAAACACACAAGACTTTTACTGCCTGGAGTTTTATAATTAAAGAAAGAACTTATCACCAGCAATAGAGCATCTGTCATGATGGAAGAAGTTGATTCGATTTTGTATTTCTTTGCAGAGTTCACTGCAAGTTTTCTGAACTTCAGTATTTCTTTTTAAAACATCTGTTTTTCAAAAACAGTGCTAGTGCCTTGCAAAACTGGAAAAAGCTGCTGGAGTCAAAATTTCAAGGCCAACATTTGTGTATGGTGGATATGGAAGCCTTTTAGATGTAAGTCTGTGAAATACTTTTTTCTGTGTCAACCTGATCTTCAGAAACTGGATAGTACTATACCCAGCTGACAGGGTGAGGGTGCAGAAACAGGGACTTTTAGAAGGTAGAGTTTTCTGCTTGCTTTTAGAAGACAGCATTTGCTCTTTGAAGGGCACATTCACCTCAGAGCAGGACAGACATAAGTTGAACATAAGTTTCCCTCTCTTCGGACTTTGTAGCCCTTGTTTTAAAACTGTGCCTAGGGAAACCTTTAAATAGTTTTTTCTAGCATTCACTTGAGAAAAAGAGATATATATAATTTGGTAGGATTTTATTTTTATACTCTAAATATTGATTTATTCCTGCTTCCCTCTTGCATATCTACTCCCTTTGGCCGACACACTATAATACATCTTCACCTCCAGCTGCTTATGTGATATTCTAGTCACACTCAGTCCCTCTATCACCTCCACCGTTCCTTCTCTCCCACTGTGACCTCTGGAATGCAGCCAGTTTAAGTTCAGACTCTATAATTGACTAGAGGCAGTTTCAGTGAAATAGGTTAGATAATAATTGGTTTATTTCTGAAAAATGAAAACTGAAAAATGTATGGGTAGAAGGGGTAAAGTGTGTTCTGACAAGTACATTTTTTTAGTTTAATTAATGCATCTTATAAGCATTCAAGCCCTTTCCCACTAAAATGCTCTTACCTTCTGTATCAGTACAATAAACCTCAGCAGTTTGAGTTATCTGAGATTTATAGAAATTCAATTCCAAGTGTGCAGTGTTTGCCAATGCAAGGATAACGTCCAAAGCTTTCTCCCATTAAGTCTCCCATAATTTAACCTTGAGGGAGCTGCATAAGGGGACTTCTAGGCCTCCTTGTGTTAGAGAAGATGTGACCAAACCAGTGTCCAGTCTGAGCAATGGGACAATGGCATGAGCTAGCGTTCCTGTAAGATGAAGTGTTGTTGTCATCAACTGGAATCTCAAACTGAATTGCTGTGGAGCAAAGTATTTCATGTCACTCCAGCAAACTCGGATGAAAACTTTTTTTGTGTTTGGAGAATGTCAGAACACTTAATTTCAACATAAATTAGCATGAAATTAATGTAGACGTATTCCCTAAGAATATTCGAAAATATTCAAAACTTTGGTGTTTCATGCCATGAATAATGAAAATTTCAAGTCCTTCAGTTCTGACTTGCAATGAGAGCAAATGGTACAATACCAAAGTATCCCACCGGATAAAATTATTTTTCTTCTCAGCTGTGCTTTTGGGGAATTGGATGGGATGACATGTTTCTGTACTAATTTTTTCTGTAAGATCTGTGCACCCTGAGACTGCTGGTGTAATTTTAAAACAGACCTTTCTCTCCAAAACTAAAATTGGCATGTAGCCTTTTGATTCAGTTAACAGATGGTGTATGGTATTTATGAGAACAGTCGTTAAATGCTTTATAGTGTGACTCACCACACTGATAGCTGCATATCAATGGAAAGTGGACAGCGCTATCGCCTTCACAAGTGCTGTATTGTTGAGGGGAGCTGGTTGAGCTGATTCATATAAACAGTTTCCCTCAGAAGGTCAGTCTTGAATATTTGGATTCTTTCTCAAAGTACTGTTTTTATCCAGCTGAAAACTGCTAACCTTACTGAAAAAAAAAGATTAAAATCTTTTATACAGGAACTTTGACCTTAGTTTCTGCAGGGGGGTGGGAGGGAAATAATGCAGTTCACGATTCACTGAAATTATCTAGGGAAAAATAAAACTTATCAATACACGACATATTAGCTGTTAATCAGACAAGTCAGAAGGTATATATACTTGGTATAAATTATGAAGGATTTTAGACAGAAATTTGTTTTCCCCATTTTCACAGTCTTAAGAAATAATTCTGAGCAATATGATGGGCTTGAATTTAATTCAGGTATTATTTAGAAATCCTTGCTATGAGATTTTTTGATAAAACACTGCCTACCAGTTCAAGAGCTGGAAAAAATACTGAAAACATGCTACACATTTCATGAAATTAAAAGAGCCATAAAACAGGCCTAAACACAAGACTGAAAACTATTACAAAGACAATCAGATATCATTGTTAAAACTCTTATTTTGTTGCCTTTATCTTGTGTTTGTTTAGGTTGCTTTTGTTTGCCTTTAAATGATAAAACTGAAGTGATATCAGTAGCACTGCTACAACTTGCTGTAATGCATGTGAATAAAACTAAGCCCTAATACAACTAAATTAAAATTACAGACCTTGTTTTCTCTGGCCACTGCACTGCAGACAGAGTAAGGTTCAAAGGGAATAGCCCCTCGTAGAGAGATTCATACGAAAGGTGCAGTATTTAACACTTTTTCCAGGACCTAAAAGGAGTCAAACTCCTCGAAGTACCTAAAATACACCAGATGGAGGGCAGCCCTGAATTGTTCTGATTCTTCATCTTCTATGCAGAATTTCACTTATCTAGAGTTACAGTCTGGATTAAGGGGCATTCAAGAAAAGAGGGTAGTTGGAAAACAGCAGTCTGGGGCAATGCCAGAGGCTCATGACAAACACAGGAGAATTTTTACCATTCTCCTGCTGCTTCCATGAATAATCAATCTTTATTTAAACTGTCTGGGGATTATTTTTTTCTACTTCAGCTACCACTAAGCCTTAGTAAGTATAGTGAGATTCCAGTGGGATCATTAGAAGAGTAAAGTACTGTTTGTGCCATAGGCAACCACACAGCGTCTGGTGGCAAAGGTTGAAGAGACATATGTCGTATTCACAGGGTATTGCAACACATTTCTCTTTATTCATATGCCTGTTTGCTCTTTGGTATCAGGGTAACATAGGGGAGATATAGAGACAGAGAGGCTGCTGCAGGTGTTGACCTTCTCAGGTGACCACTGATCCAACAGCTGCCTGTGAATTGTGCCTCAGGCAGGACTGTAGCTCCTCCCAGGCTCTGCATTTCAGCTGCAGAACACCCCACCTCTCTAGCAATGGTGCAAGTTGGATTCCCAGGTACCGCTGAAGGTCTTGTCCTGAGGCTGCAACCATACAACCGTTTGCACACACGTACATGTGTGTCCAGGTGGCTTCACGCAAGCCAAAGAATTTACGCAGGACAGTAAATTATATATTAGTGTGTTTGGCAAAAGGGGATGCAAATTTTTGCTGCATCAAGACTTCAGTAGAACTCTAGTTACACAAACAAATGCAAAAAATAAATTGGAAAATAAATTGGAGAAAGTATTAGAGTTGGTCAGTTCAAATACAAATTTGCCTCAAACTCTCCTTAATATGATTTTATTTTCATCCAGCTATTGTTCTTCTTTAAAGAAAAGATAATTAAACTTCCCTCTGCTCTCTTTTAAAACCAAACAAAATCTGAAAACCATACAGGAAAGAGCAGCAAAAATACAGGGGCTGGAGGAACTGATTAATGAGGAAACTTGGTGAGTGGTGTCTCACAGGCAGCATGGTAAGTCTATAAATATTTGCAGGCTGTAAATAATAAGAGTAGGAATTTTGTATAACATAGACAGGCATAACCAGGACTAAAAGGAGAGGAAAAAAAATACATGTTGGGAGTTGAGGAAAAAGACTTGCCAATGAGATGCAATAGAGCTAGGAATTAATAGATGGTATACATGTCTTGCAGGGAGGAAAGTGTTAGTAAGTAAATAGACTGAGAGAGATGATAGGACTGTACATCTTGAACTGATGTGGGAAGGTGATTTGTTAAATCTCAGCCATTAATGTGTGTATGCTTAGCTTTCAAGAGCTGGCTTGGCTTAGGTTAAACACCATCTGGCAGGCTGAGTTTCCCAGGCCCAGTGCAAATTTAGGCCAGCTGTGCCACCCCTACCACAGCCATGGTAGGTACCAACAGGCAGAGGGCTAAGGCAGTTCTCCCATGTGCCAGTGCAGATTCACAGTCCCACTTGTCACTGCCATGTGGGCATGAGGCTGGATGGGAACTATCTTTGGGAGGTTTCACTTTGTATAGGATCAAAAACAAAAATTGAAGCTAAGCCCTTTGAAAGCTTGTGGGAAGTCAGTGAGCATATAGGTGTAAGAGAGCCAGCAGTCTATGAGCAGGTCTCTGTCCTGCCTATACAGGGAGGTTTCTGCTCAGATTTGCCAGCATCATCCCAGCAAGATCTCAAACTCAGTGGAAATACCTGTTTTACAAGGCTCAACATTTTTCCCCCTACCTCTCCCACCAAGTGCTGCCAGATAGTGCATCTTCTTCAGCAGCAAAAGAGGGTGAAGGTTTGTCCCATCCCCAGGGAGAGCCAAGCAGGCTGACCCAACTCCAATCCCCTGCCCATCCCTGGGTGAGTAAACAGGATCAGGATCAGGCAGGAAAACCTCCGGCCAGCCTAGCCTCAGCCGCTCCCAGCTCGGAAACCTCGGAACAAAATGTTCCCAGCTGGGAACTGGAAACAAGTTTGCTCCTTGTTGCGGATCTGAAACAGACCTTACACACCCCGAAAAAGGTCCCCCTCGCTCCTCCCCGCCCCGCCGGCGGCTGATGAAAGAAATCACTTCCACAACGGCTCTTGGCTTTTGCTAAGGGAGAGTTATTTCCTGCTTGGGGTGTGCAGGTCTTAGCCTCTGGAAATGGGAAATTCCACCCTGAATGCGATGGGAACTTATTTCACTGACCGAAGTCCATCCTGTCTCAGTGACTTTCTGTGGGAACTTTTCCTCTGAGAAACCGGTGGGTTCTTGAGGTGGAAAAAGGAACTTTGTCAAAATTTTTAACCAGCCTCATTAATCCACCATTGGAAAAGCATCATAAAATGACTTTTTACTGAATTACTGATCAAGATAGAATTTAGATACAAAATTGATTTAATTAAACCAGCAAATTATTCACAGATTAGAGCTAGCAGTTTTTATTACAGCCAGTCCACTCTAACTTGCACCCTGAACCCAAAGTCAGGCCATTTGATCAAATAAAGCAGCTACTCTGCGTTAATAAAGCCAGCACTGAGATTATGAAAGGTGCAAGGTGAGAACGCCTTTAGGTATCTTACTTCAACTGGAAAAGGCATGGCTTTTGCACTGGTGTGTTTACTGGTTTTCCTTCCCAGCATGTTATGACTTGCACATATGCTTCCAGGAGTGAAAACAGATCTACAGATGTCAGTACCTCACACTCACCTATGTACGGTCTGAGTTTTTTGCAGCGTTCCTGCTGCACTTCCAACCTGCATTAATGGACATATTTTTCTCACTCGTGGTTCTGTAAAAGGTCTGAGCACACAGTGACAGGAGAAGCTGTGGGTGTATGTCCCTAAATATGATTTCTAAGCAGTTTGCATTTAAATGTCACCATGTTAAAGAAGAAGAAAATGACCTCTCTGACTGACAGCTACAGAGCAAAGTCGCACTTGGGGAGCTTGCACAACAGAGCTGGGCAGATGTGGAAGAGGCAGGAGGAGCAGGGAACCTGCTGGCAGTCAGCCCTGTGGCATCAGGAAAGGGAGAAAAACCCAGGTGAGGATGACCCATGGGGTTAGGGGCACTGCCAGCCCCACTGTTACAAGGGACTGACAATGCCCAGGACTTTTTCATAGGCATGGTTTTCCAGGGATGAGGTTTGGAATAAAAAGCCATAAGTGGGGTTATTCTAACCCCATTAATAGAAAAAGCGAAGAAGCATTTAATATAATGGTAAATGAAAGTACTGTTATTAAAACAGTAAAGAACAATGCCCAAAGGATCAAGGCAGAGTTCTTGGCCTCAGGCTCTGGCGTCCCTATGGGTGGTGTAGCAGGACCAGTGGCACTGATGTGCTCTGTGAAAGGCTCTGCCTTCGCTCCTGCAGCCAAGGTCGCACTTCCCACCAGCCCTCCGCTTCACCTGCAGCGGCTGGGCTGGGGCCGGGCATCCACGGGGGGCCGGGGCACCCCCAGCCCCGTATTTCGTTGACACCCGAGTTCATCCGGCAGCCGTGTCCCACAGAGCAGATGCTGCCCGTGGCCGTGACCTGCGCACAGGCGAGCAGCATTCCACATGTGCTCCCAGAATCTCCCGATTGGTGTGCTTCGCAGAAGGGGCTGGTCCTTGAAGTCAGCTCCTGTGCCTGTGACAGATGATATTTTTATGCAAGAAAACAAAACCAGGATATCTGATGGACTGCATTATCTTTCCAGACAGCTTGGAGCTACAGATGCAAAACAAGAAGTTTTATGCTTAGACTTCAAAATTGTGAGTGGAATTTAAACAGCAGTTTTAAATGCCTACTTTTTTTTTCTTTTTCTACTCTGTCTGTGTGTGTGTGCAACTTTGCATGAAGTACATATATCTGCATAACTTATTATTATCGAGCAAGCTGTTGCAAATTCTCCTAAGATTAAATAATTATTGCTTTGGAAAACTTCACGAAGTCTTAGCTGCATTTTTGGCTAGACTAATAAATGTATACTGAGAAGGAGGGGGATGCTCTTTTCAGTGAATGTAATTAGTCTAGCTGGAAATTATTTCAAACCATCTTTTCCGTTGGAAAATGTGTTTGAGCAGAAGAGCTCAGGGAGAATCTCCTGGGAGTTATCAGCAAATGTCAGGCTGGTCTGTGTGCCTTTGTCACAGGCACATTTGATGTTTGCTTGTGTATGGAGAAGGATTAGGTAAAAACCTGCTGTTACCATTGTGTGGCACTGTGCTCACTGGATGAAAAATCTGTTGGTACCAGGTGTTAGAAAGCTGGCCAATTAATGATGATTGTGGGAAATTTGTTTAAGACAATATTGTCCTCTATGATGCAGATTTACAGAAATAACACTTACTAGTGCACAGAAGGATCATTCCTGTAGCCAAAACATTAATAACTTGCTCTGTCTTGCATGGGAAAAATGAAGTGGATTTCTGTGGGAGAACTCTAGGTGTTGATACCCAGATCAGAAGGCCAAACCTGACAGGCAGGCAGTTTGCAACTTCAGGCTTATGATATTTTCCTTGTGGGAACTGTCCAGGATGGTCTAAAATTACTTCTGTCATCTCATGGCATTTTTTTATATACAATCTTGAGTGAAAAGTGTTATATGTTGCAACTTTTCTTGATTCATTTTGAGGTTAGCAAAAGCTGAGATACGAGCACTAAAAAAAAAAAAAAATCTGTTTTAAACTCTCTCTCTAGGTACTAGAAACAATCCAGCACCCTTCCCAATTTCCCACATATTTTCCTTAGTAAGCAGGCAACTTCATGTTTCTGTTTCTTCACAAGTGTGTTGCATCAGTTTATACATTTATATTCTGTTGGATCCAGGTGAAATCCAAAGATTATGTGAAAAGTGTTAATAAGTGGCATGTTATTGCTAATTAGGTATGGCAGAAACCTCATCCCTGGTGGATCCACCACCACTTATTCTCCATCTGAGCACCTCCAGATCATGCAGCAACACAAACAGCATCCAGATGAGGTGTGGGCACACAAGTGCATTTCTGCTGCATTAGTCAGAGCACATAACACGGGACAATACCAACTTTGTACAACCGGCGGTCAGGCAATTCAGTCCACTGCCTGCTAAGAGGTAAATGTCAATATTTCTTTAACTAATTAACTGCTGAAGTAAATCTATAGGTTTTGCTACTCTTACATCATTGGCTGCAGATTTTTGTGATACAGCACTCAGATCTCTGCAGTCAGGTTTACTGTATCATCAAACCATGGCCTGAATGAATCTGAATTTATTGGAAATAATACAGTAATGATAAATGTTCCTTATCTTCATTCCTTTTCTCTGTCTTTTGTTGGTGACTACAACAGGGACACCCTGGGTTTGCCCGACAGAGCAAAGCGCAGTGTTTTTCACAAAGCTGAATTTGGCACCAACAGAAAAATGCTCCCACAGAGAAAATCACGAAACTCAACATATTTCAACCAGAGAGGCCTTCTTGATTGATGTAGAGGAAATCCTAAATGGAAGATGTCTTAATCCAGACTGCTCCTCATAGATATACAATGAATTAGTGTGCTGTGTTGAACAAATCACAGTATTTTTATTTCAATAATGTTAAAATCAATTTTATTTCCATTTTCTAAAATGGCAAATGGGGCTTAAAAAAAACTATGCATGTACAGAAATGCATTTCAGTGAACTGTCCTTTAAATGTTGATAAAGTCCTTCTAAGGGGCTTCTATAATCTTTATAATGTGAAATGTTTCCTCTTCGTGTGATATAGTCTGGTTCTTCTTGTTCACTTAATTTGGCAGTATTTTCTCTGTTAGATATTGCTACCTAGATAGAACGGGCCAGATTCTCAGTTAGGCAAGCATGAATAAAGAATAACTTTATTGAAGTCAATGACATGACCCTGGAGTTATTCCAGTGTGACTGGAATTGGAATGTGGTTCAATACATGCAGCTGCCATCCCTGCAGGCTGGGTAAGGACGTAAACAAAGAGTTACTGCAGTTGTACATGTTACTAGCAGAAGAATGGTCCTGTCAGTTCTCAGTTCTGCTTTCACCTGCAGCTTCTTCCAAAAAACAAGTTTAAAAGAGCAATCTTACCTGTATTTCTGTATTTCACCAACTTCAGCTTTGTTTCTTAAGCCTATGCAAGGTTTTGCAGAAAACTGCTAAATCCATCTACTTGCCTTCATAACTCATCAAACCATTTGACATATATATCAAGCAATACAATGCATGTGTTACTCTTATTTTCTTTCCTCCTGCTCAGAAAGATTTGAGGTTTTCCTTGATAACTTTTACGTTTGTGGTGGTTTTTACTGGTGAAATTGTTTTAGGAAGCTTGGCTTCTTGCTGTGAAAATGCTACTCTTAGTGATACTCCTGGAAGCTGCTTCCCCATTCCTAGAGAAAGTTCTGGTTTCCGCCTCTGTTTTGTGATGATAACCACACTGTTCCCATGGCCACCAGCTCAGCAAAATAACTCCCAGGTCTTTGTCAGAGAGAGACTAATTGGATTATTTTGTGTTATAGGTGGGGCTTCCTCACGACCATTTTGATTTCCCTGTTCTGCATGCTACAACAGCCCAGAGCTCCTGCTCTAAAGAGAGGACAGTTTTTGTGGGGTTATCTGCAGGCTCTGTCCTGAAATTCATCTCAAAGGCAGAAGTTGGCCATGTTTCAGATGGGAGAGTCAGCTCTTACTGATACTGCTGGTCAGAAGTATCTAGTTTATACCTTTCTTGCTGCAGCTAAAGGACTGAATTCTCTGATATTTTTACCAACAGCAATTCATCTCTGCTGGTTGGAAATGCCAAAGCTACAAAAGGATCTTGAGGGGAGGACTCTGTACAGGGTTTGAGGTGAGGCTGGTTTCCTAGTTACCCTGAAGGGGAAACAAAAACATGGCACGTTCAGATTTTAAGAAGTTCATTACAAGTGCTACCTGTTGTGAGGCTTTCCAGGGACCCAGAAGTCTCTAAACACTCAGTATCACCAGGAAAAAAAACACCAAAAAAGACAACAGGCAGGGAGGTGTTTGTTCTTCTTTGATGTTTCACAGGTTCCTAGAATGAAGTGTGCTCATATTTAACACTGAAGTGAGGATTAGATGAAGCTAAGGCTCAGCTGAACTGTAGCTAAAATTGTTTCTTTTGTAGTACTTTTTATCATTACTCAGATATTTTTGTGCTTTGTGGGCACATTCTCAGCAACAGTACTCTATTAATGAAAAATAACTTACTAAATTCTGTATAGGCACAAGGCTTACCTTACCAAATATTCATATGATGTATGCAGCCTAATTACAAACATTTTTTTAAAAATTAAAATATTTTATAAAAACTTCAAAATTTTATAAAATTTTAACTTTTATAAGTATTTAGTATTCTGTAGCATTCTATTGCTGATTATGGGTATGTATCACAGGCTTCTATTTTGGAATAAGTAGTTCCACTAGGAAAATAGAAAAATGTGCCTGATATTTTTATTTTTAAAATTAATATTCTGCTTCTCCATATACATTTGTGAGATGAGGATATTTGTTGTGCAGTTAGTCAATAAGCCTTATGAAAGTGATCAAGCAGGTGAAAAGAAGTTGAGGACATACAAAAGAGTCCACAAATTCAAGGAGGTTTGTGGACCTAAAAGATAACACGTTGGTTGCAACACTACTAATATCTCTGTTTTTTCAGGACTAAGAAATATCACACTATAATCTTATAAAAGCTTTGTGAAATTGGGGCCTTTGAGTCACCTGAGAGAAGCTGTCCAGAAGGAGTGTGTGAAAGGAAGGGAGTTACGGGGCAAAGGAAAGCACTGAAAAAACACTGGTGCGAATACTACATGAGTGCTTCTTGAAGCTGAAAATGAGAAAGGACAAAAGCTTTCAAGGAGAAAGATGAGGGTATGAGTAAGAGTCATGTACCTCTGATGTTTTTTACCCTTTGTGCTATGTGTTTCGTGCCTTAGGATGAATGAATAATACTCTGTTTTGAAGACAAATTAAGTTACTTTAATTAATGCTTAACCCATGGTTTTGAAGACAAATTAAATTACCTTAGTTAAATTGGTGGTTGTGGATTCTCAGAAGAAAAAAGGTGTATCCATGTGTCAAAGGTAGATGCATCATTTGGGATTATGCATGTAAGAGGAATGCGTAAGGCAGGAGGAAGGTGCACTGCTGAGCAACCCAGACCACAAACTCTATCTAGAAAAATCCCAAAACCTTTATAACCACAACTGGATTTTTCAACATTCAAACCCCAGCTTTTTTAATGCCACTGCATTATGTCCTGAAATTATAGTAGTGTGAGCGGCATATCTAGACAACATAAAAAACCCTATGTTTTTCAACAATTTACATGTCATACAGAACCAGCAACTGGTATGGTTTATCTCGGTCCCTCTATGAAGGCCAAGATTCCTTTCCATGATCTGTTATTGTAGTGACAGAAATGGATGAATTAAGCATATTTTAAACAGTGAGCATTTAAAGACTGGTTTTGGGCAAACCAGTGGGACTGACTCTAATATTTTAGAGTTTGGTCAAAGAAAAAAAGTCTGAAAATAATTTTCGTCATTGTCTGCCATTGTCTCAAGCTGAAACTTTAAAAACTCCAATCTTTATATCCTGATACATATATTTACACCTTTATATCTTTACACTTCCTTTCATATCCTTACACCTCTCTTTATTAACCTGCAAAATTTAGGCCCACCTAATAATAATTCATGGAAACAGATTTAGGTTTATCCTTTGCATGGTAGGATTGTAGTCCCAATGTAAGCCAAGAAAATGCATCTCAAAAGAAAATCCAGACAACAGAAATGGAAAATAATTAAAGGCAACATAAACATTCATGATTTTTTAACACTTTCTGCAGTTTTTATGGGTGGCTGGAGCAGAGTCTGGTTTTGGGCTGAGCAGTGTTGCAAATCCACTAAACCTAATGGGAACAGAAATAACATGTGATTAAGATGCCCTCAAACAATTTGTAAACTCTTCAGAGAACTCCCTCCTATGTAATTTCTGCCTTTGAAACATTCTGCACCAAAGTACAGTAACAGTAACCTCAGGCAGCTCAGGCTGGGGAGGAAAGATAAGGATGCTGTGCCCCTTGTTGTATCAAGAGAGCAGTATTGGGAAGAAGGACTGTGACTGTGTTTGCTGGAATTTAGTAGAAGTTCAAAACATTGCAAAACTCCATGAGAGCTGTGATGCCAATATAGTCTCAGGAGCACAGTCCGACATGCCTAAACACAAGTATCAGTGTCAAGGCTGCCTGTGCTGCTTCTATTTCATAATATTAATTGCAGTAATACCTAGAGGTTAAGCTGTGCTGTGCCAGCTGCACATAGTCTGTGGCAATACAGCTACATGGTGTACCTATACTCTACTTGTTCTGCTCTACTTACAAAAAAATACCTGTGACCTCAACTTCAAGGCGGTTTAAGCAACCCTGCCTGGCTGCAAGGCAGAGGTAGGATATAACCATGCCCACTCTTCATGCTAAACCTGAGGCCTCACATTTCCCAAAGGCCTTTCCACTATTTTCATGGAAGGAAGATAAGATTTGCTCTTTCTGTTGGGAATACGTGGGTGTGAATCCCTGCAGACTGGGAAGCAACAGTACCATGTCCTGCCAGGTCCACAGCCAATGCCCTCACCCTTGACAACATTATACAGGCTGCAGAAGACATGGCTGTTGCTTCCTCCCAGAACACCACTGATTTTAGTGAGAGTGATCCCAGGGGATGCTCCAGCACTCATTCAGAGAATCAGTGGAAATATTTGGAAAAGGCAGCCTCTAAGGTCATTGAGTCCAACCATTAACCCAGCGCTGACAAATCCATCACTAAACTACATCCCTAAGTGCCACATCTACATGTGGAGACACATGAAGGAAAGAGAAGAGGGAACCTTCCTGAAGTGGCTTCTCAGTCATGGTGGAAAAGCACTGCATTGCCTCTCAGGCACAGCTACACTCACCCCTCTGAGGAATTCAGGCGTCAGACTTCAACACTTTAAATTATGGTGCTAGGATCAGGAGCTGTGATGCCTTGTATCCAAGTCAAGCATGCTAAAACTCACACAGAATTTCCAAGCAAGTAAGAAAAAATAACATTCCTTCTCACATTCTTGGCTCTTGCTATCTCCATCCCAACATGGATTAAACAAACACACAGATATTAGCAGGAGAAGATACCAAAGGGTTGGATGTTTTATATAGATTATTTGCATGCACAGCTTCCATGAAGTCAGGGGCAGTGATATCAAATCTCGCCAGATTAGCTGCCCAGTACTAAAACAAAGATGAGCTTGTCTCTTCCGGAGGTCCTCAGTACAATGTTCTACTGCAGTGAAGTTGACAGCCTGTAAGTGACATATCTACTCTTCACTGCTACTTCTTCATTGGGGTAAGAAGGCCTTGGTATTTATGCACTGCCCCTTTTTTACATTTTGAAGTTGACTTTTCCCCCAAGCTTTAAATTGCCAAATGCTTCTGAGAAACATCTGCATGGAACCGAGGTGCTGCTCCATACACTTTGCAAGTGTAAATTAACTAATCTTGCAGAAGTAATTGACAGAAAAGTAATTTCCCTTTATCATGACAAACAGTATTGCAGAATGAGAGTAATGACTACAATTTAAGCAGCTATGAATTGTACATTAGAGAGCTCTAGAACTGAATATTGCTCACAATGAAATTTAAATTGCATTTCTTCCGCATCTAGCTGTTTATAAATTACAGCCACAATAGTAATTTTTGTCACCAATTTCTTACTTCCACTGACAATAGAAATAGAAGATCTAGCTAGCTGATGGACAGTGCAATAAATAGAGGTTAAAAAAGTCTTTATTAGACTCAAATTTCACTAGAAATAGGAATAAACCAAAACCCTAGCTCCAACCACAGCATGATGTGGAAGTGCCTTGAAAACTTAAGCAAACATTTAGCAGCTGGCATGTCTTTCCATGGTTGGTAATTAAAAAAAAAAAAAAAAAAAGATAAAAAACTTCAAACAAAACCAAACCAAAAAACCAAACAAGAATCAAACAAAACAACTCCAAAAACCAAATCAATCAATCAAACAAACAAACAAACAAAACCACACAAAAAGCACAAAAAACCCCCCAAAAACCAAACAAAAACCCAACCAAATTAAAAACAACAACAACAAAAATCCTCTTTGAACTCTGTCATAAAAATTGAGATTTTGATAAAAATTTCAGGCTTAGACTTAACTCTCAATCTACCTGGCAACCTTATTTAGATGCAGAAGAGCATGTAGTTTAATGGGCATTGGAATAGCCTCCAAAACCTGTTGGATACTGCACACTCAGGTACCTGCACAGGTGTGCTGTAAACTCTACAGCTTTCAGTAAGTTGTAACACACTCCACGCTTGCATCCATGGTGCAACAGCCCTCTCTGGCTGTGCGTGCTACCCAAATGGTAGGAGAGAAATGCAATAACAACTTTTCATTATATATATTTAAAATATCTTTTATTGTTCTACAGTTGAGCCATCACCCCATAACTTCTCACAGTTTTTACAATGTTTTTACAGGAATGAGTCCTCAAGACAGGGTCTCAAAGAGGAAAAGAGTGTGGAGATAGGCTGTGGGGTTGGTAAAGCAGGCATAGGAGGTGACGTTAAGAAACGCAAAGCCAAGTGGACGTGGGCATTTTTGTATGATGTGAGTTGGCTCAACTAAATGGAAATGAGCACATATTGCATTTTTATAAACCAAGCAAAATTAATTGTAGGTAGAGAAAAAGTAGCTTCAGTGTGACTACAAGCTCTGTTGCATGCTCCTTTATGATAATGGGATAAGTTACTTATGTAAAGAGGTTTGGTTTTTTT
This sequence comes from Corapipo altera, assembly GCF_003945725.1. Taxonomy (NCBI): domain Eukaryota; kingdom Metazoa; phylum Chordata; class Aves; order Passeriformes; family Pipridae; genus Corapipo; species Corapipo altera. Next base: position 68,708,598 of record NW_020884872.1, read on the forward strand.
ATTTTGCAGCCTGTGAATTAGCTAGTGTAGCTGCTTATGCAAAATTTAAGAAAATACTCTGTTTTTTAATGGTCCTCACAGAGAATGAGTAAAGGATCTAGAAGACCAGTGGAAAAAAAACAAAAGACAGGCTGAAATAGCAAAAAAGAGGCAAATAATATTTGCTGAATAATTTTGTGCATGAGGGACTCTTCTGTGGGTGTTTTTTGCAAGCATCCCTAACACTGTTTTCTGTTCCTCTGACATTTTCTTACCACTTTGTAACTTTACAGTGGCACAGATATCACAACTGTCTAATCCCTGAGAAGAAGCAAAGGAAATAAACAACCCAAAGATGCAGATCCCCGTTCTGCCAAAAAAGCGTAAGAACATGAGTAATGGAAGAACTAGTTTTATGTGACAGCTGGTGAGGATTTACCTTGAAAAAAGGAATACTCAATTTGAAAACTTACACCTTGAAATTGGTTGTAATTGAAAGCCACTACAGTAGAGCAAATTGGAAACCTTTTAAATAGGGGCTAAAATATTTTCTCTTTAACTGAGACCTGCATATTAGCTTCAGTCTGAGAATAAATACATTGAGTCAAGAATTTTTTAATAGAAATCTATAATTACCTCTGCAATATTGCTGGTATCCATCTACTTAGCAAAAACTTTGACTTTATTAGCTATTTAATCATCTGAAATACTCTATTACCAAATACTTAGGGAGAACAATGTCTGCCAGATTCTGCAGCTGTTGGGTTGTGTGTTTAATAACCTCTTATATTTCAGGCCCTGTAGAAATTAGTCACTGAATCTCTTCTTTTAATCAATCACTGGGTAAAAGATAGGGCCAAACCAAATCTTTTTTTGAAGCTAGCTTCACAGAGTTTTCATCCTCACCTAAGATTTAGATTACCTCAAAGTCTCTGTCAGCAACCTGCGTTCCTCAAAGATGTTTTAAAACTTGTGATTTTAAGGTTGTGTCCTTGTGTGCGCATCAGCTGATGGGGACTATGCCCCAGTCTCAGCAGGAGCAGGGATGAGGAACTCCTGGTGCTGTGCTTCCAGAGCTGCAGCAGCCATCCTTGATATGACCAGGAATCCTATCTGATGATAAGACTCCAAACTGCCAAGAAAATTATGGAAATAAGACCAGGCCTCACCTGTCACTGGGGATGCAGCTCTGGTGTAAATGACAGCAATTGACTCTCAGTCCCTCTGCCCCTTTTTCCATGAGATTGCCTGCTGGAGGCAGCCTCAAGCAATCTTTCTGTGATTTAGGGGAACATTATTATCCATGCTCTGAACAGCTCCATGTCTTTTCTCCAGGAGACAGAGTGACAGCGGGAAAGTCTCCTGAAGTTTGGCAGGGCCTAGAAAGCATGCAAAAATATTAGCAACCATATGCTGGGTTCTCCTGGAGTACTGCACCCATTAGTAAATCTGACCTCTCTTCTTTTCTGCACGCAAGGTGCCTGTGGCCAAGTCAGTTAAGGAGGCCACCCTTTGCCAACTACATACTTGTCCAACAGCTTTAGGGCTGTCAGTGTCAACAACTTGTAGAGTCGAGACAGCCAAGAAAAGCCTTCTGAGGAGTCCAAGCCCTCTAGTGCAGTAAAGAAAGAGGAACACTGGGATCCGGAACAGGGAGGGCAACTCATGCAATTCTTTCTTCATTTAAAATATCAATTTATACAGCTGAGGAATGAAATTACCTAGTATCTAGTTTGTTCCTCTGCCACTGCTATTCTCTCCTTTGCATTCCTTTGCCATGACTTCAGCCTGTATCATCTCCCCCATTGCTGATCCCAGATTAAGCTATCTGAAAGGCATGGAGCACTAGGGAAAACACTGCTTTTCACAGATTGCAAACTAAGATCACTTAGTGGGCTTCTCAAGCATTAGGACTCCAGGGACAAGAGACTTGGCTTACAGCTGATCAGGGAAGGTTCTGCAGCTGCTTGGAGGTGGGAAAACAAAAGTGTCTTTATTTTCATGTTGTTAATGGGAGATCAGGGTGGGTCTCTACAGCTGGAAAGACAAAGGGCAAATAGAAGTCAGGGCTATTACACAGATTCAACAGATGTCTCCTAGTCTTCCAGGAGATGATGGTAATGGGAGCAAATAATCTCTAGTCCTGCCCATAGTGAAGGCTTTCTATAGTATGAGAACTTTTCTTTGTGGTACAGTAACTGCACAGACACATGGCTTCAAAGTCCCTCCTTGCTCCAAACTCCCAGAGGGCTGGGGAGATAATATAGCAACAAAAAACAATAGGTAGAAGTAGAAGTAGAAAGTATAAAGAAATAGGAACAAAAGTCCACATTCACCTAATCACAGTCAGATAAGCATGACAAGAGAAGTAGGTTTCAAGGAGAGATTTTGAAGATACTATTTTGAAGATTGTTACTATGTTAGCTATGTTAAAAGTTAAAATTTAACTATATTTAAAGTTTTTAACTATACCAAAACCACTATGTTTAAAGTTTACTAGGTTAACTTTAAATATGAGGAGAAGAAAAGCAAGAGAGGCAGATATTAATCTGGTAGTTGAATCTGCTGCTATTAACTGGGCAAGATGAGGAATAGTCAGTCTTGTAGCTGTAAGACCTGATAGAAAATATGAGCTCAGAGGGGAGGACATTACAGGGAGGATCACATGTCCATGGGGAGGATGAGAAAGGATGACAATTTTGTCTTCTGAAACCAGGACACAAAGAGCTGTGTTTTGTATGGGTTTAAATAAGGTAGTTCAGAGAGTGTCTGAATATTGCAATGAGGATGGGGTGTGGCCTAACATTGCCAGGATGTGACATTCACAGAGCAAGATTCAAGAATCAGCAGCCTAAAGAAGGGATCCTTGTGGTGCTGTTTCAGGGGCTGTTGCATTATCCTAGGAGTAAAATGAAGGATGAGAATGTGCAAGTAGTGTTTTAGCAGCACCTTATCTAATGTTAAACATGTCAGTAGCCCATTCACATCATACTGAAGTACAGTCCAAATTATTTTAGTTGCTTTGTTTAGGAAGACCGATGTGTCTTTTGCTTTCAAGTGGTGTCCAGGTTTCCTAAATCTCATTCCTGCACATTGTCAAAACTTGTGCTTTTTGTCTGGCCTTCCAGTTTCTTGAACATTTTTTCTCCTTTTCTTGCTCTGGATCCTTTTCTGTGCTGGGCTGTCTCAGTGCCTAATGCATGCGTTATCATACTGACTATGGCATATTCTCCGAATTTAAATTCTTCTTTAAAGCATTTTACTTCTGGTAGCCCTCCAGGGAAAACTGCCTCTTGTGCTGTTGTCTGTTTCATTTATCTCAAAACATATCCTTGCCCAGGTTAAAGCACATCTGTTTCACATCTCCGTTATTTGATGTCACTTCTCAGCCCTTCCCACTTTTCTCCTTCCTGCTCCATTTTTTTAATTCTCTGTGTTCTTCTGATTTACTCTGTCAGCTCTGCCAAGGCTATTTGGCCCAATTCTCATCCTAAATATGGAAATTTACTCCACAAAGATGGAGTGAGAGAAGGTATTCTGGTTTTGCTGATACACCAGGACCTGAACCTGGGCTTGGTTTCTTTCTTGCAATAGCGTGCATGATTTTGGCAATACTATTGAATAATGAACCTGCTTTCATTTAGAGTACTCGATACCAAATGTAAAATTTCAAAAAAATGAATTCTGAAAAAAAATCCTTCTTATTGTAATTGTCTCTCTACAAACTATGTCATCTGGCAAACAGGAGTCACTAGAGAAGCTCTTTACAATGCAGTCGTAACTGGGAACAAGATGGTTTTCCCTGTTTTGTAAACTATTAAACAAATTCGACAGACAGGGTAGCCTTCAGTATCCTACAGCAGGGAAAGCTTTAAAGACTACATTTCTTTTGAAACATTTAAAAATATTTTGAAAGTTTGAATCTTAGGAATAAGGTAGAGACTCAGAATTGTTACCTGGAAGTTATGAAGCTACAGGGAAGAATAGAGTAAATCCTTCAGTTCATCAAGAATAAAATATTTTTCCGTAAATACAGCTTGACCCTCCCCTCATGCTTCTTTTTCATTTGATATTCAGCTCACCAAAGTTACATTTTCTCAAGGCATCACACTTTGGCTGAAAACACAGCATGGCTTGTTGCCAGATATGATGGTTTAAAGATATTTCTATGCTTCTTTGACTTGCTCTAAATGAATAGAACTGCTGAGTTTTGTACCATCAGCTCCTCACATTCCTGCACTGAACTCTTTCCTGTTATGCTCTAGGTATCCCAAGCTCCTTGCCTCTACAGGTTAGGGGACACTGAAAAAATATGTAACCCTAGAGTGTGATGACAGCTTTTGCAAAGCATGTTGTTGACTCGTGCCGATTTGAGCAATGGATGGGTCTGTCGGGGAATTTAACCATGTGCCCAGAGGCTGCCTGGGCGTGTCTGCTGGGGAAGCAGTTCCCTGGCCAGTGATGCCCTGTGTATGTCTGAACTGACTCACAGGTGGAGGGAATCTCCTGACCTGCTGAAATCCCCTGCATGAGATACCCATACAGCTTTTCTCCATGGAACAGAGGGGAAAAAGAGAAGACACACAAGTAAGGGCATCTAGGAATCAGTAAAAGGACAAAGAAATGCTTTTGCTGAAGTGTGGTTGCCAGCCTCAGCACAGCCTGAGGACTGCAGCACAAAAGCCAGGGGTGGAAAGCATCTACCAACTGCATGTGCACATTTTCATGCAGGCTGCACCTTGGTGACTGCCATTGCCTTCACTGTGATACATGGCTCAATTCTTTTCCTGGCTACATTGCTGCTGTCAGGAGGTGACATCAATTAAGGAAATCAGCTGTGAACTGACACAGATAGAACACTGACAGATATTAAAAAATATTTCAAAGCCATTCAGCATCTTATCTTTTCTGTGAGGATTCACTTCTTCTGGCCCTTCATGGTCTCCCTGACCTTGCCACATGTCTATGAGCTGCTGACACTTCATCCGTGAGTTATGACAGGAGTTATGGATCTGTGCAATCCTGTTTTATGATGATGATTTATCATTTGTATTACAGTCATGTCTAGAGGCCTCAAGCAAGATCAGGGCCTCACTGTGCTAGTCACTGTATAAACATGTATTAGGAGACAGTCCAGCTCTGAAAAGATCATAAACAAAAGGTGGGAGGATGAACAGAAACACAGAGATGTGAAATGCAATACTCACTGCAACCTGAGGGCAAGAGCCAGGGCAAGAAGCCCAGCTTTCCTGTCCCCTAACTCCTGCCTGCCCATGTCCAGTCACAGCAAGTTCTGCCATCCACCATTCCTCCCCACATCCTTCTCTCCAGGGGCTGTGAAGGGGCTGGCACATTCCTGCTTCACTGTGCCTCTGTCCAGGAGACATATCTCTGCATCCCCCAGTCGATGCAGCAGCACTGGCTCCCATGCAGATCACTGCTGCTGCTGCACTTCTGAAATTATCAATTATCATTGTTTTCATAACATCATAAAATAATTAAGGAAAAGACCTCTAAGATCATTAATTCCAGCTATTAACCCAGCTACTGTGTTCACCACTAAACCACATCCCCAAGTGCCACACTCCCATCAAAAAATCAAAGTTTTTTGAACACTTCCAGGGATGATGATTCCACCACTTCCCTGGGCAGCCTATTCTAGTATTTGACCACCCTTCCAGTGAACATTTTTTCCTGATATCTAATCTACACCTTCCCTGGTGCAACTTGAGGCCATTTGCCCTCATCCTGTCACTTGTTACCTGGGAGAAGAGGGTGGCTTCTTCACCACTGAGTTGACGGTTGTCCCTACCTGCAGAGTTGTTGGTTATCACCTCCAAACTGAGACCAGATGGCTTCATTCCTCATCAGAGCTAAACAAAACAGGTAACTTAAAATTATTGTTATCTTATATACGAATCTAGGATATCTTTGGTATAAGACTGACAGCATACTAAACAGAGAGCACAGAGCCATACTGTGGGACAGCTGCATGCTACTTCCACTTACAAGGCTTAGATCCCACTTATGGCTATGTCTAAACATTGCCCTTGCTTTGCCTTTGCAGTACTTAGGGGATAATTGGAGACTAATACTTTTCCTCCTTTTCTAATTGTTACTGCACTTGGCACTATGACCAGAGCTGTTCTCAACATATAAAAATGCAGTTCTCGTGGCTTAACCCAAAAGCTGGGTCTGTGGACTAGCATTAGTCCTGTGTTTATATGAATTATACATAGAATATTGCTTTGAAAATGTTGTAGAGGAAACTCTCCTAAGTGCAAAACTTCAGAAGAGAAGAAAACTGAGATGCAGACTTGGTCTGAAGATTTTCAAAGAGAAAAAAAGCCAGACTGTGCTTATGAAGAAGCTTGGTTATGCCCTTCAGAAAAACAGGGAAATAAAAACACTGAGAGCTGCTAACACTACTGATAGTGGCACCTGTACAGCAGTCAAGAGTAGGTAGACACAATGAGATGATATTAGAGTGGCAAGTAGGTAGTAGATTGAGGGGCTCTAGTAGCCAGTGAGGGCTTACAGGAGACTCTGATGCTGGCTAGATTCCAAGACCTGTTAGAATCAGCAGAAGATGCTGCTCCCAAAGAACCTGGAAAATGTGAGTTGCATCTAAAGGCAATGGAAATGTTATCACATCGGCAAGGCCACTGCCAAAGCCACATGGGGGGCAACCTGCCCTTCAGCAAGCTTTTGTAATGAGGAGCTCTCCAGAGAATGGCACAGCTTTTAACTCCAGGCAGATACTCAGCCTGTCTTGCAACCTCTGAGCAACCTTTTGGAGCTGTCACGACAGGAAGTGCTTGCTCCAGCCAGTATATCCACCTTCAGCTTAATACACATCAACTGTGGCAGGTGGCACCAGGCAGACATTATCTATCTACTCAATCTTCAGAGTATCTTGAGAGCACAGCAAAGAGCTGCATCACAAATACATCAAGAAGTGTTTGCGAGATGTAGGAATTCCTCTTTTCCTCTTGGAGCCAGGGAGGGTCCAGACTTACTAGCCCACCTACATCTTTCCCAGGCGTGTTCCACAATTTCCTCTGTGTCTGCCTGACTTCTTTCTTCATAACACAGTTCAGCCTATATTGATTATATCTCCATGATACAGTCACCATACAATGAATGCCACAAGGAGTGGAAACTTTCCCCACAAATGTGTTTAAAAGCAGATTTTTTACCACTTAATTATTTTGCATGGATGCAAGTAACATCACTGTAAGCAGTCTCTGCATCAAGCCCATTCTCCTAGCAAAGCAGTTCACCAATGCCCAGTTCCTCATCACTAGTAAGACCTTTGCAGCTGTTTAATTCATCTCCATGCTTCTTTTTTATTATTATTATTTCTTTTTTTATTCCTTCTGTAAAATGGACACAGAAGCGGTGCTGGTCTTCTTCATAGTCCAACCACCACCCAACCACCTCAGTGCAGATATCACTGCTCTATGCACTGATGAAGAAGCAGCCTCAGCCCAAAATGAACCATGAAACAAGTCCACTTTCACCAAACAGCCATTTTTATTGACAATCCCAGCACTTCGGGCTGATTTTCCTTTCCCTTTGTTGTCAGAGACATGAGGCTAATCTAAGCAGGACACACAATTTTATGTTACCAGGCTTTGCTACTTCCCCTTCTCAGTGAGAAAATCCAGTTCTGAAGTGGCATATGGTCTGTAAAACAGCTTGTCATCATGTTCCTTCGGGAAACCCAGCGGATCCGAGCTGCCATCGCGGCTCACCTTCAGTGTCTGAAGCTCAGACAACCAGTCTACCACAAGGCCTCCTCCTGGAAACATGCAGTAAATACAACACCAGCAGCAGGAAGAGGTTTGGGAATCAAATTAGCATCGATTACTTTTGTGGAGACACACCTATAAACAGCTTGGCTGCACTTCTCTTGGGCTGTTGGCATTTACCAAACAACTTCACGCTACAGCATCAGCCAGCGATGTCTTGCAGACTGGATTACAAGCACATTCACTGACTGCAGTGGCACTCCTTGTAGGAATAAATATTACACCTGTGAGGTGGAGATGTGTTATTAAAACCATAAAGATAACATCATTGCTCCTAAGTGGACAAATTTAGTTCAATGTCTATTACTGTTAAATGGCAAAATTGCTGTTGTAACAATATGGAGATGTAAGTGTAATTGTGTATAACATTGTGAAATCATTAAAATCCATATAAATTTTGCTCGCTCAAATTAGACACAAGTGACTACTGCTTGACACCTGAAACATTAGCATAATATTCATGCCATATGGCTGGCATTTTCTGTTTCTTATATGTCACTCTTCATTCGTGTCAGCTGCTCACAAGAACTTGCCAGATAATATCTACACTATTGCCAAAAATGTCTAACAGCTGGTGTAGTACTGGTTAAACACTCCATAATGTTTCAAACTTTAGTGCTCCCATTTATGCACTAGAGAGGTGGTTCTTGGAGCAGATGTTTAGTTTTGTTTTTAAATTAACTTCAGTCTTCTTTTGTGTCAGTGGTGTGTTTTTATGCTCCATCATGCTGCTGCCTTCTGTGAAATAAAGGAGTTCAGCAGCATCCAGCCTTAAAACACATCAACTGTCACAATAAGTGCACATTAAAAATGCACTCTGCTCTCTGTTTCAGTGCCTGACGAGCTCAGGGGCTGGACTCGAGCTGCAAACATACAGAGAGCAGCTCAGACCACCTATTAGCTGAGTTAGTGATAGCTTACATTTCCCCACATCCGTGTGGTCCTCCTTGTGGCGCAGAGATGTGCATCTGACTGATGTCCTTGATGCCACTGGAGCCCCTCTATGATTCAGAAATTGGCACAGAGGGTCCTAATGCCCAAATGAGACTCCCGAGGGATCCAAACCATAACACGGACTTAAGGCACCAGCACTGCACTGGCATGATTTAGAGCTGTGTCTGCCCCATCTGGGGAGAGGGCAGCAGGATCTGTACTGGCACCCAGGCTTGTACCTGAAGTAGTCCCTAAACTCACACTTAGCTTGTAGGGTTTGAGGACACTGGTGGAGGACTGGGAACAGGGCACACATTTTTACCCCTGTAAATACCCTTTAAAACACTGTTAATGATTAAATCAGGAATTGTCTAACATCTTCTGCATGTAAGTCAGCGTGAACTCTGGTCATGCCGAAATCTAGGTAGTTGGATTGTTTACCTTATAAGATTTATGATGAACTAGGCAAATGAATGCTGATGAATTAAACAAACATTCAATTTCAGAACTAATCTGATTTTATGGATAGTGTATGCAATTCCCCGAGTTTAAAAGCCTGATTTACACCTTTGGAAAGGAGGATTCCTTGCTTTTTTCATTTTGCTCTTCTTTTCCTGGAGACAAGGAGTTATTTTACTTTTCGCTCATTAAGGTTCTCTTCCAATTTAAGACACTTCCCAGTTAAAACACTCTGTTGAATTTTGAGGCACTGTCATGGAGGCCATTTATTTAGAAGCTGCTAGGCCATCCTTCAGTCTCCAGGTGGCTTTGTAAAGACAAAAATGGAGAAAGAAGGTTGCTGGAGACAAATGGCCTCTGCCCCTCCAGAACTGGGCAATTTAATCCTGCTAGGCTGCTGTACCTCCTGTAGACAATGATCAGTATTTTACACTGAGGCATTTTAATCTGGGCTATCTTTTGGCATAGGACACTCTCTCTGAGCCATGACTCCCCTGTTCTGGCTACCATACAGGCACGCAACAAAAAAGAGAGAGCTGAATGAATAAATTTCCCATCTAACTTGAGGCAAGAAACAGATGGGGACAGGCAAAGAGCGCAGGTGAATATATGGGTGCATACTATAGGCACTGTTCATAGTATGCGGTCACCAACATCAGGCTGTATACTCGTTTTTGCCATGTGGGATGCATAAACATTGGATATTCAGACTGTGGCTCATGCCTCTCATTTTCCTCTTCCCTGCACATTCTGACCTCCTCAGATGGATGAAGGACTGGCAGAAGAGTCATGGGCTGCATATATCAAAAAGCAGATTTGCACAATTTTTATTCTTTGCAGACGTTTCTGCCCCTATACTGTATCCCTGGAAATTATCCATGTTGGATAATGGATGGAATTAAATTAGAAACAAGACAAGATGCAATTACTCGCTGAGGATGACTTGGATAAACGGGTAAAATGGGGCCTGCAGCTGGGCCTGTCAGCATCTGGTTTGTGTGCACACAGAGGACTTTATCCTTAGAATTAGCTGTAATGGGATAAATGTATTTTCTGTTTGTTGTAATACAGTCTTTTACCCACATTAAGTCATTACTGAGCCATTCTCTATCACAAAACGGCTGGTATCACTTGTTCCAATAAGGTGTTACCCACATGAAGTCCCTAAGTGAAAAAAAATTGGGATTAAAATGAAAATAAGCTTTATCTTTGAGGAGGAATAAGGACATTACCTTAGAGAAATGTGTCAGGCTGCTTATAAGGCCTTTTCAGTACTATGGGATCCAGGGCAAGAGGAAATGTCAGCCCAGTCATTTGTTCATCGAGGATCAGCTCTTTTCCTAAGGAAGTCCTTAAAGCCTTCCCTCACACCAAGCTTGGCAAGTTCATTCCTGAAATAGACAAGCAAATGAAACAACCTTAATTTGTTTAGGTGCTTGGTGCATTGCTTTAAATGATTTTTTATTTCTTTAAGCATCTGGACACTGTTGAAAGTCAGAGTATCCAATTCAGATAAGACTATGCAAAAGGCATGATAGAGCTGAGAACAGAGATGCTATTGGGAGGGTATTGCCCTGCTTTTCCTCTCACACCTGCTTAGTTGTGAATGTGCTCATTGACAAAACAAGGGTTTGAATTCAGAGGTAAGGAGCAAAAGTGGGAAACTTCTGCTAATGGATGTTCGTGCTGCATTTTTTTATTTCTGTGTGTACAATCCATGGACAATTTCCTTGTAAATATTTCATGTTACACACAGTAATTGACATTAAAGATTTGGCACAATGCTACACCCTAGAAACTAAAGATGTTGGTTATCAAACTATGATGTTCTGTTGCAAAAAAAGACGACTAAAAAGAATGACATAAGTAGATGTTCCTGGAGGCAAAACTTGTAGTACAGTGCAGCTCATTACTTAGTAATGTAGCACACAAATGTGATTGTAATCCATCATTTTTACCACCACCTTGAACAGGATTATAGCCACCTTGCAGGGTCATACAAATACCTGTATGACCTAGGCAGTAAGTTCCTTTCAGCTCAGGCCATCACAAATCTGTCATCTGCAGTGTTCCATTTATGTTCTTTAGTTTATGAATGTGAATTATTTAATGGAAATCATTTCAGTGCAAAGGCAACCAGGCAATGCTTTGACTAAGTGCCAGCCAGCAGGTCAGGAAATAGGTTTTGCATTTGTTGCTGTTGATAGGTTTAACTATTTAATTTTTTTTAATGACTCTTTTATGTCTCTTTATTGATAAAAGATACATTAACACAAAGTCTCCAAACTCAATCCTTCCTAAATGTACTTAGAGCATTTGATTTGTCCCATTCACTTCAGCAACCTAATCATGTACGTAATCAGGAGTGTATAATATTTACAGGGTAAGGGTTTAATTCCTTGCAAGACTACAAAAGAAAGGCAATGCTAAGCATCGTGGTTGCGGCACAGAGTTTTTAAATGTTTCTTTTATGTGCTGCTCAGGGCATCAAAGCCACGTAGCTAGACCCGCCCCCCCACTGCCAGCACTCCACAGATTCCCTAAGAGGCTTCCCCAAAAGGCTGATATTAGATGACACTTGATGCCCAGCGTGGGAAAGCATCCATGTGTGCATAAGTTCAACACAGTTTGTAAAGTGAAGAAATAAAAATAAAAGAGAAATAAAAATGATAAAAAAAAAAATCTGCTTTTCTTTCTGATTTTCTTCCTTTCTCCCTCTCTGTTATTTTACTACAGCACATCAATGCCTTCTGCTGATGTGGAAATCAGTGGAAGTAGCTGAGTCCTTTGTGCACTGTAGAGGGGGCACTGTACTCTGCTTTAGGGAATCAATCTTCTTTTCACTGGGAGTATTTCTAAGGACCAATTTAGAGAGGCTGAAAGGCTGAAACAGTTGTCTGTATCAAGCATCATTTTTATAATAGACTTTATCTAAGCTTTTGTAGACTTTTTAATGCTTCTTTCTCAGAACTCCTCAAGAGACTGGTATAGTTCCCCAGCTTCATAATGTCAAAAGCAATGACTTAAAAAAGAATCAGTCAAAGCAATGCAAACAACTCACTGTTAAATTCAAGGGGTTTTGTCAATACTTCTCTAAAAAATATTTTGCTGAATTTTAGCACAGGAAAACTACTGTTTTATATTTAAATTTCTTAACTAACTTCTAAGGGTTTTACTTGGCTGACATTTCTTGGCCTTGTATTAATCTTGGGATTATTTCACAAGAGACCCGGGGAACACCCACTGATAACAATGTCAAACATTCAATGTATTTACTGAACGTTTCCACTTGCTTGATCATTAAGGCATGCCTTGGGTATGAGGTCACCGATGTTGTGTAAGTGTAGAATTTATGGGGTGATTTGAACTATAGGGGAGTCCTGACATGTTTTTGGCAAATACCATGAGATACCATGGACTGATGCCACTCAAAATTGTAGCTCTGGGATATGATCAGGTTCTAGCATGAACATTTTGCATTAGAATTCAAATCCTCTGGTTACAGAGAATATGGAAAAAAGTTATTTGAGCAGACCATACATATACTGGAGGAACCTTTTACTAGAAACCTTTTTCTTGTTTGTTAAAACAGATTATTTAAACATTAAATCTTTTAACAAACAAAAATGAAAATGTAGTTTTAGAAAATCAGAAGATAAAGCTTTACATCAACGTAGCATGCAATCATTGTGCTTTCCTTTTTAATCCTTCATTTAAGTTGGAGAGAGCAGCAAAGTTAAGAAGGTGGTAATGAGGCCAGTTCATCAGCAGCTTGGACTGTAGCCAAGTCTGGCTTTCTAAACTGTACTACCAGGTTTGCCACCAGCTTGCTAGGAGCCTTGCAGAGCCTCTTCAAGGCCTGTTTAAAACTCATTTAAATAATGAAAAAAATTCTTTAGTTGAATTTTAGCTCCTTCTAGATATAGTGATGATGATTTGGGCTGCCTTAATTTGCCAGTTCTCTGTACTGTTCTGAAAAAAACCTAAGGCTTAGAGTACTTGAACAAAACAAAACAGGAACAGATTTGGACCTATGCAGCTGTGGACTTTATCACATACCTGACGCCTGACTTTTCTGACTCTGTTTTACCTCCAGCCCCTTGTTTTGCATGTTTAAATTGCAAGTTCCTTCAGACAAGGTCCATTTCTCACAACATGAGATTTATAGATTCTGTCATCTGCGGTTGTGCTGCGAGACAAATAACCAGTAAAGGCTGCCACTCGTGCAGGAAGTTTCAGCAGTTGTATTCCACTTTGTTTAAAACTTGTAAATAAGGCCACTTCTGGTACTGTGCACATTTTAATCCTTTGCAAAGACATTAACCCTTTGACATCAGTCCCATTAATTGGACTTTGTTTCATTATCTGAACTTTTTCCCTTAGCATTTTAAAAATCACATTGTTGTCCGGTCACCAAGTATGAGAGACCACAAGTAAATGAACAGCATTTCAGTATGGGTTCTAGAAGGAAATATTCTCCTGGTATTGACTTACACTGTATTTCTTCATCCCACCTACAATACAAAGAAAGGGGACAGAATAAAACCCACAGAAAGTAGAAGAAAATACGGAAGAAAGGAGAGATTCTAGGTGTTTATGTATATATTTGAAAGATAAAGACTAAACAAGACTAGCCGATCAGTGGACATATTTTTTTTTATAAAGGGGGCAGAACTGAAACACAAAATAGAAGATTTAACACATATTTTATAGGGATCCTTAGCATAAATATTTTATAAGGATCCTCAGCAGAATATGCACAGGAGGATTTAAGGAACAGTCCTGCTTTTAATATGTAAAACTCATGGAACTCCCCAGTTTTGGAAATGTGCTGTCTAGCCCTCGAAGTCCACCTTTTACAGCAAAGGCCTTTGAATAACCTTTCAGAAATTCCTGACCTGCTCCCTAGAAGAATTTCTGTATTGCTCTTTAAAAATACCTAGTTACATGGGATAAATGGGCAAATACTGTGATCTATTTTCCTACCATTATTTTTATTTAATGTTTTGTATTCCTACTGGGATAAGGACCATCCTATGACATAAAAAGGACAATCACACTTTCTGTGGAAAACAAAGCTTCTTCTGACAAATAGCACAAAAATTGCTTTGCTTTTTAGGCAGGCAGCACTCTCCAGGTATCCGAAAGACTTAGATATTAGAGAAATGGGTGTATTAGTATAGCGAAGCTGACATTATCAGGTGTTGTATATGAGAAATGTCATTTATGAGTTGTCACACAGCTATTATTAAGAGACTATTGAGTAGAACACAGTACATCATTGACTGTCACTGCGCTCGCTGCAATCACCGAACAACTGGGCATAGTCAAACAGAACATTTCTTTCACTTTCAGGGCAAATTACACTTATGGTTTATTTATGTCACAGATTAGTTGCATTCAGGCATCCTCTGTAACTGTTTTACAATAGCTCTGGTGGCACAGACCTGCAATTCTGTGCCTGTCCAGTGGGATGGATGGCAGTCCAGCCCCTCATAGCTGACTGAGGAGCAAACCCCCTGTGCTTCTGCAGTGTGGAGGTTCAGGACGAGGAGTGTGGGGGTAAAGAGGTGGGTGTGCTGGCCTTCCAGCTCCAGCCTCCCTGTCTCATCTGCCAGCAGTTTTGGAGGACAGGATCTGGTGACTTTAAGCAGCCTCCTGACCCTGGTTCTGGGCAGAATGGCAATCCAGGAGCTTCCATATTAACTCTTACCTTGCTAACTCACCCCAGACTCTGGGGCAGGAACTCTTACTGTCCTTCATCCCTGTGGCATCTTGTACACACTCAGGTGTCTCTCTCCAGCTGCACAGCACTTGGAGCAAATTGCAATTCCTGTGTGGGCTTTTCCACAGCCACAGCTATTTACACCAGGTATTAAAATGCACACTGAAGAATCAAAGTTAGCTCTAGATTAAGGATTTGAACAGACACTGTTGTCTGAATCCCTACTAACATCTTTTAAGTCACATACTGTATTCTGACCATTAAGCCTTGATCCTCTAATCTCTCCACACATTGAACTTCCACTGACTTTAACCTGCCCAGCCATATCCTTTAAAGCCAGTCTCCCACAAATATTGCACCACGTGAAGCCCCACTGGAACTCTAAATCTTTCAAGAGATTTGTAATTTGGTGCATTCCCTAAGGAAAATTTGGAAGGTGTCCAGGGAACAAGGCTAATTTAGGAGATGGGAGAATATGTCTTCTAAAGAAATGGCTCCAAGATCGTAACATGTTGGGCCGTGAAAAGGGAGCAGGTGAGATAGTATTTAATTACAGTGTACAAGTACCTAAGGGGATGAACACAGAACTAGGTCTGAATCCCTAGCAAAAAGGTAAAATATGAGGCCATGGGCTGAAATTGAAATGTATATGTCTCTGCAGAAGGCCGCTCTGTACATGAAACAATCTGGCAAACAAGGTAGTGGAAACCAGTAGTGGATGCAGGAATCTATTTATTACCAGTGCAGTGTGACCTGGTAGCCCCGCTGATGGTTCTTGTCAGTCATAAATGGCTCTTTTTCTGTGTTGTTTGGTGTTTCAATCTACTATGTAATTTTGGGGTGCTTCTTCAAAGCTGAGCTTCTGGGGATTAAAAATAGAGGCAATATTTAAAAGTTAATAGTAAGAAATACATCATTACATTTTCATTAAATGTTTTGAAGGTTTATGTACATAATAAGATAGGTCTGGTGCTGCACAACAACACAGTAAATATTGTACAATTCTGATGAACTTCTGGCAGGTAAAAAGTAAGGTTTCTGTGACATCAAAAATAATGTGGTACTGGCATAAATGGACATTCCACCTCATTCACCCTACTGATGGGGAAAAATAAAAGACTTCATCTGGAAGCTGAGTACAGCATATGAAACATGAACTTAAGCTCCCTCTTAAAATCCAAAAAAACCCAAGCTGTCTGTCCACTAACTTGCAATGATTTGGGTTTAAGTCTTTGAATCAGTTTGTGCAGGAGATGGCCTGGTTTCTTCTGGTGCCTCCAACTGTGAAAAATACCAGGACTTGTGGAGACAACAGGAATATTGGTCTGCCACTTTGCCAGCTGAGTAGCTTCATTTTTACCCATTTACATTCACTTATTCATTTACTAATGAAAAAGCTACTCAGAGAAAGGTTAATGCGAAATTTAAGTTGGATTTATGGGGCATCAATAAGTTATTTTAGGCAGTCTACATTGGTGTTGTAAATTTCCTAAGCAATGTTCAGAGTTTATTTATTTACTCCACCAGAAGTGTGAGAAAATAATGAGTAAGGCAGCAGTTCTTTCTGCCAATGTTGCTGTGTTTTGGTTTTTTTTAAATGGCAAACATCCCATTAACTAGTTTGATAGACTAATCCCAAGACTATAGCATCTGTAGATTAATTGGGGATGGAGCATGCCTAGAAATACTACATCCCTCAAAGGTCCTGGGTGAAGTATTGAGACTTTGATTGCTTGCTATGTCTTGTCAGAGGACTGTGCTTCTAGCAAAGGAGATGCTTCAAGCTAAACCAAATGCTCCCAGGAGATCAATTTTGGTCCCTCATGGTGGAACGTGTGGTTTTGAGCTGGACAGTCCTGGTGAGATTGAACTGGGCAGCAAAGATAACCTGTCTGTAGTGGTCATCCTGTGCTCCTTCTGCTAATCCTGGGGAGAGACAGACTCTTCTAACATGTAGCTCATTTTGAGGAAAACAGTGAAAACTGGTCACACACACTGTGCCTAACAGACCTTGTTTCCAAGCTTGCATTATGGAATAAGTCTTAGGTTACTGGTCAGGCTTCTGGAGTCCTCTCACAAGTTATGGTTGCAACTGCATGAAATATTTATCCCAGTCATCATAATTGCCGGCACCCAAACGCAACAGTTTTGTCTTCTCTGGGGCTTTCCTTGACACTTCTATCCCAAGACAGCTTAAGTAAAACTTTGATTATCTTCTACTAGCTTTAGGTTTTTTCATCCAGTATCTGTGACAGAAATAATAATCTGTTATTATGTTAATCCTTCTTTATCAATTTTGACAAATTATGTGAATTTTCTAGAGCAGAGACTATTTTCTCTATGGTTTGGACTGCTGCACAGCAGATCATAGATTACATCTAGCAAGACATTTTAGCATTTTAAAGTATAATTCAGTGCAGCTCAGGACTGGAACAACTTTGCTAATTTCTCCAAAACAGGAATTCCTGAAAGAATTCATATTAAAAAATACTTACTTGTAAAATTATTTTCTGTTCTTTCAGAAAAGGCATTTTAATAATATTGGCAAAATGCTTTCCTAAATTAATTAAAAAATAAAAGAGGAACTAGAATACTTGACCTATTATAACAGTTTGGTTTGGTTTGGTTGGTTTGGTGGGAAATCATTTTTCCCATAGTTCAATGAAAAGAATATGTTTTTAATAAACAGCCTTTGAGGAGCTTTAAATTTCATTCCATCCCATCTCCTTACAGCTTTTCTCAGCTCAGTCTTTAGCTATGCTAAAAATCCTAATACTTTTTTATTTTATTTTGCAGCTCAAATTGATTAATTCCTTGTGTGCACTAGTGAATAAAATGAATAACGCAGGAATGACATTTTTTACAAAAAGTTCAGAGTATTGGTGTGGATTGCTTTACTAGATGATATAAGATCTAGTTATATTAATCACCTTTAACAAAATACAACCAGGCAGCAGAGCCATAAACATGACAATCAAAGACTGGGTAGGCCTCAGCAGAAGACACACCTCAGCAATCTGTTTTGCTCTGATTCAGCCAGTTGTCTGGAGCAAACCACCAAATGCACTTAATCCTTTGTTGTTGTTGTTGTTGTTGCTCTTTGGTGTGCAATCATCTGAAGAACTCTCTTTAATAACAACATTAACTAAGAACCAAGTAGCTAATGGAGAAGAATCCTATCTCTGACCAAGAAATTTCTCATGGAAGAAATTCTAGATTCAGTTATTACAGCAAACAGTTCTCTTTGCCTATACAATTTATTTCACTCAGGACATTGCTTTATATTAAGCTAGCAAAAGAAAAGAAGTCTGTTGAGGACTTCTTTTACCAAAACAAGCTGCATCTCTGGAGAGCAGTGTTCCAGATTTTTTTTTAAAGCGTAAACATGGTGACAGACTGAGAATTACTTCACAAAATGCTCTGAGGATAAAATTCAGTCCTGTTTCTAGTAACACATTACTTAAGATGAACTGTAAAATGTACAGCCTTTTGTCTTTAAATTTGATGTAAAATTTAATTCCAGAAGTTATAAGGTGCAAATATCCTAAAAATTATATATGCCCCCCCTTCTTTTGTTTCCTACATGGTCTTTCCCCCATAATTGTGATATTTGTTTTGTTGAGTACTTTATGGAATCTTGGAAAAAAGGCACAAACATGAAAAACGGCCTTGAGTAGCTAGAATTATCTTCATTTGAATGAATGAGGCTTAATGAATTTCTAGCTGAGAATAAACCATCGTTAATCTTCAAAACAGACTGAAAAATCACTTAGAAGAAAGAACAATATTAAATATACAACAGAGTACCGAGGGGTTGGATTGACCTATCAACACTTTAAAAATACATACTTTAGGTGGCTGAAGTAGTTTGGATGAGTAAAACAATCCAAATCTCACCTAAGTAAAATTTGTATAGAGAAAGCATAAAGCCAGCAACTAGCTAAGTGGTCTTCCCACACAATCACTGAAAATATTTTCACCTATATTTTTAAATTATTCTTTGCTTCTTGCTTCCATCTGAATTTAGAATGGACACCTCCCCTAATATTCTCATGTCTTTTTAGTACTGAGGCACAATTTCAGTAATGCTTTTATCCTTTTTTAAAAATACTTTTCAATGCTCTTTAAAAATGATCCCTGATGTGACTGTAAAATTAACATTCTGTGATGTATCAGTATTTCTGCAGCCTTCAATCAGCCTCATGAGTCTCTAGGGGCTCAGCGGCCAATATTTGTGCTTGTATATGCTCATCATGATCCACCTTCTGTATGGTTGTTTGTGCCCTCCATAGTTTTCTTACCATGCCATGTTCAGAGTTATAGGCTGTGGATTCCTTAAGCAGGGATTCATTTATGTGAATTTACTGCACTTCACACTGTAAAGAACAGACTCTTTATATGGTCCTCTGGCTCTACCACAATATAAATAACATTTTTTTATATTGGCACAACTCCTCTGAGTCAAAAGAGGAGTCATGGAAAGAGTCTGTGAAGAAGCAGAGATTTCAGCACTTTAAAATCATGTTGTGTGAAGCATGTTTTTCCATAAGATGTTATCCAGAGGAAGCAAGAACAATATTTTAAGAATTCTAGTAATCTTTTATAATCCACATCAGCCTACTATTAAACACATTCTGGATCTTTTAATGTATTGACATAGCAGCAAAAAAAAAAATCCCGCCTTAGGCCACATTTTCTAAGCCACAGATCCAACTGCAGATATGATGCTTTTAGTACATTGACAGAGGGAGCTGTAAGAGTGGTTGAGATGATTCATATTATTCCTCTGGGCAGAGTCTCAGCTCAGAGATCTCTGAGTCAGCTTTGGTGTTCCCTTATTGGGAGACAGAGCATTGTTAAAAGACACCATTTGGGGGCTAAAGCAACTTTTGTTATAACAGCCCTCTGGCACTGACAAATGTTTAGCTCCCTTTAACAGGGAAGCTCCCTATGCATGCCAGCTAAATCCAACGTGCTTGTGCTGCTGCTCCTGAGTCACCTTTGCATCAGATCTTAATTTCTGGATTTTTGCTTTAAGTGCTTTAAGCACCAATTAACTCAGCCTCTATATACCCTTGCTTTTGACCCCAGGTTACCAATGCTGCTTATATGTTGGCTTCAATTCTAGTTTACATCAAAAAACAGACCTGCTTGCTTACCTGGTATGGAAACTCAGGTTAGTGGAAAGACATGAGGTCAGTGGTAATCGGTGCCTGCCTGCCCCCATCCCATGGCAAGACCCACCTGGTGGCCAGTGCCCAGGCTGTGAATGGAGCAGGACCTTCTTTCCTGGGAACATCTCCTCTGAAAGGGAGATGGGATTTACAGGGCACCTAGCAAGCAAGATTGGTACCAGGGTCTTTGGCCCTTTGTAAGAACCTCCCTGGAAAGGGAAAGTCCCAGACCCTGCTCCTTGCTCCCACTTATTTACTTTTTGCAGTTTATCTGTGACACTGAGACTCATAGTCTTTCTAAACTGGATTGAATTATGGTTCCACATGTAATTGCAGAGTATGAGCTCACCCATTCTCTGACAGTACCAGTAAGGTGCCAGGTCACTCAAAATAAGATATAGCTCAAAAATATCAACCTTCACCCTAAATCTAGACCATTTCCAGCTCTCTGGGAAAGCAAGCTTTCATTTCAGTCCATGCGAGCCATCCCCAAAGGTACTAGAAAATTCTTCTCCGTGGGTCCTTTCCTTTAGACTTTATCCTCATTTTACAAGTCAAGACTGAGACACAAAAGGCCTAATAACACATGCAGTTCATGTTCAGCAAGTTTGCAAATGCATGCTCCAGGCACCTCCAGAGTCAGGCAACTTGGCTTGCTGGAAGGTAGATCTGCATGAGCTCCCTCCTGCCTGCCCAGCTAGAAGGAGACTCCTGTCCCTGCAGTCCTGTCCCTGCTTACAAGGTATCACTGCAGAGCATCCACCAAAAGAAGGGAAGTATCAGGAGCACCAAGGTGTTTGGCATAAACAGGACAAATGGGCACACAGAGAACATGAAGTGGTTTCTCTGCAACACTAGTGGTCAGCTTATCTCTGCTGTCTGCAGGCGAGAGACACTTCTGTCTGCCGGATTTCTAAGCTCCTCTGTACTTCTGTGGAAGTGGATTTGTCATGTATCTTTTGGGAAAGGGAAAAAAATGCATTTACTTCAGCCCCTGTTCCTGGTAAAATGTAGAAGCACTTTGTATTTTGAAGTGTGTTCTAAGTTTCATACCAGCTGTTGCAGAGTAAGAGGCACTCAGCATTGCTGAATTCATAACAACAGGCACCAAAATATGCAACTACTTATCTTCAGTTGTGTGCTTCTGTTTGTTGTAAGCTCCTCAAATATGCAGTAATGGAGTACACCCCTATATGGAAGATGCTGAGCAAAATAAAGCTATGAAGTTTCTCTTGAAGTAAGTGGAAAAGAACTGAAAAATCTTGAAATCAGTGTAATTTTATTTCTTTAATTACCTGATCAAGTACCTATCAGAGTAAACAGAAATCTTGCCACACAAAAGTTGATTGGAGATAACATGATGTTTGACAAAGAGCATTTAGACTAGTTGCCATGGCCATCTATGAACAGAGTAAATATGCCTGAGGCAATCTTCCTATTTGTCTTTTTAATATTAGTTATCCCTTAAAATACAGCTTTTGCAGTATGGTGGGCATTTCTGCAGTACCATTTAAACTGTCTATGAAGTATTGCTTTCAGTATTTGACTGACACTACTACGTAAAAAGTCTCCCAAAACAAATCCTGGAAGTCCCAGTGTTTTATCTTACTTGCATAGGTTGAGGTTCATAACTGAAAGAGTTCTTTTGGACACCCAGAATACCAACACTGTCTTCAGTCTGAACATTGGTCGGTGCAAATGAATGGTGGACTTTGCTGTTTTCCCATATATCTACATTGTATAGGGAAATAGAGTATGGTGAGGGGGCTTTGTAGCAGTAAACACATAGTAGGTAAGCTCTCTGGTACTCTACACCTTCCCCTGAGAAGAGAAAACTCAACAGTATCTCAGGTAGAAGCTCATAAAGCCTTCTCCTTGCCTGTACCCTCACTGGTATGGTGTTTGTTTAGGGTACTTTCAAATATCTTTGGAATTGTTTATGTCAGTTAACAATTCTTTACTTAACTGAAGGTTATCTATGACAAGAATTTACTAAAAATTTGATGTTGCTAGATAGGTACTGCATTCAAATTAAAGGGAAACTTAGCCCTTTGCAAAATTACACAAATAGATGCAAATAACTCATACAGAAGCAATACCAATTACTTATCTCAGCATGCAGTCAAAGATTAATTAACATGTCTTGTTTCACCATTGCCCTTCCTGTATTGTTGCCTCCTTGGTCAGCTGTCTCATGTGCAGGGTGCAGCAGGAAACCACAGGCTACAGAACAGTAGAGTCAGGTAATTAAAAACTATATGGTAATATACGTTTTCCATGGGAACGAGGTGAAGGTGTGTTGGCACCTCTCAATTTAATACTTATCAGTCTCTCGCTGCAATGGAACCTCCCAAGAATCTAAAATCACAACAGCCCTCCTGATGATTTAAAGGGATGACAGTAGTGCATTATAATGAACACATGGGGAGTACATACAGTTTAATAAGCAGAGTCCATGTGTGGGTATTTACATATGTGCCAATATTCCATTAAAGTATGAGATATTATGTTTGTAGAACATAAAAATAATATGTCAAGATGCAATAGAAAAAGGTTAATAAGTATGTTAAGTTGTGAATATAAGCAATTTAGGAGAGGTGTTACAATTTGCTGTATATTTGTACACAATCTGACCCTGACCAAGGTGGTTAATTTTCATCTGGTGCAGCAATTGAAATTTTAATAATGCAAATCTTCATTTGTCTATTTGTTTGTTATCATGCAGACTATTTATTGAACTCAGAGCATGGGTTTTCCAAGGCTTGTTGAAGCTCTCAGGATTTATTTTTTTGGGAAGTGGTACAGCTAATTTCCCCCTTACTGCATGTCCTTTACTTTGTTTCTATATGAGGCTCTATTTGTCCCCAGGAAAAACTGAGAGTAACTCTGCTTTTGACTGCTTTTGGGCATCATCTTGCAAAGCAGGGCTTGACTAAAGCAATGCTAATAATACATGGTCCTTTGTGGCTGCAGGCCCTGCCATGTGTTCGTGTAACTTGTGGTGATGAAAGATTAACAAGAACAATTCCACGTTATCTCCTCCCTGCAAAAAAGTGTTCATTTACTGCAGTTTAAAGAAAGAGAGAGGTGGCAGCAAGAAAGCTGTCAGCAGTAAGTGCCCTGGTGCAAGTGGCCAGAGGTGGTGACAATGCTGTTTTTTTTTGTCATGGGCACTCTTCCTGCCGTTAAGTGGTTTGCAATTTATGCCTGGATGAGGTGTGTAGGGAAGTCCATATTTCGTACAGCTGCTTCGCCCTGTCATCACTTTGGCTTGGGGAGCCAAAGGCACATTAGTAAAAGTCTCTTACCATTTTTAAGCTTCTCTTAAGAACAATGCAGACTAAAACACACATTAAAAAACAACCTGAGAGAGCTCGAAGTCTTGAAATCAGAATGTTTATTGCTATACAAATGTTCCCTTTAGAGAGGCACACTTTAGAAGTGGCTGATATTTTACAAAAGCAAAGGCCTGCAGCTTTTTGAAGATTAAGCCTTCTTAAGGTATTTAGAGACAAAAACATTAAAAACTTTGGCCTTAAACTATATGCAGCATTAGGGTAGGAAGACACTGAGTGCGTAAACTTAGAGCATTTGTTCTACCATTTATTTGAGCAGAGAGGTGATGAAACTATCAAATATTTACTTATTTTTATATTTTTAACTAAATAATACCAATGAGGTGATTATTACTCACTGTTAAAATAAGTTTCTACATTTAGCATTACAAACATACATAAACACTTTAGCCTGGTATGATTTAGAATGACTAAGTTTCATACTCATGAAAAACTGATCTTTAACTCACACTAAGACGGTATAGGCATCCCCAGGCACAACAGGCTATCTATAGAAGTACATGCAATATGCACAGATACACACACTGGCATTTTTAATGAAAGCTTGAAACTGAATTTCTACCACTTCTAAAACTCAGTCAAAGCAACCAGATGTGTTTTTTTCTTGTCTCAAGGGGAAAAAACTGACTAATTTTGCTCTTTTCTAATATCTGAATCAATTACTTACCTGCAGCACTCTGAAGGAAGGAAAATCTCTCTTATATTAACACAACACACTTTGTGCTTGTAAAAGACAGGGTGGAAGGCACCATATATGTCAGAGGTTAATTTATTTGAATAGAGTTGCAGAGGCCCTTGCCTAGCTAGAGGAGGGTGTTGACCACTGTTTGATTTAATGCTTGTACATGGCGTAGAACGTGGACATAATCATTCTGCTTGTATAAAGGGTTCTGTAATAGAATTTGCATCAATACTGTGTTTCCATGGAAATCAGTTTATTGAATTTCATGTTATGCGTGAGCTTCATCCTGCCAGGCAATAGACATCCCCTTTGATTAAGATTTCTACATATCTTTTCTTTTTATTTTTAAAGGTTGAAAAGAAATGGCTTATGTAGGAAAGGAAAATTAGAAAAAGTTAAGAAATAAATTTCCTGCACTTTTGCTTCATATACCTGTTAGTGTGGATACAAAGTGAGAGTTTTAGATATTTTTTTCTACTCAAAATTATTTACTTGGAAAAAAAATCCAGTTAATTCTTTACTTGTGGACTACACTTCAGGTGTAGTAAACTCTTTAAAATTTCTAGTAGCATCCACTAGTGGGTTGCACAGTTTTTCATAATGGAGTGGTTGCTTTCTTCTTCATTCCACAAAGTCATGTGAAAATGCCCAAAACTGTTTCATTCTCCATAGAGGAAGGATGCTATGGGTGGAAAAAATCTGAGGAAGTCTCACAAAATATATTTATAGCACATGAACCCAAACTCATGGAGACTCCAGAGAATAGCTTCAAAACTGACCTCTGAACTTGGCATACAGCTACTGCAAGACATGAGTTAACTTTTTGGATACCCCCAAAAAATTGTATCACAACAGTATGCCCCAGCTCCACTGCTTTATTACTTGTGAGACCTAAACTAGTAAGCCTAGAACTAGTTTAGGTATTTTCAAAAATTTTAAAACACATTTGTTAAAACCACTTGCAAAGTTTGAGTTTATCCAAAAAGGGGAGCTGTTATTTGATAAAAAGTGACCCCTTCTATGGGGAAAAGATCACCTGATACCATAAATCTCTTTAATTTAGCAAGCACAACAAGAAATCACACTAAGCAGAAATTTGGAATTTAAGAACTGAAACTGGAAAACAGATTAGTGTAACTAATTACTGGAAGATCCCAAATGATAGGAGAAGAAATAACCTAAAAGCAGAAAGGCAAACAGGGAATTTGCTCAAAATAGCTATTTGGGTCTCAAATATGCACCTTGGCTTAAGAAACACTCCCTTTGTTCCTAAATAAAACTTTGAACACCTCTAAAGCTGCTGTCATTTAAGTATAGCTGTGTGTTTTAACTTTGCCTGGTATATCTGGGAAAAAAAAACCAAACCAAAACTCATCCCCCAAAGAAGAAGAATTTGAAAGAACTGTGAGAATATGTCAAATTAAATGAATACTTAATAATATAATAAAAAAATCACATGGGGAAGCAAACGATAGAAAGGCTGAAAATTCTGAAGTAGTCACCTGAGCACTTTATGTTCAAACACTTCTTTCTTCTGAAAGCTCTGAAAAATTAAGTAGATTAATCAAAAGGGGTAAATACCCTGAATATGTGATTTTTTTTTTTTTTTAAGAATAAACAAAAATGCATGGGTCATTCATCAAAAATGTGTTGGTTTTGATAGAAAAGGTCTCGTACCAAAAAATTTGGTTTTGCTCAGGATTGCAACCAAAACTGAGCAGGATTCATCTTGGCCTTATTGCACACACAGAGAGATCACAGAAGGTTCCTTCAAAATAACTTTTGCTTCCTCTGCAATAACTTATCTTCATTGCAGCTGACACTGTCTTCCCTTGCTGCCATTTATATCTCATGAACCCCGGAGGAGCTGCCTTCCAGCACAGCCTTTGCAGTAAATGGCATTAATTGCAGTGCTACCATTTCTTTAGCATTTATTACAGGCACTGATTAGAGAGTGTGACAAAGACATTGCTGGAGACCAAAGCCTAACTTGGACTGAGGGTAAAAAAAGAACATGCAAAGTAGCATTTTAAATGGTTGCATCTATTTACTGCTGATATTTTCACAGAAATGATTTAGCGGTATTAGATTCAGAAGGTGTAACAGAGGCTTTAATTTGCAGCAGTTCTGATCTAATAGGCATAAAGGCACCAGAGGATTATGAAATACTGAACTCAGAGGTATTCTGACAAACCTTTATACTCATAATAACAAGAGTTGGTGTGAGCTTATACAATTTAAAACTAATTGCCCAGCCAATGTGCTCATTACCATATTGATGCAGTTCATAAATCAAAACCCTGCCTATTCAAGCTGTTTACCAGTCTTGCATTAAGCAGCATATTTCAACTGAGAAATATAGTGTGTTGCCAAAACACTGCAGAAACTTTATAAGACTGATAGGACTACAAACCTGAGGAGCTGAAGTGCCACAAACTGGCACTGAAGAGCTTGTTCTTCTTGGTTTTCTGAGTATATTCTGATCTAGCCTTGAAAGTTTCCATAATAATGTACTGCAGCACAGAAAGAGGTCCTTAAGCAGCGGGGAGCTACTGGCAATTTTGATCAATTTGGCTTCCTGCAGCAGCTTCTTTGCTTAACCAGGAGACTCACACATTTTTTTGGAAGCAACACAGTACTTATGCCAGCGGAATTGAGGTGCATACATTACGAATGCAAGCTTTTTATATAGGCAACGGAGAGACTAAGGACCTTAACCAAGAATCCTAAATTAGTTGTCAAAATTAGGTGCCTGAAGTTAAATTCTTTGAATAGCCTACTAAGGAAAATGAAGGTACAATTCATTTGCCTAAACAAGTGCCTACCTGCAGGTGCCTAGCAGTACCTCCTGAGATACTCTGCTGTCCTATGACATCCACGCAGTAGGTATGTCAAAAGAGTTGGAGGAGATTGGCACATCTCTGAGCTGGCAGGTGAAAGCCAGATGGGATAGTCTAGGATGTCTCAAAGGGCACTAGAAGCCTATGTTCAGGAATTGAATTTCCCCCTATTTTTTCCTTCAGGTATTCAGCCAGCTGGCTTAGGTATCAGAAACAATCCAATCTTGTAAGCAGGATTAATGAACCTGAGCAGGGTTCATTTTTATGTAGTTTCTCCTGAGATGAGCGTAGTAGATCCTGATGGCTGCTGTGGCATCTCTCCCCCTTGTGCCAGGCTTTCAGCCCTGTGGTAGACAGGCCTGAGGTGGCAAGGACAGAGGGTGCAGAGGCAAGAGACAAGGCATCAAAATTACTTTGAAGATTAGGACCAGGACTTGAAATTTAACTAGCTGGTGAAAAGGAAGGTTGTTGGAGCTGTTGGGGGAATCTAATAGATTATCGGAAAATCAAGAGCTTCTAGGGGTGTGGTGGCTTACTTAGGATTATTGTTTTATCCCTGTTTAAGAGAACACAGTTCAGGGTAAAAAGGGTGCGCATTTCTAATGATATGCAACTCTCCTCTATATATAGCATTAGCAAGAAGAGTTCAGCCTATTACAACAAGTGCTTATCTTCAGACATGATGCCCGTTGAAGGCTCTGCCTCTTATGTTCTTTATGTAAATTCAATCATGACAATCGGTAACTAAAATATTTTTTATGGATGGAAGATGAGAGTTGATTAAGACATGGTTTTAGTGATAAGGAAACTTTAATTTCAGCTTACATCTCTTCTACTGGCTGTGTGGTCAGAGTAGATGCAAGTGTCCAATTCCTTATAGGCAGATAGTGGATAATAATGATTATAAGTGAAATTAATACAAACTGATACTTTCTCATAAAGGAACCTAAGGGAGTGATAAGTTTTTGTTCTTCAGAGAGGGAAATAAATCTAAAGAACTTAATTTCTTTCATTTTAAGGAATTATGAGCCATACATAAACAGACCATACCAGCCTCTGACCTAGTGCCAACATAACTGCTTTTGTTCAGCATCTTTGGCTGATGGTGGGTGTTACAGATTCAGCAGAGATTTCTCAGAGGGATGTATGCAATTTTGGAAGACCCTTGTAGGCTGCTGTGAAGAAGAATTTTGTGCTGATATACAATTTTCAATAGAGAAGAGCTAAATAGAAAAAAACAAAACCAAACTGCTCTATATTTACCTAACTTGTAAGGTGACAAGTGATTGTCTTACGTCATTTCTCTTTTATGAGCTTAAAAATAAATAGATGCAAATAAAATTGTTATGCCATCTAGTTAACATAGATATCCTCTAATATGAAAAAGAATTGATCCTTCCAGGCTCTTTCTACTTGTGCAAAAATGAAGATTGATTTCCAACCAGCCCACTGAGCATCCCATGAACATACATAATTGAATTCACTTTACAGGCTGAAGAAACTACTAGTATTTAAACTGGAGGGAGGAGCAGCTCATACCTGTGTGTCTTTGCTTGCAGAAAGGCTGTTTCCTGACTTTGGTTTGGACTGGCAGCCTAGATAAAGATCTGGAATCTTACCAATGTCAAGATCCTCAATCTAAAGGGACACAGACTTTTTTTTCTTAAGTGGTTTATCCAGTGTTATTTTAAAAATATTTATTAGGTGTTGGTTCATTTTGAGTCCTGTGTTTATGAACAGTGTCTGTGTATGGCTGCTCTTCTTAAATCACTCAAAACTGCCTTCGAATGCACGTAGTCAAAAAACCCCTGGCCAATATCTCATCAGTATCTTGATGATACATTTCATACATGTAAGACAAAATAGAGGCAGAACAGGGAATACAAAACCAACATATTGGATGCAATGCTAAAAGATGTCTACTGGAAGAAGGAAAGAGCTTATTCTATGCAGATAGATAGATATTCATGTTCTCAGGGACATGCTGAAAGACATATGCCCTCAGTTCCCCATTCATATCTGACTCCTTTTCAACACCTTCTTTTGAGAGGATGTAATCACATGTGCAAGAAGCATGAGACTTTTCCAAGTGTGAAGAATCATGTCTTGTCCCTCACTGTACTGCTGCTCACACATTCCTGCCATTTGGTTTTGCTCAGGATTGCAACCATGCTGTTCATGGGCCGCACAGAGAAGAAAGATTTGCAAAGTCAAAGCCCACTTCTGTAAACTAATTAAATTAAACATTGCCCACGGATCTAGGGTCTTAGACAGGGCAATAGTTGTATCACAGACAGTATTTTCTCACCTTATTTGCAAGTAAACCACTGTTCCCACATGGTGGTGAGGTGACAATGACAGTGCTGTTGAAAATGCTGTTTTAGAAGGAAATAAAATTGAGTCAGCATACTGGCAGGATGTTTGGATTAAATTCAGCCTCAGGCTTAGCTTATGGCACAAAATTTGCCAATGATTCCTCTTGGAGCAGTCTGTCCTATACACCACAAGCAGGTCCAGCTGTAAAGAAATTGCTGATGTTGCTGCATTCGTTAAGAGGGTGCTTGGAAAACAGCACATCTGTTACCAACAGTTGCACCTAAGACAAACATGTATGTAAGCACAATTAAATTAACAAAGTGTCTCTTTATCATTGTGGTTTACTGCATTTGAAAAGATATTTTACTTGCCTTGGCAATGTAAAATGAGCTTCTGCCACAGTAGAGGTGGGGACAGTGATGGCAAAGCTAAAGGGCAGGCCTAGTAGTGCAGCTGTTCTAGGATAATAAACATATCTAAGTGGAGACAAGCCTCACTAAACTGTCATATAAAGTAATTCCTTAAAAATGGTTTCCTCAAGATGTGGTTTCATTTGCTGGTTGACTCATTCATAAATATGCCAAGTTCTTTGCTGAATAAAATACTGCTTAACTTCAGTGAAGGCAATCAGGTGCACAAGATGTAAGAGAAATCAGCATCCAAGTGCCGCCTCCTTCACTGACTGAAATGAGTCAGGAGGGACATAGATTTGGCAGCATCTGTGCCAAGTATCTGTGCCTGGATATCTCAAGATGAAAAATGTAATCTACGGCTACGAGTATGAGCACATGAATACATACATTACATGAGCAGAAGGGCATTGCAGCTTTTCCACTTTTGCCATTTGCTCTAATCAAAAGCAATATAGAAAAACACTTCCAAAATTAAACTATAACTCAAAGATTTCTCACCCTGCTTTTCTAGTGACAATACATCCTTTTCCTTTCCAGGCTAGATCTGCAAATAACTGATTTATAATCACACTCAGAAACTCATATGTCCAGTAACTTGCACTGTAGCTACACAAAGTATGCAGAAGTCTGTCTGCAAGCTATGATTCTATAAATAAATATAAAAGAGAAGACTTGTAAAGCTTTGGCAGCAAATGTAGGTCTTGAAGAAACATAGGCAAACAATAATTAGAATTTGCAAGTGAGATGGAAAGCTAATTTTGATACTCTTTCACACTGGCTTTATATCAAAAGGCATTTCACAGCCTACCTTTTCAAAACCTGACAGCATCCAAACTCGAGCAGTTGGAACCTGACTCCAGGTGCTCCAGGTGATAAAGCAAAGCACAATGTTAAGGTCTGGCATGATGTGAAGAATGAGGTCACGCTGTATTTTTAGAAGTGCCTGGTGTTCCTGTGAAGCATGTTCTTACTCTCTCTTTTCTTTTTTTTCCTTCCCTCTTCTTTTTTTTTTTCTGTCTTTTTTCTGCAAATAATTTGGCCAATGCTTGCAGAAGGCTGTTTTCGCCCCAGGGATTCTCACACATACTTCTCTTGACAGAGTTCTTCTACAGCAAGCAAGCTGAAATGTCTTCTGTTAAGAATCTGCTCATTTCTTTTTCTGTTCTGCCCCAATGCTTGGAGGATCTTTTGGCTACTCACTGGGTTCCTGTTGTTACGCTTATGGAAAGTAACTGAATTGAAAAATATGGGGTTACCTTGCAAAACAGGTAAAACTATCATCAGGAAAAAAAAATCCTAATCTCCCAATTTGTTCTTAGTTTATGTGTCTCACATTCTGTTGGCTTGTTTGCTTAGTTTTTCGGGGGAAGATTCTTTAAGTCAATGTGAAATACTAAGCAAAGTCATTGTGAAAGGGAAACAAATGCGTTAGGGGCTAAGGGGTAAAAACTCTTTATTTTAGATGAGTGGTGTACTGTTTCAGCCAAGATCAGGGCTTGATTTTCTGGTTTACTATGTCAGTTCAAGTTTAAATTGAATTTAAACTAACAAAATTCCACACATTCACGTGCTCTGTAATGCCAAAATACATAACGGGTATTGAAATGCACTAACTTAAGCCATATTTGAAAAGTTGGTTTAGGTGACTTGTTGTTAGAGTAACACTATAAAATAAATCTTAATAATTTGACTCGGAAAACAATTATCCTTGTATTAACTGAAGAAAATAGAAATGAGTCTATGATTATTAATGTATCTGTAAAATCCTCCTGTTTAATGATTGAATATGTGCTTTTTGTGCGATCTTTATGCAAAACTTCATGAGTTTTAATACAAGTCTTGGCTGTCCTGGCAAAGGGGAATCAAGCCAATAGAGCATGATACACAAAAGTTTATCTGTGAGTCTGCACACACATGCTTGTGCCAGGCCATATTAGAATTTACCTTCCACAGCATTTCACTAGTTATATCATAAATCTGTATTAATTTATTGCTGATTTGTAAGGAGCTTTCCCTAATAAATAAAATTTTGATTGTAAGTTTTAAACTCATGTATGCAGACAGTGAAGCACCTGCAATGGCAGGAGTCTTTTTCACTGTGCCCACAATGTACAAAATATTATGTGAAATGCTACTAATTCAAATCATTCCATCTAAATGCGGGAATGTGTCTTCTTTTACAAAGACATTGTGTTCAATTAGTTCTCCTAGTAATTAAGGGAGAACCAAGGGTGTTCAGCACTTCTGAAAGTGACATCAATTCTATGAAGATGGCTAAGTTGAATCATCTGAGAAAATGAGGGCTTCAGAAGTAGGTTTCTCACTTACACATAGACAACATCATCTATTATTATTGTGTACCGAAGATATGGGCTGAGATTCTTCTTGTCTTCATTTGTCCCTCTAAAGGGCAGATGACTGGTGTAAGCTTTTAATCTAGACATCCTCCATAGTTTTGGATAAGGCAGTCAGGCTAAAAGGGAGACTCATCCCATGTCTAAATAGGTAACCAAGATAAGTGGGAGTATTTACCTTTTAGAAGCATTTTTCCCTCTCCATTGACTCCAGCAGGAGGTTAGACAGCTTACAATAACATCTGACTTTTAAATAGCTAGCAAGAGCTGAGAAGATGTCTACATAAACAGAGGTCTACATACCTGCACGCTCACACTTATTACAGCTGCAGTTCAAACAACAAAGGTAATACAATAAATCCAACAGTACTCTTTCTATTACCAAATGTATGTCTGTAACACTAAAGTCTACACTAACCAGCACTAAAATATGCCTAGATGGTGTGCACTGCTCAATTTATGGCACATGCAGTGACAGGCATGTCACATGCCAGCATCTTACTTTGCTTGTTTTCCACTTTGACAGTCACAGTGCTGCCTTCTGACACATCTTCCTCATCACTGACAGGTTTGCCACATCCATCAAAGGCTTAAGCTTCTCTTTTTATTTTGAAAAGCTTCTGTTCTGCTTTGCTCTCTCACAGAGGCAGTACTGAAACAATCATTAAAATAAATACTATCAATATTCAATCTGTCACAAGAAGTAAACTACATGTATGGGGGAATGTAAGCTATTCAGTGATGCAAGCTCAGTTCTTCAGCTCCTCCCTTCTTCCAGTGTGTTGGAGGTGCACAGCCTGGACGTGAGCATGGATATTAAGACTGATTTAAAGCAGACATGGCCAACTCCAATGTAGCACTGAAGCTCTCTGTTATTTTTAGCCTCCTCTTTTTGCTTTTCAGATCTACTGGGATTAGATAGGGGCTACACTGCACTGGCAATTCATTGAAGTCGAGAGATAAAAAATCCTACCTATACTGAAATCTTTTTTTCTGTCAGTTGTTTTTTCCTATGACATTTCTCTATGTTTTGTTCCTTGGCCTTCCCTATGACATTTTAGTAGCTTTACCAGAACAGTGTAAAATTTTCAGTGATTTAACAGACAATGAAAAGATAGTGAACATAGGCATGTTTAGGTAACAAGAATATACCTAACATCACTTTGAATGATTCTGAACCATTGCGTCAATAATCAACGTAAAGTCAACATTTAAAAAACATTTCTGCATTTGATATCTCTTTCCTAGTCTCTACAGTAAAAAAGTCAAGGTTCTCAAGTTTTCAGTTCATTTAATCTGCATACATGAAATATTTTTGCAGAAACATAAGTAATTCTAAAGTAAATTTGATATGGGAATTTCATGTTTCAGGATTACTTTTGCTGACGCAGTCCACTGCAAGTATGTTTCCATCAATTTTATTTTTGTTTTCCAGGAGCTGAGAGGATTCAGATGTTTTCTATGAGAATCCAGGAATAAATAACAATTGTGTGATCATGGTTTTGGAAAACTAAGAAGATATTTCCTGGCTGCATATGCAGAGTTATGTTTCTTAAGAAAAGCAAGAGTTAAGTAATTTTGCTCTCTGATGGATGAAACCCACTGGAATGGAAACTAACATCCATGAAGAAGAACAGGACTCACCTTATCTTAAATCTGCCAAGTGCCTGGGGACTCCAAAGGAAGCAAAGTATGAAGAATACCAAAGAAAGATAGAAAATCAGGAGAGTCCATATGAATGTCAAAACATTTTACTGGAACCTGGGCTGAGTTTGCTGTCTGTGTCATCCTTATTAGACCACAATGAGACATCCTTGCAACTTGGTACGGCTGCAGGGCATGTCAGTGCCACCAACCAGTCTGAGAAAAAGAACCTTTGTGAAGAATTATCTCGTTCTGCAAGACACATGCCAAAGGAAGATCCTTTAAACCTTCCATTGCATGCAGAAAAAAATTCAGACAAGAAACCAGAAAGGAGTCATGAGATCAGAGTCATAAAACATAAACCAAGTTCTATCACATTTTCTGATTTCCAATTTTTATCACACGAAGCTAACACTAAGCTCCATATTTGCGAGGCAGGAGAAGCAGATGATTTTTCATCTGAAGAGGAAGAAGCAGATGGTAGAGGAGATGATGATATGTTTAGAGAACTGCCACTGTATGAGACATTTTTCAATGGTCTTCATAGAATGAATGCTTCTCAAAGAAAGCGAGGTAAACATGAACTTACTAAATATCAACACATCTGTCATTTAGAAGACTGTGATGATCATTCTGAAAAGGCATTGAAGGACCATAACAATGAAGAAAAGCACATGGAACTGGAGGTAATACAAGCTACTCTTTTGTTTTAAGTGTGTTTTAAATAAGTGGTGTCATTTAAGGTTGGTTACAGGAGGAAAAGGAGTTGTGCAAATTGTTGTAGGGTGCTAATTAACATGACTTACAGAATTAAGAACATAAACCTACAGTAAAAGTATATTAGGTTTTTACATTAGACAAATCTAACTTCATATTGACCACAATTCTATTAGCCTGAACTTCAAACTTTGGTTTTCTGGTTTCCCTTGCTTTTTAAAATTGGAACATTAGCTCATTTTCCTCCATTCCTAAAAGATCATATATCATATCATGTACAGTATACATTCCCTGATCCGAAGGACTGTTCCAAAGGGGCAGAGCTCAGGTTTACCCTGAGAGCAGAGTATATTTCTTCATGTTGAAAAATGGGCTTCTTTACTTTGGTGGCACTGTAACACTGCACCACCTAACTCACAGCACTCTTTCCACGAAGTTACTGTTTTCTGTACTATTATTTCACTAAAACAATGTGAGGACAAGTTAAAAACTGGTATTTAATAAAATAAATAGAGGGTATTTTGTATCTGTACTGTTAAACATCATGATGTTCTATGAAAATAGAAGATTTAGGACAAAATTAAAAACCCTGTGTAATAAGACTCATCCAACTATATATAACATTTCCAGAAAAAAAAAATATGATTGAGTATTATAACTGTGTTTCTTGGAACTGGAGTAACAGAAGCTTCCCAACTGAGTTCTCACTACTCTGGAGAATAAGCACAGCTTTTCCCCTGCTCCCAGCTGGTGACAAACCAAATGACTGGAGCAAAACATGTTTATCATTGGAGAAGTTCAGCTCTAGTAGAAAAATATGAAGTGACTCCAAAAACTGGACAAACCAAACCCTTAGAATTCTGATGTTTCCTGACCTTGCAGCACAAATTAATCTTAGACTGCAGGTCAGACATACCATTCCTTCCTCTCTCTTCTCCTTCCTCCAGCTTTTAAAAATTATTTTCCATGTAAATCTGCTCTATGCCTTGAAAATAAGGCTGTAGTCCTAGTCTTTTACCCAGTGTCCTTCAATCTTCTCTGTCTCCAGTCCTCCTTTTACTTCTAGTACTTATAACAGAGTTGCTTCATTGGTTTCTGACTAAATGAAAGAAAGTAGAATTTGGACTATAATGTCTGTGTTTACATCAAAACTACAGTATACAATACTTAATTACTTCTCTCCTTTAGTACTAATCTATCTCCAGTTTGGGGTGACTAATTCTGCCCTTAACTGAGTGGAAGTTCTATGCTGTATTTCATACATATCCCAACTTAAATGCGGAAATCCATCAGCTCAC
This sequence comes from Corapipo altera, assembly GCF_003945725.1. Lineage (NCBI taxonomy): Eukaryota > Metazoa > Chordata > Aves > Passeriformes > Pipridae > Corapipo > Corapipo altera. The sequence goes on from NW_020884872.1 coordinate 68,744,302, forward strand.
AAAGAAATAAGTCAGATTTTTAGAAATTTTTCTCAGCAGATATTAGAAGACCAAGGCCCAAAGATGGTTCCAAAAAAGTGCACTTTTTGATGCAATACTGACCCTGACAGATTCTTGAGACACATAGTTTATTAAATAATTGCATTGTTATTCTATCCTAAGCCAAGCCTTCCTTCCTCATTTATTCAGAAACATTCACATTAATATAAATAATGTATTTCAAAATGGATGCACAACATCCCTTGGATTCTCTTTACTGAAGGTCATTTCCACAGATAAAAGGGAGAGGCCAGGAGATGTTGTCATTTAGTTTACTTTATGTCTGTGACATAAAATAAACTCAAGGATGCAGCTTGTAGTGTAAAATAATGGATTATAAATTGCCAGAGAAGCATGTGAAATTTCCTAGTAAATCTTGGCAAATGTGTCAAAACACTTCAAAAACTGTATAGATGCAATGATGTAGTCCTGGTTTTGATTTTTTTCTATGTAAATAAGTATGTATCATTCTAGGAAAGCCTCCAAAAATTAAAAAAAAAAAACAAAACAAAACAAACAACAACAACAACAACAACATAAAAAAGGCAAAACCCAAACAAATAATAAAAAAAAAGAATTGCGGTCTCTCAAATTTGAGCAGCAGCCATGCATTACTATTCAGACTAAAAACTCCTTCCATGACTGGTTGAAGCAAATGTATGTTATTGTCAAGTTATTTACTTCTAATATTTAGAAATGGGGTTGGAGAAAAATGTCTTTCTAGTGAAAAGAAATTAAATAAATAAAGACAGCATAGGGTATAAATGTTGACAAAAACAACCACTACTGCTAAACCTTAGACTTAAAAATCCTATAATAAACAGATTAGCCATACAGTTACAGGCTATCACAGACAGCACCCTGACCCAGATGCTGGCTTAATCTTTGCTACCAGAGTTCACAGTGAAATAGTGATTAAGATCTACCCTGCAGGGGCATTCCTGGCCAAATGTACTTGTTACTGACCGCAAACCTTCCATTTTAAGTCTAGAAAAGAGGAAAGGCTGTCACTTTCTCAAGCTAGGAGCACTGGCCTTTGCAGGCAGTCACCACAAGCAGAACCGGTGTCTTCTCTCAAATACTTGTTACAGGCATGTAAGCCTCAATTGTTGAACTTCTTGCTTCATTCTAGTTAACAAGAAGAGACAAATCTTCAAGTACACTGAACAGTAAACAAGTAGAGGGAAGATGGAAAAAATATAACTTGTGTATGCTGCCAACTCTGGAATAGGCAGAAGAAACTCTGCTGAAAACGATTCATATAATAGTCCCCATTAAAAAAATTCTCTTTCTTTTTTCTTCCAAAGGCATACAGCTTCTGCCTCTTCTGAGTGGTGTAAGACAAATGATACTTCTGTTCAATTTACGAATTGAGCATGGTTCCTGAGTTTTCACCTTCAGAACAGTTCCACATTTATTTCCTGTGCTTTCTCATAAAATCTAAATTTGGCAACCTGTTTCTCCTTCTCAGAAGTCTGTAATCAGTGGTACATTTAATTCCCAAACACAGTTCTGCCCAAATAGGGTAATGGTTGGACTAGATGTTCTTAAAGGTCTTTTCCAACCTAAATGATTCTATGATTGATTGTTTCTTTCTGTCCAGCTCTGAAGTGGCACCTTGAGCCATTTTTCCTTGCTTGTTTAACTTCAAGTCTTTCTATTAAACTACATACTGTCTTTGTGTATGTAGCCAGCTCTGTGTGAAGGGGTAATAAGTTATTCAGAATAGCTTCTGAAACATAACATTTTTCTAGACTGTATTTCTTCAAACTATACTGAGCAGGACCCAGCTGATAACCATGTTTAACCAGAAACTACTATGCAACTTTCCAGCAGTAATCTTACCCTATCCTTGCATAGTCTCAAAACAATATGTGTTACTTGCAGGAGTAGCATTTCAGGCAAGAAAAAAATTGAAGATATTTGATAGATATTAGGCAATAAGAAGTATTATGAAATCATACCCTTGGCAGTGGGAATTCTCATGGATCTTCCCTCACCTCAGGGGCTGTATACAAATCCTGCTAATATTGTCAGCTGATGCAAAGAGGCAAGCATAGCCTTAGCAACACAGCAGCAAACTGAAAATCCTCTCTGAGGCAGTTTCAAATAGTCGCTCTGGACAGCCCATATTAGCTGTTGGAACAACCAAAAAGGTTTCTGTTGCTCTTGACATTATTTAAGGCATCTAAGTGAGTTGTCACAGCTTCCTCTACTGTATCAGAGAGAGAAGGGGTAAGTCAGGAAGGCCAGGTGCTGGAAAGGAACCACCTAGAGTTAACCATTAGAACACACTCAGTGCTTCAGCAGCCCCTCTGCAGCCTCCCTGTGTCTGCACACATAGTTACATCATTTCTCTTTCAACACATTTAGGAAGATCTAAACTAAACTTGCTGGTTTGTTTAAAGCACGATAATGATGGTCTAATATTTGCATTGAATGTTATGTTGTTCAGCTGGGTCAAACAAACAGTGAGATGCCACTCCCTGGGGGAGACAAGATGACCGAAACAGATAATTTAGGTAATTAAGGTAGTATTCAGTGAGTATCAGATTGTAAAATCAAAGACTTTTGGAGAAGGCTGCACAGGCATGAGAGTGGCAGGTACAATGTCAAAGACAGTCTCTGTGTGCAGCACTGGGTAGTGTTGGTGGGTTAGCTATGCCATCACCTTTCACCATGGTTAAGTCTGAAAGTAAAACTGTAGTGTTCTAAAGGAGATTTGTGAAAGCTCCATTACTTTTGACACTTGAAGCTAAGGCAGCTGAACCCTGGAAATTATTTCAGAAAACAGTCCTTTGCTGACAGAAAGATGAATAGTTTCTCTTTCTTTGATTATTCACTTGCTTTCCTTAATTTCCTTGCTCCATCTTTGTACTACAGCTAGGTAAATTTTATCCTCATTACACACACATTGCCACATGAAAATTTTGATAATCATTGTACCAGCTTAAACCACAAGAGCTCAGATTTAGGCTGGAACAATTTGCCGAAATTTGATATGGAAGTTTCCATAGCATCTGTCCCTCAGTTTGTCTGCTTCTTGCCTATGTTTTCATTCTTCTTCTCACAAACACCAGAAGTTCACCAAAGGAGCAATACAATATCAATAAAACCATAGAACCATAGAATGGTTTGAGTTGGAAGGGATCTTACAGATCTTACAGTTCCAACTCACTTGCCATAAGCAAGGATTTCACCCACTAGATCAGGTTGCTCAAAGCTCCATCCAGTCTGGCCTTGAACGCTTCCATGGATAAAGCATGCACAACACCTTTGGGCAAACTGTTCCAGTGCTCCACCATATTCTGAGTAAGGAACTTCTTCCTAACATCTAATGTAAATCCATCCTCTTTTAATTTAAAATGGTTCCCCCTTGTCCTATCACTATCTGCCCATGTTAAATTCAGAGTACAGGGAAGAAAGGGGTAGAATCACCTCCTTCAACACTTTTTTTGATGCAGCCCAGGCTGCTGTTGGCTTTCTGGGCAGTGAGCACACACTGTTGGCTCATGTCCAGCTTTTCATCCGCTAGAACCCCCAAGTCCTTCTCCACAGGGCTGCTCTCAATGAGTTCCTCTTCCAGCCAGGACTCATGTCTGGGATTGCCCCAACCCAGGTGCAGCACCTTGCACTTGGACTTGTTGAATTTCATGAGGTTCTTGTGGGCCCACTTGCCAAGTTAGTCCAGGTCCCCCTGGACGGTAACCCATACTTCTGTTGTGTCAACTGCACTGTTCAGCTTCACATCATCTGAAAACTTCCTGAGGGTGCACTTGATCTCACTGTCAATATAATAGATAAAGATATTAAACAACACTGGTCCCAAGACAGAGCCCTGAGGGACACCACTCATCACTGGCCTCCACCTGGACATAGAGCCATTGGCCACAACTCTCTATCTGTGTCCATCCAGCCAATTCCTTCACCCTTCAAATCCCTGTCTCTCCAACTTAGAGATAAGGATGTCATATGGGTCTGTCAAAGGCTCTGCAGAAGTCTAGGCAGATGACATCAGTCAGTCTTCTCTTTTCAATTGTTGCAGTCACAAATAGAGGAGATAAATCCCTGAAAATTTATTCAAAAGCCATAGTCTTTAAAGTCACTAATGATTCCTTAAAATATATGTATTCTTCTGAGTGGCTTGTAAACATTTTAATCGAGTAATCATACCCAATCAGAAAGGAATCAGAAAGTGTTAAGTCTTTGACAATGAATTTGAATTGGCAGTGTGCCCAGGTGGCCAAGAAGGCCAATTGCATCTTGGCCTATATAGAATAGTGTGGCCAGTAGGACCAGGGCAGTGACTGTCCCCCTGTACTTGGCACTGGTGTGGCCACACCTCGAGCACTGTGTTCAATTTTGAGCCACTCACTGCCAGAAGGACATTGAGGTGCTGGAGCATGTCCAGAGAAGGACAATGGAGCTGATGAAGGGTCTGAAGCACAAGACTTAAAAGGAATTGCTGAGGGAGCTGGGGCTGTTTAGCCTGAAGAAAAGGAAACTCAGGGGGAACCTTATTGGTCTCTACAATTACCTGAAAGGAGGTTGTAGCGATGTGTGTATTGGTCTCTTCTGCCATGTCTCAAGTGAAAGGACAAGACAAAATCACCCCAAATTGTGCCAGGGGAGGTTCGGATTAGATATTAGGAAAAAATAATTCACTGAAAGAGTGGGTAGGCATTGGAATAAGACGCCCAGGGAAGTGGTGGAGTGACCATCTCTGCCAGTGTTCAAGATATGGCACCTGGGCATACGGTTTAGGGATGATTGTGGTGGTGCTGAGTTGATGGTTGGACTCAATGACCTTGAAGGTGTCTTCCAACCTTTATGATTCCGTGATTCTGCAAATTTGCTTTATTCAGATTAGATTGAGTTCATTCAATTTAAATGACCCAAACAGAGCAACAGTGAAGGCTACATCTATGATCAGGAACCAGACCTGCCAAAGTCAGCTTCTTACCTTTATACTCGGATGGCTTAAACCCTGCTAAGTCCTTGTGCCTCTTGTATTCTTGGTCAGTGCCTTGCTTAGCCACTCTGAAGCACTTTCCTGAGAGGTACCTTTCTGTTTTCATTAACAAGGCATTGGAACTTAGGTGGAATTTAAGCTATCTGAAAATTGCCCTCCAATAGTTTCTTCTTCTCTAATTCAGTTGTACAAGAACAAAAACTACTAAGGAACATATCGGAGTGAAGCACAAATTCCTACTCCCATTCCTCCCATAATTTGGAAGTCTGTACTTCACTTTACCCTATGAAACTGAGACTCCAAAAGTAGAGGAGGAGAATGGAGGTAAACTTGTGATGATTTCTTCATGAGGTATCATATGGTTATTATTACCTCCTTTTAGTCGTCTTCTGCAGACATGGGAAGTCTACCCAGGTAGGAGAGCTGAGTGCTATATAACAATACCCAAAGAAAACATGGTAGGAAGTTAAGGTAAGGAAAATGGAAAATTACTTGTTTAAGAAAGGAGTGATGCACTGAGCTTTATACATTCTAATTTCCTTTGTGTGTCTGTGAGATTTTGACTTTCTGTATTTCAATTGCACATTATCTAGAACTGATAGATGGGGACAGCGAGTAAAACTTTGCAAAGTTTTTAGCATTCATGGTTGTTTTCTGCTTGCTTGGAAATGGAGTTGAAGAACTGCTGATTACCAACAAGAGTCAGATAAATGCTGGCTTAGGGATTTTAATTATTAAGTTAAAAGAAAGTATTTTTTATTAATTTCACAAATTTGAGGGACTAATGGCAAATATAGAATTCTGTATTGAGTACATTTTTCTCTGACCTCAGTATTCTTAATAATGTAACCATTTCCCATTAGAATATGACATGTTGTGTCCTACTTGTTGTGAATGGAGGGATCAGTTCAAATTCGCTTCTTACTTCAGTGGAAATTAGCTACATGGCTGTTTTTACCCAGAAATTACAGAAACTTTGGAAAATAACTAAAGTTATAACAAGAACAGTAATTTAAGGATATGCTTAAAGATCGTATTGAAAAGAATTTGTACATTGAAATCATGTAGAAAAACACATAGATTCTATAAAAATTACTGTCCTTGCATATGCAATAAACTTGCAAGACTAGTTGTTCATTAATATAGAATTAAAAAATATGCCTTTTAAATCACAAGATTGACTTCAGCAGGCATCAATGGCTGCTGGATTGGAGAAAATATGCACTCTGGTTTTGTAAAATATATCCCATAAACTATATTCAGCAGTTCCTTTTAACTTCAGCTCTGCCAAAATCCTCCTGAAGAAAAGTTGTAACATGAGGGGACATAATCTGTCCTTTATCAAAAGCAAAGCTGATAAACAAATCTACATGTGATAGGGTAACTAGCACTCCAAAAATTCAGAGAGCTTCAAAGCAGTTGATCCTTCATGCAGTTTGAAATAATTTGTGGCACAGAATACCATCACTCTCCAAAAATGTATAGTATATGGCATATATTACCAATATATTGAGATTCTGAGAAAATTAAAATTCCAGGGCAAACAAATTAAGAAAATTGAACAATTGGTCAAAAAGACAACAAACCTTGACTTTCAAACTCCTTCAGAAAATTTACCAAGTACAGTTCAACTTGGTGCTAAATTTAGTAATATGAAAAAATAAAAAAAAAAGTGAGATTATTGAGTTACATTGCACAGTGTGAAACACTTGGGCTGTTCGGGTTAATGTGTAGAACTTTATAGCTGTCCTATGGAGAAGATACTGCGCTGCCAAGGAATTTTGTTGCCCAGCTTCATCATGGTCCCATATGCACACATTAAGAGATCCCACAAACAGCACTTCGGGAACTCCTGCTTTATCTTGTTCATAAGCATTACTGAATGGTTTATATTCATCTGTAAAGCTTCAGAAGACTAAATAGTTAACAAAACAAATGTCTTATACTAGAAGGGGATTGTATTCATTACATGTAACTTGGGTTATGATTTTTTTTCAAATATTGACTCCTTTATTTGTTGTGTATTTGAATATTTTAGAATCATAAGGTCACCTCAGGAAAGAGCAATATTATTACTGCTCTTGCCAGAAAACACTAAAAATTATGTGTTTATGGTCGCATGGAGCCCATAAAATGAAAGAGGTATATCAAGATTCTACTTTACAAATATCTGAAAATACCTGGAACCTGTGCAGTGTGAGACCATTCAAGTGTTTCGTGTATCTCTACAGAAGTGGAGCAAAAGTCAACAAAAAATAAGCCTTATCTAAGTCAAGGCTGTGATGAACTACATTCCTCTGTCAGAGCACAGGAATAGGCACCTGTAAGAATTACAGACTGGGTCTTAGGTGCAGGGAACCAGAAGAGACATGTAGAAATCTGCTAATCTGCTTATCAGCGAAACAAAGATATTCTTTCAAGGTGCAGATGGAGATACTGGAAAACCATGGGACAGGCAGTAAGCAGAACATCTTGTGAGACCAGAAACTTGCACAAAAGGTGAAGGGACCAGGCTGGGTTGCATTTTCAAGCTTTGGCTGACAAGCAAGGGTTTCATATGTTTTTCAAGTGAGCCAATAGAACTGCAGTATAGCAAAGAAAAAAAAAAAAAACACAAAAAACCCCCCAGAAACAGAATTTTATTGAATTAACAACCTTGCAATGTGTACTTTGCAATATGTCAAAATTCTTGAGCAGGAGTAAGAAAAATGAGTTACAAATATCTTTGCCCACAGAAGTCTCACTGAAAGTTTGTGGCATTCTTATAAGGCATTTAGATGCTTTTGAAATTTCTTCCTAGGTAACATATGCCCAGCTAACAAAAATCAGACTCCAGTGATATGTCTAGTATCTCTCTGTTCTTTGAGTAAAATTCCAATTAAAAAAAGTTAGCTTGATATTGTAACAGACATATTTCCTTGGTAGTACCACGGTACCCCAGACTATCATATGATTTGACACACTTAGGGATCTATGATCCTTTTGGTAGTGCCACATTACCAGTTATCCTATAACCAGCAATCTGTTGAGTTCCATGAATGAAACCAATTTAGAGAAATGCAAAAAAATTTTTTAAAATGTCATGAACTTCATAGAAAGTTTAGGATGATGCACCTGAGATTTCATTTTATGACATTCTTGTGTGGTTATTTTCTGTAGGAGAGAGTGTCATCACCCTCAGGATTTTTCTTAAAATTGATCCAAGTATGGGATATTTTAAATCGTAGTAAAAATAGAAATAGAGTTTTCTTCCCTATCCAAGTTTTTGTTCAAAGTAAAGCTCTTGCAAAACTCCTGCCCAGTTTTGAATTATCTCAGAGCTAAGACTTTTACAGTGCAGCAAAGGGAAACCTCTTCTGAATTAGCTTGGAGTTCTCCCAAAATAAATCAGGACATTGAGGCCAATGTCTGCATTTGAAACATTTTTCTTTCAGGAAATAACTTCAGTAAAATCTCACCAGACTTTTGTATTATATTACTGGACTCTCCTTATCTGTGCTTTCTATGGATTCTGAAATTCTTTGGCATTTAGACTATCAATCCAGTGCTTCAAAAATTGGGTCTAGAATAGGTAACATTTTAGTGTCAAAAATTCAACAGCTCATTTATAAAATATATGCAGAGAAATTTTGTCTGGTCTTAATCTAATCTTTGTGATGAAGTAGTTAGTAATATGGTATATAAACTACTGTAAGTTTTGCAGTTACTATTTATTTTTCCTATTCAAGCAGCATAATGGTGACATTTCAGTAGTTACATAATGATAATTTTTCACTGTGGTAAAAGTCTTCACAGTTAGTCTGGGGACTCATTTACTTAAAGTAAAATGTGAAAAAATCTGCTGAACCTGCCAAGAAACAACAGAACATAACACTGCAGCTTGTATGTGTTTCATTCTGTATGATGTACATCACATATCAAGATCAAGAGAAAAGTACACAAAGCCAATAACTAGAAGAAAGAATACAAAGACTGCCTTTTACTAACATGCCTCACCAAAATCAGTGCCTGTACTGAGAGAAAGTGGAGCACCAAGTACTTGTGCAAATAAGGATCTAGACTCTCAAGAGTTCATCTCAAGCTGTACTTTCATCTGATGTACTATAAAGTTTGCCAAGATATTACAAATAACTGTAGATATAGATATATGGGAAAAGATCACGTTTGGGAGATTGAAAGATTATTCAACTAAAAAAGATTACCTCAGGAAGATAAAAATATTCCAAAGACCCTAGGGTTTTTTAAAATAAAAGTTGCAATAATATCATGTATCTATTATGCAAGAGGGCTATCAAGATAGCCCTCTGTTTTATATTTTGTATAGTATAGATCCTGTATTATCTTGATTTGTCCAAGCATGGTAAGAACTTAACAGTTTTAGACTTATCTTGGGGAACACATAATGCACTGAAGTTAAAAAAAATAAATCAAGGGGAAAGAAAAAAAAAAAGGAGAAAAAAAAATAAAGCTAAAAGAGAGAAACAGAATTAAAAAGCCTAAGTGGGAAACCCCCAGTATTCCAAGCAAGCGGAGACAAAATCAGTTCTTTCTGAAGTGAAGGCAAAAGTGCATTATACAAGTTCAGAAAATGCTTTTGAAACCAAATTTTCAGACATGACAAAGCCTGCATTTTGCATGTGAATGATAGACAGATAACTCTGAATTGGCCACTTCAGTGTTCTCATAGAAAACTTCAAGTAAAAGAATTTACCATGAATACAAACAAACAAAAAAGAAACAGCTAAAATAGTAAGAATTGATATATGTTAGAATGTACACATTCACAGTTTTTATCTCAGATCACCTCTTGTTTGCAATGTTTCCACTTGAATATAAAGGTCTTAAGAAGATGAATTTAAGTTGCATGAAATCGAATGGAGATATCTTAGTCAAAAAAAAGACTAGACCTTCTTGACGGGTGTTTTTCTTATTTGGAAATTACGTTGAAATGTTTGCAAATGCTAAGGAGTGCTCACACAAACAGTGGGACACACAGCATGTAATTCCAATGCAAATTAAAATAAATGTGTAAGAGCAGCATGTACGAGGTCGAAAACTACAAAATTAAGAAGAAAAATTTTGTTTATGTATCCAATTTAAAATTGGCAGCAATATACAAAAAAATAACCTTCTAGATACAGCATGGCGAATAAAAGCATTCCATTTTGCAAAGGAAGTATTTCATCTAAATTTGGGGTTACAGTTCAGAAACAAATCCCCCAAAAATCCAAAATTCTCCATGACAGTGAATGATTCCTTAGCTTGGGTGTAATACATTAGGAGCCTCCAGCAGCTTGCTAGGTGGGCTACTAAGGAACTTGTATAGCCTAACTGGCAGGTAAAGGTATTTTCCCCAGAGGAAGGTTGTCAAAATTAAGCTATCTTTGAAAAGTAATTCTAGTTTGATGAATTGACAAATATCAATTAAATTAAATCACTTATCACTTAGATTTCAAATGAAATTTCTATCACTTTGGCATTTTAAATTTTAAATTTAAACATATATTGGTTGGGTTCCAATTAGGTTGGTGTCTATTGTCTACCCAGGTTTTTTCTAGAAGGGCTAAACCATATATTGATCAGTTTATGCACATTGTCCCTCTAAGTGTTCTGCGGCCCATTTCCTCTTGTTGTTGTTTTGGTTTGTTTTTTTTTTAAGGGTGGCAATATCAAACAGGACTATGGAGAAGTGAGCAGGGTCAGACAGCAACTGGAAGAGTTTCTCACTTTTTTAAGTTTCTTTAGACAAACTATGAAAATACAAACTATAATCCTTCCAACATTTATCCTGGAATGTCTGGATATAGCCCAAGTACATATAAAGCTTTCTTTGCAAGAGATGCCTCTTAAACATGAAAATCTTGCAATTCTACATTATAATGCATTTTACTAGGAAGATTTTGCTTATAATTGTTATTTTTAAGTCTCTTACACTTCAAAATATACTTGTTTGAGGTACATAACTGGATGAACTAGCTGAAATCCTAGTCCCCTTGAATTAGGCTAGGAATTGTTTGTTTTCAGTTATTTGCCAGAGTTATGTCAATAGATCCTTTTATTTGGATTATTGTGGTTGATGGGGTTTTTCCAAAATATGTCATATCACAGGGAACTGAAATATTTGTGAATAGAATTATCACTGTTGATAATCATCTCACAGCAGGTTTTTTTCCCTCTTTCTTATAAATTCTCTCAGTGATGTTTTCCTGTTCTTTTTAATGACCATATCTTTTATAAATAAAGCTTACCAAATACCTTAACAAGGATAAATAGAATTATTGAATACTTTCAGTTATGGTACTTCACAAAAAGCAAATAACACTAAAAAATGTAATGTATATTAGAACTTGGAGTCAATAATGGTTAGGCTAAGTCTCTGCTTGATAAGTGAAATCCTGGGACAGGCTCAGGTTTTCACCTTCACCTGCTTCAGAACATCTATAGTGCATTTGTGTTTTGAAGTACTGTATGTTATAAAAGTAACTGCTACAGATTCCTCAGCCTGTCTCATTCCAGCAGAAGATATCTGAAGCAAGGAACAGGGAACATGCCTGAACTTCAAGGTTTTGGTAATAGTAGTCGTTGCTATTTAATGACCATCATACTCTTACAGCAAGAGAGATTTTTCTGAGCTCTAGGCCTCATTTTCCAACCTATGTGTTATACTTCTATGGTATTAGCAATATGTTTACAAGCTCTGGGAATGCAGAAGCTATTCTTTTCCTTCAAGAACGATGCCTAAGGCTGCTTTATCAAAGCAGCTTTTCTTCAAAAATTGAGATCAAACTGATTTGTTTAACAGAATGTATTTTAGATTTTTTAACTGAACTGTCTTCTTCCCATGCTAAAAAGGACATGCTAAAATCTCTAATCACTATTCTGTTTCCGTTTATGATTTAAAAAGCCACAGAAGAGTCTTCAAAAAGTAAGATTTCCAGGAGGAGCAAAATATTATGCAGCCAATATTATGCATATATGCAGTCAATATTATACAGTAATAATACATCTACTTCACAGTTCCTTTTTTTAATTTATTCTAGCAAGACAGGGGTTCAGCTATTTACAAATACCATGAATAGTTACAAATACCATGAATAGTTGAGTTTCTGAAAGTTGTTTTGATCACTCACATGACATTTATGTCTGTTTCTGACCTCTGAAAGATGAAATGTAGTTCAAATTCTGAAAGCTTTACGTAGATAACTAGCATTAATTATTAAAAATATAAGACTACATACTACATAAATTAGCAAGGGCTTAAGGACTCTTTGAATGCAGATAGATGATTATTCTTGTGCATTAAGTGATGATCTTAAATATAGCATTTAAATTCTACACAATTCCTTCAGCTTCCTAATTTCTGTATTTGCCATGGATATTCTTGGCATTTAGAAGTAAAAGAAAGAGCATAAACTACAGCAGATTATTATAGTAGAACACTTGATACTGTGGCTTTTAGCTTAGGCAGGTAGCAGGAACGTGTATTTCAGTTTATGAAATAAAAGGTGGTGGAAAAAAAAAACCCAGTATCATTGACAGAGCCTGAGTCCCGTTCAAAATTTTATCTATAAGACTCTTTCCTTCTCCAGGTTGAAAGCTTTTGCCAGTTTTATCAGGGAAGGAGGAGTGAAATCTGACCTTTATAATTTAGGCAATTAACTATCATCTAGAATTTAGGTATTTAAATATCTATGGTTCATGATCATCCATGGGGTTTGGTGAAGTAGGCTTGCAGCTCTTACGATTTTCTTCCAGAGAAACGGGGGATGTAGGAGGAAGACAAGAAGGAGTGGGAGTGGAGATTGTGCAGAGTGGATCTTGACTTAACACTAAGTTAAGACATTAGCAGAATATTATCTGGATCTGGGAGTTAGGAAACGTATCCAGTTTCCACATTATAGAGAAAGAAGTCTCTCAAATGAAGTACATAAATTTCTTATACAGTCAGAGGAAAAGACATCGATGTCTTTGAAGAGCTCCAGAGGGAGATCCCATCTGATTAAGTGCAGGCATTCAAGAGATTTAGACAATGAAAAGAAAAATGTGCCTCTTCACTCATTTTTCTCACTTCCAAAAAATTATACAAGGAGATTTATTTGTTGCTATGATCAGTGTCCTTATGTCATTTGGACAAGCTTTTTATAATTGAAATGCTGCAACTCATAAGCCCTTTCAAAATAAAGGAGACAAAACATTAAACCTGAACAATGTACATTTACTATAAATAATACCTGGAGACCAAGTATAATGATATTTCTGATTTCAATTGCATACTCAAACTTACTCCCACCTCCCTTTAACTTTGGCCGACGCAAAACTTAAAAAATATAATTTATTGTTTGTGTTACACTGTATCTTCAGTTACAGAGATCTTTTGTTTACTTCCTCATTCCCAATGATTTCTTTTTCCCCAGAGAAGATTTTCAATAATACACTTATCTGCTGCAATTTTGCAACATAAAATAATTGTTTTCTTTTATATGGCTATTTTTAACCCACTACACTTCTCCCTGTCTGACATTCAAAAAAGGACTAACTACATCCCTGTCTTGATCCCTGTCCTCTAGAGACAGGTGTCCAATGGAATTCACTGCACTCATTGAGGCTCTGTAAGGAGCAACCTGGAAGGGTTGACACCTGTTAAAGAAGCTGTTAAAAAAACCCTTTCCTGCTTGTGAAAAAATAAAACAGCATGTGGGGTGAGTGACACAAATCCTATAAAATCACTGAATAAGGTCTGGACAACCCACCACCTCCTTCATAATGTATTTTTCTTCAGTTACTCTTCATGCTGGAAAAAAAGTGTCATTTTTAAAATCAAGTGTCTCAGGGTAGGAAGTGAAAATTTATTGTCCTACTGCTTCTACAGAATTCACCTAATTACCCCATGATGATTACTTCAGAAAAGAATTGTTCTAAAATGTTTTACAGATTTAAGATTACCACCCTGACATTCTGAAGAATTAATGCCTCCTGCCTCACCCCTTTCACCACCGCCTGCTCCCCAACCCATTCCACACCTCTCACTGCTTTACATCATAGCCCAGTCCTCTCCTGTTCTTGCATTATCTCCAGCTTCCACTTCCCATTATTTTCTCCACATCTGCCCATGTCTCCTCTACTTCCCTTCCCCCAGAATGTCCCCAACCCCCCTCCATGATTCTGGCAAGGGACAACAGGTGCTTTACCTACAGATATCTTTCCACTGCCTGAAAAATTAGCACACATATGCTCAGCAGCAGCTGCTTAGAAACAATATGGGATGTTATGTCATCCTTACCTTATAGTGGGGCATCATTTGAGTCTCTTGTGTCTATACAGCCACAAATTTTGATTAAACTTTGATCTCTTTGATTTCTTGCCATCTTTCAAACTGGTATGATGGTATCTGAACTTTCAAAAGTCATGGGAGACATGTCACAGCAGCTGAGCAACACAAAGCCAGAACCATATGACTTTGTCCTCTTAAAACACCAAGAGACAAAAAAAGAGAAAATATAAAAAAAGTACTTAGAGTATAACTAGTATAACTACTTTACCTATCATCATCATGGCTAGGCTTCGCGAACGAAGATTTAAGTACCACTAAAATACAACAGAAGAGATTTGGAGGAAAATTTATATTTAGCATGTTAATTAAAACTATAAATTCCAATCATGAAAAGTTAGGAAAGGTCTGTTACAAAAACTAAATGAAATTACAAAACTAGAGCATCCTGAAGAAAAAATCAGGAAATTTATTTTAAAAAGGTATTTTAAAATGTTTTGATTGATGTGGAGTGATATGTTTCAGTTTTATTTATTAAGGAAGAATAGAAATTTGAGTATTATTTATTCTTATTTGTATTGAACTAAACAACAAAGGACCACAATCAAAATTGTTTCCCCACCATTAGGAGTGCTGTAATGTGATTCAAATTCATTCTTCAAAGCCTTGATTCTCTGTTCTATCAGTTTCTCCTGAGTGTCATGATGTCAAGATAGGAGGCTGATCCTCCACATCTGGATTTGATGCATTGCCAGGCTTCACTCTTGTGAATTAAAGGAACTGCAATTACAGCCTGACTTTGGCTTCTAGCATCCAGGATTTCCATTCTTCCTCCTTACCCATATTCTTCCCTTTCATTCCTCCATAATGGACTTTGAAGAAAAACCTTTTGTATCACCAGAAAGATAAAAGAGGAGACTGTACAAATCTGCCCATTCAGGTTCATTTTAATATATCAAACCAAGTAAGCAAATCTTAAATGTTTTCAGAAATGCTTAATTTTAGACGTTCCTCTCTTGAGCTGTCTAGAAGTTTGAAAAATTTTCTCTTGTTTGGAGTCTCCTTTTGAGTTTAAATTCAAACACAAATGCTTTCAGAGTCATGCACCTCTGACAGCCAGTGCTGCCCACCTTTGAGAATTTGGATAAGTTTTACATTGATAACTATCTGACACTGATAACTATCCATCCAGTTCCGATTATCCATAAAACTACTGAAATCAAGGCAATCTAATAATATCTCAAATTTGACATAATTTTATTCCTGAAGTCGAACAGAATTAGTCTTGACTAAGCACGACTTACTGACATCTGTCAGCTACGAGGGGCAGATTGACTATGTAAAAAATTACAGATTTAATTTTCAGAAATGTGTGTAGCTATTTAGAGGTGCAGTTAGCCAATTTTAAGTGCAATAT
Source organism: Corapipo altera (assembly GCF_003945725.1). Classification (NCBI taxonomy): domain Eukaryota; kingdom Metazoa; phylum Chordata; class Aves; order Passeriformes; family Pipridae; genus Corapipo; species Corapipo altera. Next base: position 68,759,998 of record NW_020884872.1, read on the forward strand.
TTGCATGGCAGTAACTGTAGCCTTGAACACAAAAGCAGGAACTTCCACCAATGTGTGCAACTGTACAAATATTTCTGAAAATATCTCCAGCAAGGGAGACTCCACAACCTCTCTGGGCTCTGTTCCAGTGCATGGTCATCTGCACGGTAAAGAAGTTCTTCCTTGTCTCCACGTGGAACCTCCTGTGCATCAGTTTCTGCCATGTCCTCTTGTCCTATTACTCAGCACCACTGAGGAGTGCCTGGCTCTGTATTCTTGACACCCTCACTTTAGATATTTATAGACATTGATGAGGTCCCCTCTCAGGCGTCTCTTTGCAAGTCTGAACAAGCCCAGCTCTCTCAGCCTTCCCTCACAAGAGAGATGCTCCAGTCCTTTGATCAACTTTGTAGCCCTCCTGGGCCTGCTCCAGGACCATCATGTCTCTCTTGTACTGAGGACACCAGAACTGGAAAATCTGATTGTGTTTTGATTACTTTTAAGCCTTGTCTACCTCTGCCTTGCTGTGCAGCCAAGGTATCAGCAGCGGGCTCCGCACGCCCAGCCACGGCATGGGGCAGGTCTGGCATATGGGGAAACTGAGGCAGGGCGCTATGAAAGAGTCACTTTATGGAGGGGCAAAGACAGCCCCGGCTGTGACAGTTCTCATACCACGCGAGAGGCTCCCGGGGCCGGCAGGAGGCAGGGCGAGCTCGGCGGCCCCTCACGGTCTAGGCACCCCGGCGACCCCTCGCCCCCGCCCCTGGGGTCGGACGGACTGAGCGCTCCCAAGGGCAGACGGGCGGCGGCTCCGGGGCGCAGCCTCGCCCGCTGGGGGAGCCGGTCCCCGCTGGCTGGGGCTGCTCTCCTCACACCGACCCTGCGACCGGACACCCCGGCACAGGGGCCCCGCGCGAGGCCCGCCCGGCTCCCCGCGCCCCCCCCATCGCGCCCCCCCCCTCCCGGAGGGCCGTGCTGCCCACCCGGGCCGCCAGGGGGCGCTCTCGGCCCACGCGGCGCCGCCCGCCAGGTGGCGCTGCCGCCCCGCGAGCCGCCGGCGGCCACCGCCCCCGCCCTCCCCTCGCGGCTCCGACCGACGCGGTGACGTCACAGCGGCGTGAGCGGAAAGGGGGAGGGGCGGGGAGGGATGAGTTGCGCGCGCACCTCAGGGCGCTGGCCCGAGCGCGTGCCCCGCCCCTCGCCATCCCCCGCGGCGGCGCGAGAACCCCTGGAGGGGGCGGGAGGGAGGCCTGGGACGTTTGGCGCGCGCGCGCCGCCATTTTTGGCCGGGAGGGCGGGAAGGCTCGGCCGCCTCCCCCCCTCAGCCGCCCTCACTCGGGGAGGTGCCGCCGCTCCCGCAGCCGCCCCCTCCTCCTTTCTCTCAACCTTCCCCCGCTCCCGGCACGGCGGGGCGGGCGCCGGGCACGGGGGCGCCGCGAGGGGGGCGCGTGTGCCCCGGAAGGTGCCCCGAGCCCTCCGCTCCCCGCCTGGGCCTCGCCCGGCGGGACGTGCCGGCCCCCTCCTTGCCGGCCCCCGCCTGTATGTTGTGCCCTTTAGCACAAGGGTGTGGACACGATCCGTGGTTGTTTTCTTTGTTGCTTTTGTTTTGTTTTGTGAAATAGTGCTACTCCCAAGAGAAGGATCGGGGAAAACGGCACTTTTTTGTGAAGTATGCTACTTTCAGTTTATTTGGAGAGATCTGGGAGAAATCTGGTGACCTGCAGATCATAATGCTAGCAAGTCCTTTTTAGACTGAAGAAAGCCTTTCTTTGTTCTTTTTCTGCTGTATGACATTTGGAGGAAAAAGCCTTTGTGCAGCCTTTCCTGGGATGGTGCTGCTGTGTTGTGTCCCAATCACGGGGAGGTTCCCTGCTGCTGCAAGAGCTGCTGTTGCAAAATCAAGTTTCTAACTCTTGATGTAGCATTAAGAGTGTGTCTGTCATAAGCCATGACACCTCTCATTTGGTGTGATGATATCCAGCTGTTATAAGACCTACAAGTCCGTGTTATTTTGAGGCAAGCACAAGAACTTTAGTGGAATTATATTGGTAATAATACTATAAAATGGTTTGAGTTGAAAGGGACCTTAGAGATCATTTAGTTCCAACCCAGTTACTCTGGGCTGGGACACCCTTCACTAGACCAGGTTGCTCAGAGCTCCATCCAACCTGGTCTTGAACACTTCCAGGGATGGGGCATCCACAACTGCTCTGGGCAGCTTGTTACGGTACCTCATCACCCTCACAGTAATAGGGGGAAACTTGGACAAGGCTCTTGTATACATTATACACGAGCTGTAAGTTTTCATAATTTTTTTTTTGTTATTTAACAGATAAGTGTAAATTGGCATGAGTCTAAGTAACGTGAGCAAATATTGAAATGTTTTAACAATTATAGTTGCATTTATTTAAGAGAAACAACTCATTACTTTTGTTACTCTAGAAGTTTCAAGAGTTTCAGGAATGGTTAGTAGAGTCATGAATTTTAAAAATGCATTCAAACATATCATTAAAAACTTTTATCACAGCAAATCCGTAGATGGCATCTAAATTGTTTTTGAATAATACTGAAGCCTAGTGGTTAAACCTGGATACTTGGGTGTCAGACTTCCAGTGGAGATCTGGGAATCATGCCTAATTACTTTTCTGAGCCTGGGATTAATGCCCTCTCTTCATTGTTAGCTTGATGAAAATTGGTTCAGGAGATAATTTAGAAGGTTTACATTATTTCAATTATTCTCTATTCTCTTGTTCTCTCTTTAATTCATATTCCATTCTTTGCCCCATCACCACCTATTTTTAGCCACTAAAAATATCATCCCTTCTTCCAGGCTTTCCCATGTTTGTCCTTAAGTACTCTTTAGTTCCAGAAGATGCCTTTTGCTTATTATTTTCTCTGTTAAATTCAGATTTCAGTTTCCAAGTGGATTGCTAACAATGTATTTTCTCAATAGTGCATTGCAAGAACATGGGCAGGGAATAATGTCAGCTTTGACAGAACTCCATGAATGCTTGTAAATTTTGGAAAGAATATCCTTTTTATCCTCTTCAGTGAGATTTGGGTTTTTGTTTGGTAGCTTGTCATAAATATGATGACAGCATTGCTGTCATTTTACCAGTTCCATATTTGTCAGTAGTGGTTTTCCAAGTTACATTTTTCTGTGTTATGCTGATACCAAAGCAGCAGGTTACTTGGGAAACAGTGAATAGCTGAAGTTCCAGAGTACTTGGAGACAATCTCTAGTACTAGTTTTCTTGGGAATTCTTTCAATGTATGTATTTAAGATTCCAGTAAATGAAAACAAAGATGTTGGTATTTTAAGGAAAAAAGTGTTAAGGTTATAGTTATCTGCATGGGGTTTTTAAACAAAAGTATTCTGGCACTTGGCGTTTCAACATAGGTTCTTTATTTCTAACTAGAAATTTGCCAGATATATTACTAGACCGCTGTCTTTATCCTTTACCATCCTAATCTTTAGTATCTACTCCAGAGTTCTTCAAGGAAGCACTGACACTGATATTTTTAGAAGAAATGACTCAGCTTGTATGTTGGATTGCCAGGGCAGCCCTGGCGCCAGCACGTGGGAATGGATTCACAGCACTCTTTAAGGTGCCCACAGGCAGAGCACCAACTGCTGTCCCAGTGCGCTCTGACAGCTGTGTGTGTGAAGGAAGCAGACAAATCCTTGCTTAATTCACCTGTTATATTAAATGAGGTTATTGCTTTACCGATAAATACTAAACAAAACCCCTGATGAGAGTGAAATAGGTCACCCGTGTGTGCTGTCCACAGACGTGCCCTGACGAGGGGAGGAGGGCACTCACGTTGGCTCCTCTTGCTCTGGGGGGGATAGTGCTTCCCCTGCTCCAGACTGGGGCACGCCACACAGCTTACTTTGTTCTGGGTCCAAGAGTAAGGCACAAGTGCTTCCTCTCCTGAGGCTCCAGTGCTTTATGCTGCAGATAAGCCTATCAGCAGCTTTTCCCTTAGCAATTTTAAAGGCTTGTCCCCAAAGTTTGCTTTAACCTTCACAGGGTTTATGGCTGGGATCTTCTGAGTGTTACATGGATCACAAAATCATTTTCAGTTATATCATCCTATTATTATCCCTTTTATCTGTTGTTACTGCTCTATAGTTCATGTTTCTTTTCACTACTGGTGTTCTCTTCCAAGTTTAGTGTTCTGACTTTGCTTCTTGCCAGGCCCATGTTCCTTGAGATCACAAACTCAACGAAGGCATGGTCACAACAGCCCAGACTGCCTTCAGTCTTAACCCCTTTAGTCAGCAAATCCACATTGGTGAGCACCAGGTCCAGTAACCCTTCTCATCGGGTCCTTATGTCCAATACCTGGCCCAGGACATTGCCCTCGATGTACTCCAGGAGTCTCCTGTATTTCTTATAGCCAGCTGTGTTGCTTTTCAGCAGATGTCCAGGTAGTTCAAGTCCTCCATCAGGATGAGAACTTGCGAGTGTGATGCTTTTTGTACCTGAATCAGGAGGCCTTGTCCTTGAGCTCCCTTGGTCAGACCCCTACCACCAGGTGTCTTTTTTTGGTCCTGTCCTTGGTTTTTACTCACAGGCTCTCAACCTGTTCATGGCTGTTTCTCAGAGGCAGCTTTTCACAATCTATCCCTTTAACACAGAGTGCAACACCTCCACCCCTCCTTCCCTTCATGTCTCTTCTGAAAAGTTTCTATCCTTTGATTGCAGTATTACAGTTTTGTCCCACCATATTTTCATGATAGGTCATAGTTTTTGATTGCACCACAGTTTCCAGTTCCACTTGCTTGTTTCCCATGCTGTAGCGTTGGTGTAGAGGCGCTTCAGCTGGGCTGTGGGCTGCATCACGTTTTGGGTGAGCCGTCGCTAATACCTTTGGGACAATTTACAAGTATTTCTCTGTTGTTTTCTCAAGTGCTAGTATTTCCTGGTGCTTCTCTGTCACTCAGAAGTACATCCCCTTCCCCTTAATAGGTATAAGGTGCATTAGGCCAAGGGTGAGCCTAAGGTCTTATGTAAGAAGACCTGAGCCCAGCTCTTATACATCCTGGATAGCTCTAACAGCAGTGTTTTCTGGTAACTAAGAAAACAGATTAAGCTGTATCCAATCTCAAATTGTGCAACTAACCACACTGGGAAGAAGGATCTCTAAGTTACCTGTTCTGGTCTGTAACTTTTTGTGGATTCCATGGCATGAGACCCCTCAGTCTCATGGAACCCATTCTGAAACCTAGCATTTAGTAGTCAGGAAGCACTGTCAGGAAATTCACTTCTATGAACGGGCAGAAGTTGGTTACATTTTCCAAGGGAGTCACAGAGTTAGTGGATTTTGAAGTTAGTAATTTTCTGTGAAGAAATTAAATGTGTCCTAATACCTATGTGTGTAAACTATTTTGTCATTCATGGTCACTAACTGTGATGTGCAGATACAACCGCTGTTGCTGATGGTGCCAAACTGAATGCAAATTGATGGCGTCAGGAACTGACTCCTGCTTGGAGCAGGTGTTTGGGATACAAGAAGTGCAGTTCACTTCCTCCACCTCACAAGGTGGAAATGGTCGAATAGATAAATGATAAGCTGGCATCTGCTCTGAAGCAGCTGAAGATGGGATAACCCAAGAGGATAACTCGTGCTGAAATAGGAGCAGATGTCAATTAAGACAGCCTGTCTGGCCATTCGGGTTCTGGTTCTGTACCATGTGTCACCAGTACAGTCTTGTCAAACAGCCTGTTTGTGAAATTTGGTGTTGCTTGACATCATTATTTGTTAGAAGGTGGAGATGCTGTAGGCATTATGAATCAGGAAAATTTAATCATTGGAGCAATCCTAAATTACACTTTGATGTTAAAACCAACTAGATGCTGGTTTAAGTTGGTTTAGATGGGAGGGGTTTGTGGCATTTTTTGGTGTTTGATTTTGGTGTTTGGTTTTTTGGTTTTGTTTTGGTTTGTTTTTTAAATGAGAAGTCCAATACAAAACTATTTGCTTTTACTAGAAACAAAGTGAAACTGCAACAGGGTTTTCATACAAGGCTGTCTGGGCTACTACACATTAAAACTTCTGCAGTAGTGTGCAACTATTTTCCAAAACCTTTTTGCCCCACACCTTTGCTTCAACTAAAGTCCTCTCTTTTCCCCTTCCAATTTCTCTCTCTTGTCTTGGGTGAAGCACCATGCTGATACAGCTCATGGCTTTCAGTCCTAAGAACTAGCTCAGGTTTCTTCATCTGCTAAATATTTCCATAAACTAGTATTTGGAAGACTCCATTGATACAAGGGCTCCTGTCCTGTCCTGCCTAGCTCAGAGCAATTATCCTAGAACTGATGCAGGAACTCTTGAAAAAAAGACAGGACTTCAGGTTTTTGTTTTCTTTTAAACAAGGGACATTATCACTATGCAACACCAACATGTTGATTGCAAATTAAAAGCCAAATTTATGATATCACTATCTGAAAGATTAAAAGCTATTATAAAAAGTAATGTGGTCTGTTTCTGAGCTACCTTGACTTTGCCTTTGAAAAGTCAAAAAGTCAAATATATAAAATGTATTAAGGGTTGTGTTACATTATATTTTCATGGTACCACCTCTTTGAGTTCTTTCCTCTCCCATGTTGTGTGCCTCTTAATCATTAAAAAACCCAAGCATGTGTTATTATTGTTCTATATCTTGAAGTTAGCATTTCCACAGTATTTTTCTATATTGTACTCTTTATCATTCAAAGACATAGTGGTGTACTTAAAAACAGACACATAAAATTATAGAAATGCACAGTTGAGCTTAGTGAAAGAAAGTGAAGGCATGTGTGTAAAGGGAAATTGAGAAAAGCCAGAAATAACCTTAAGTTCTAAAATCACTTTAATTTGCCCTAGAGCATCAAACACAGAGAAGGTTTCACCACGTTCATACAGATATGGTTTGTGTCACTTCTGAAAACCTGTCTGAAGAAATCAGTAGCTTGAGGCAGCATGCCCTCAGGCGGGAAAGTGACTGAACAGGAAGTAAAAACAGAGCTCCATACACAGATGTATTTAAGAACAGTAAATAAAATAGGTCTGGGGGTAAAGGATTCATCCTGAAAATGGTCTTTCCTTTAAAACTGCTTAACACATAACTTTATATTAGTATTTCTGTAGCTTTTCTTTCAGAAAACTGCTGAGGTCCTAACAGCCCATCTTAGGTGAACATTTTGGGGATCAGAAGGATCCAGAATGCTCTGAATTTTATGTGATGTCCCTGAAGAGCTTTCGTTTTCCAGCAGCCTAGCTATGTGCATGGCTTTGCCTGCTGACTTGAGAGATTGAAGAGACTTTCTTGATAATTTCAGATATACAGCAATACAGTTCTTAGAAGTGGAAAGGTTGTTGACTGCTGAGTTTACTTACCTGCTTTCCAGGATGAAGGTGCCACAAATTAGTTGTCTGTCTAACAGTTCTGTAAGTATTTAAGGAACACTATGGTGGGATATGAAGGAAAATTCCCTTTGAAATATTTTATCTTCGAGACAGAAGGCACACATTAATCTATTTTGAGAATAAGAGTCCTTTGTATTCTAAATACTTTTTTTTTTTTTTAAGGATTTTGTACAGGGAATTAATCTGGCTTCCTCCCCCAGTCCCTGTAGGCAAAGCTCCCAGTGCCTGAGAGACCTTCTTTTACACAGAGGTTCTTTTGAAAACAGAGGAGCCCCGTCAGTGCAGCAAGAGCAGAATATGATATTTGGTCTCTGAAATTGTTCCACATAATCATTATTTGCTAGTCTAGGATGTACATCTGAGAGAATTTTTATCTGAGCAGATTTAATAAAGAGGAGGGTTAAATAGCGCTGATATTTTTTATTTGGAGGTTACTGATTTATCACTCAGAGTGGTACAATACATTAATTATCAGAACAATTGGACCTATTGAAGGTTCTGAAGTGAAAGCCATAAATTATCAGATAAATTTAGATTTGTGTAATTTTCTCATAGCCCTTCACGTGGGAAGCCTTTCTGCTTCCAGTATAGGATGAGGTCTGGCAGTGAGGTTAACCCTGACCCCTGAGTGTTCTATATGGACTTGTTCAATGCTGCTGCATTCTTTCAGTTTAAATTTAGATTTGCTGGCAGCTATTATGCCTTTTGCAATCAACTTCATGAGCAAAACATTGAAACAAATATGCCTTTTATCACAGATGTTTTTGCTGAATAAGATTAGTGAAGAACACTTGAAAACTGAAAAACAGGGTGCAGAAGCCTTTGATCCAAAAGGCACAAACATTCAAATGACTGGAATGTATTTTCTTCTCCATGTAAGAAAAGAGCAATTAAGTATTTGGATGATTGAGCACAATCTTGCACCCTGTTTTATCTCTAATTTGTTATTGGTGGTAATGAAATTTCAGCTATGCAAGTGAATACAGAATAAGTATACATATGAATGTGTACACATAACAAAATCCTTAAGCTTGCCGTTCTGAAATAGACTGTGGTTGCTGTAAGAAGTCGCAACCTACAACTAAGTTTTAGGTCTGGCTGATTGCTAAATGTGTTTTAGTAAATCTTAAACAGTTGGGATAGTTCTATACAGTAGCTATCTGAAGCACAATAACTACTTGTGTAACTGCTTTAAGGAAGTGTGTATCACTTAATTTTATATTTCCCACTGACAGTGATGTTTCTGGGGGGTTTTCTTTGGTTTGTTTTGGAGTTTTTTATGTAATCTAACCTGAATATATGGGACTTGAGAAATCCATGTGGCAAAGGAGTTCACTTTCAAGGCCAATATGTCATTCTCTGGCTAATGTATGCCATGATCTTCATAGACAATATTGCTCTACCTTGAAACATTTTTTGTTGAGGAATTCTCCGGGCTCACTTTCTACTACTGCTCATCTAAGACAGAACAAGAGGAAATGGTCTCAAATTGCACCATGGGAGTTTTAGATGGGATATTAGGAAAAATTTCTTCATCAAAAGGGTCATCAAGCAGTGGAACAGGCTGCCCAGGGAAATGGTGAAGTCTCCATCCCTGGAGGTATTTAAGATATGGCAATGAGGGATGTGGTTTAGTGGTGGATTTGGCAGTGCTGAATTTGGCAGCACATTAACGGTTGGACTTGATCTTAAAGGTTGGACAGTGATCTTAAAGGTCTTTTCCAAACTGAATGATTCCGTGATTCTAACGTAGCATATAAAAAGTGTTTCTGTAATGCACTTCTGTCTCTATGCTTTTCAGGTTCCTCAAAAGGTAACAGCATTCCTATGTGTTGCTGAATGGATATGGCTCCAACAAAGAAAGGAGACCTTGAGAATATGTGGAAAGGAGTGTTCTCCCTGTAAACCTTTTAGGGGAAAAAACAATGAATAAAGCAGGTCATGATTCTTAGATAATTTAGAGTGAGATTTTTTTCCTTCTGAAGGGCAAGACACAAAAGCTTCCAAAGATGCCCTGACCTACTGCCTCTGCAGTTGCTATGGGCAGGAAACACTGATACTCAGATCTTCTGAGCACTTTGATAGTGTCCAACCTAGTTACTGGGGCTGAACACTGGGGAGCTGTGTTTGTCATGAATGGATTAGGCAGAATTTATTCACTGGTCAGATGTCCTACTGTGCAGGCTGTATATTTTTGAATGTAAGTAGCATCATGTTTTTGCCGTTTAGCAGGAATTTCAGGCAACCTTTGAAATATGTAGCCAATCAGCATTTATTCCAAATGGTGCTTTTGTGCCAAATTTCCAATTAGTGAATGGCATTTGTTAACTAGGCCCATTTGGCTTTATCTTCAAGGATAATGAAATTCTATCTTTTTCCTCATCCCCTTAATAGACACAATATAGAGTCTTACTGAACTAAAAAAAAAAAAAAAAGGCAGAACGGAATGGAGAATGCTAGGAGATTTATAGTTTGAGGAAACTGCTTAGGACTTGTATTTTTAAGAAATTACTGTGGTTTTAGTTCTGTTACATTAAAACAAGAAATTTATAAAAATAAGGGGATTTGGCTCATACAGATGTTTGGAAGAATATTAGTGAATGCTGGAGATATTGTTCCAGTAGGTAAATATTTGTTAAGATAAAGGTAAAGTGTGCTTCCCTATGCATGGAGCTGTATTTTTTATTGTAATGCAATATCATTTGTACTGTTACATGCATTTGGAGTGTCTTAAATATTTTGAAGTCTTTCTTAAAAGTCTTCATGAATTTTCATCTTTGTATTTTCTATGGAAAATGCTAAACTATAGACACCTCTCCAACAGCCCCCAAAATACTCTTTTTTGTTGTGGAACAGAAAACGGACTGTTTGTGTGTGAGGAAGTTGCTCCTGTTTCTTGTTGAACTCAAAAATCCAAACTTCTAATGTAACCTCCAGTGTTTGTCACCTGGCAAGTACAATTTTTGACTAGCTCACAGAAATCAAAGACACTTTACCCATTTCTCTGTGTGATTGTTGCTTCAGAGTTTTTTACCACTGATAAGTAAGAAAGCACATTCTTACAGCTCCTTTTTCATTTAACCATGTTGAGAAATGCAACATTCATATTAGATTATCACAGACTTTATACATTCATTGCTGGCAGAGTTCCATGTTTGGTCCTTGTTGAGTCATTTTTTGAGCATTGGAAAGATCAGTGTGTGAGGAAGCATAACCACAGGAAAATGCAGAATCTTTACTTTGTTTACAAATGAATGTCGTAGACATATATCAGCATGCACGTTTCCTATGTAAGACCATCTCACTCAGAATGGATTCAATGTGAAGAGGGTCTTTTGATACTCATTTTCTGTGGAATGTCCTGTATTTTAATTCCAAATGGTTGGGAAGACAATGGGAAGCAATCAAAGTATTTCTTTAAAAAAATTTAATAGCTACAGAGTTGAAATACAGCTTAGCACTTATAACAACATTTCAGGAAAAATACTCACTGGTTGTAAAAAATTGGGACATTCCAAATAAAGATTTGGAAAACTAAAAATTGGATAATTAATTTTCCGTGCTTTTAAACAATCCCTACTAAGGTAATTCTAGCCCCTCTGAAGGGAACATGCACCTGTTTGTAATATGAGACTCAGTGTCTCATGATCTGGGGCCTTACTCTTAGTTTCTGTGGTGAAGACAAGCAGTTCCATCGGTAATAGTATTATGTCACTGTAATACTGGAGTGAACCTCCTGGATTGTATTTGTAAAGGGTTTTTTCTATAACAGTGAACAAATTAAAAGTATCTTTCTGTCCCACTTGCGAAACCTTTATAAGGAAACAAATCACCATAAAGATTTATCAGATAAGAATAATAACCTAGCTCCCCTAGGATTTGAGGAGTGTTGTTATGATGCTTTTAGGATTATGGCAGGATGCAAATGCATTATTACTGTTTGTGTCCTCATGCTCACTATGGAATTATCCTCTATGCAAAGATATGTATTGTTTGTGAAAGTAAGGAAGGTGACAGAGATGAAATATCTTCAGGACAGAGACTAATCTGGGGAGTAGTAGCTGCCTGTGATGACAGGGAGGTTAGTGTGACTGTTTTTTCCTAGTGGATCATTAGAAGGGATGTAAATAAGGAAAACAAGGCATAATGCAGCAATGTGCACAGGGACTGCCATGGAAAGATGCTTAAGGACAGTCACTGGAAAGGACTTTGAGGAATATGAAAAGTACTTTTGACAATTACACTATAACGGATTAAAGTTTTTGTAATACAGTGAAGCAGTTCAGATAAAAGGGGAAGATGAATCCAAGTGAAAGAGTGACCAGTAAAGCATTCCCACCATGGGGGCAGAAAAAAGCTGCAAGATTTGACAAGTCTGGAATTATACTAAGGAATATAATATAGTACACATGATGGCCTTCAATGTTCTGATTCTTACTGACAACAAGCAATCAGCAGAGAGATGCTAAAATAGTGGCTTAAGGAAGAGATGTTAAAGTTACTTTAGTTTTGATCTTGATTGTGCTTAGCTTGAGCTAGCAGTGGGTCACCCAAAATGAAGTGTTAGAAAGTCATTCAGATACAGAGAAGTGGAGTGTGATCATTTGAGTATTAAGAACAGCAATGAATATATGTCATCGAGATTGAAGTGATAATTGAAGCTTTCTAAATGGCAAAAAGTTACTTAAGGACAGGGAAAGAACTGGTAATCTTTTTCCTTGGGGACTGGAAGAGAAAATGAGAGTCTTCAAGTTATAAACAGCTTGAATGTTTTAAGACTTCACGTATGTTTGATTTTTTTTAGGCCCAACCAGAAAAAGAATCTAAATGGACAGACTCTATGTCATGGCTTATGAAGAAACTGGAACAGTTGAACTTAGATATTGAAGAAGCTCTGAGTGGTGGCTCTTCTCCCTCCAGTACTCCTTCTTCTAAAAGGCACAAGCAACTGGTAAGAATATGTGCGTGTCATATATGTTCTCTACCATTTACCTGTAATGCTCCTCCAAACCATAGTTTTCAGATCTAGTTGTGTTTCTGAATAGGCTGAGAAGTTCAGGCTTAAGGGTGGTACTTTTTTCATTAAATAATAATGAAATCTCTAATTTCATTAGACAACTAATGGCCAAATGATCAGAAATGTGATGGGGTGAAACTTCTAAGTTTTCTGTCAGTATGGCTTAAAGTCTTTAAACTTTTTTTTTTTTTGAGGAATATTTGCATTTGATAGTTTTTTCAGAATACTGTTGAAGTCCCAGTGCTAGCCTATTAATACTTATTATTTTTGTATTTATTTACAGATATAACAGCCGGTGGGACACTATGTATCTTAATTAAGAGTTGAATTAGTATTTTTCTTTATTTATTTTATCTGAATATTTGGTTTAGATCTTCATTCCTCTATTTAAGAATATTTTGTGATGACAGGTGTCATCAATTGATGACAAACAGTTTCTTAAGCTTTTATTTTGAGGGCAAATAGGACTAAGGATATTATGATATTATTTTAGTATTTTTCAGTAAGCAGGGGTTTTTATAAAAGCAAGTAAATGGAGGGTGAAGAGCATAAGTAGAAGCGTTTGTTCTCTGCTTCAGGCTGTGATTAAAGTCAGTTCTTAAGATAGAGTTGTTTGGATTTGCAGCTCTGAATGTTAGTGTTGGCTTGAAATTCCTGAAAGGTGAGCTTTTCTGAATGTTTTTGCTGTCACTGTTGTTTCAATGTTTCTTCATTTTGTAAAAGTAAATTCTTAAAGTAAGTGTCTGTGTGGATCATCACAGTGTAAATGTTCATGTCTCTCAAGGTGGGATGTTTAGAATCTTGCATCTTGGTATTGCACATTGTAATATATGTTTTCATATTCTACATATTCTACAGTTAGTAACCGAGTGATCATGTCTCTCATTTCTTTCTTATTGTACATGTCAGCAAGTCAGAACCAGCTCTATCCAACTGAATTAATTTCATAATTAATTTGCCTATTAATGGACCATGTTCTGTCTTCTTGCAGGAGAATGCTCAATGTCTTCTTTCAAAATACAGTGGCAATGTAGTCTGCTTTTGTGCCTGAAAGTAAAAGCCCAGCCATCAGAGTTCTGTTGTGAGACAGTCTGGTTTTGGCAACCAGTGATCCAAATACATTATTTTATGGCTGTGCCTATTCTACTAGGGCAAAAACCATGGTTTAGTCAGGCATCATTCTTTTTCCATGATGACTTGAACATCATAGGATATGACTTCAAATCCACTGCTGGAGCATTAAATGAAGGGCATGTAGCATGTAGACAGCAGAAAAATAAATCCAAATAGATGACATTTTCAAAGGCACTTTGATACATAAGAACAGCATCATCAAAAATGGTTGCATAGAGAATGCCACCACCAGCATCCCAGATGCTTGCAGTTCTCTTACTGAAGCCTGGTGGCAACACATCTTCTGAGCACAGAGGCCAGGACTTCCGGCACAACCTTCTTCTTTGGACATTCCCCCGGAAAGCCTGTGCTAGTGATGCAGAGGTGGTCATAAGCTTACTATGCTGATAAAACCTACCTTCAAGCCAGTCACAGTGGTCCTGGCACACTTGTTTCTCTTACCAATAGTTGCATCTGTCTGGATAAATCCAGAAAGATTTCGAGGATGTTCCTAACACCGATGCCAAAATTACTGTTTTCCTTAATATGATATTTGAACAGTTACACTCTTGTTTATCAGGCCACATCTTCTTCCCACTCTAAAGTAGGAGAGCTTTCTTCAACTAAAAAGTTGTCTGTGGACAGCCAAATGTGTGAATCAGCCACATTTTATTGTAGTCTTATTGGGCAAACTGGAAATTACCTTTAAACCTCCAGGAGCCAATTTCAATATGGAAGCTGGACGGGTCATTTAGCACAAAGGTCTTTCTGATCAGACCAGCAAGATCAGAGCAAGAAAGAGTCTTGGACAATCATTTGTGGAACTGATAATGGGACACCATTTGCCGTCTCCTGCAGAAGTATTTGTAGAACAAGGGAATCATCTGCCCTAATTTAAACATTTATGAATAATTTGCCTCAAAATGGGTGGACTTAGTCTTACTTATAGTCAAAGAAGAGAAATAGATCCTCATTAATGTCTCCATAAATTCACTGTGAAGAAACAGATATTGTAGATCTCAAAATGACAGTTGCAGTGGAAAAAATAACAAAGTCTTGTATTCATACAAGTTGTATGAGTAATTTATCTTCTATCAATTCATGCTGTTTTGTCCATATTTCTTACTATAGCTTGTATAGTTTGTTCCACACAGATCAAATGTTTTAGTCTTGTCACTTACAATGAAACCGAATAGAAAAAAAGGCCTATCTCAAACATATGTTTACTAGTAACTGTGTAAATATGGGTTCTATAAAATCATGAAGCAGTTATGGGTCCTTTGTATGATTTTATCCTATTTTTATTATATAAACTGGGTACTGATGCAAGAAATCATGATTGAAAGTGGTTTGGGGTGAAGTATTCAGAGATGTAAAGCCAACTTTGTAGACCCAAGATCTCCAAAGCAGGTGACTACTGTATGAATAGCAACATGGCTTGTTGGAGCTGCCGCTCTGAAAATTGGTCTCTCAAGGGTGTGGACAATTTTTAACAGATGATAGAGTTTTTATTTCTCATGGCAAATGCTGTGTCTTAGAAATACATTTTGTAATTTAATCACTAGGTTGAGCCAGCTAGTTTTCTACTGAAGGATTTTTCATCTGTTCATGGAAGTAACTCTTTGATATTGTATTATTCTTTACATTATCCTGTTGTGATGGTAACCGTTATTAATAATACTCATTTGAACAAAAATTTTATAGAAGAAGCCTAAATATTCTAATAAAAATTGGCTGGATGAATAAATATTATGGGACTTACTGGGTGAGAGTAGGGAGTCTTGCAGTATTTTGGTGAACAAATTTAAGGTGTTTTCTAAAACATAATAACTTTTAGATGAATGTTAAAAGGTGTTCTGTCTTTACATCTGTGTAAACCACGAGCTACTACTGGTCAATTTTTTGTTGGGAAATGGTATGGGGCAGTAGCACTGACTGGATTCCTCAGTATCTGACCTAAAAAAAATGTTAAAAATCATCATCTATAACCAAATTATTTTCTGAAGCATTCTCTCACCAGTGCAATAAATACATGATTAAAGTGCGAAAAAACAGGACTGTCTCAATGTACTGACAGCAAAACTGCTAGTTCTGGAAAAACACATTTAATAGTACTGCTCTTCTAAACCCTCCACCTTTCCTATGAAAAAACAAATCTTAGCAATATAGAAGGAGGCACTTCGTAAATGAAACATGAGATAAATCACTCTTGCTGCACTTAGTGCATTTCCCTGTTGTTTAATGTATCCATTTCATTGCCACTTGATATGTTGTACTCAGTTTCAATACAGAAAAAGCGGATCTAGGGAATGAGAATCGTGATTTCAGTTTTAGCCCTTTATCATTTGTGGATAATGGCAGAGAAGTCCTGTTTGATTATAATTACCCCATCTTATATTAGAGATGTGACTGTCATTGAACAAAATCTTTTCTTTAACTTTAATTTTTTACAGTAGTGTATTATCCTCAAACTTTTCTTGGGCCACATACTGATTCTTCTGTCACCTTTTAAAAGCCTCCACATTTTACATCCCTAAGAAATATACTAACTGGGAAGTGGGCAGTTGCTGTTAAAGACCAGCAGCAAATGTGTCCCCTTATGAAGGGGTACATCCAGAAAATGGGCTGATTTGAATGATTGTGCTCAACAGCTCTGGACTGCTCTGCAGTACACCCATGATCCTGTTTCCCTCATTGTTCCTAGTATGGATTCTGCTGGTGGATTGCAGCATGTATTGTTTCTTCCTCACTCACTCAGTTATTCTTTTGAGGCAAACCAGGATACGTGGGGGAATGTTGTGCAGTTGGTCCCTTCCTGGCATTGCATTCAGTGTGGGCCCAGAGTTAGATGTGCATCTTTTAAAAAATGGTGTGGAAGTGGAGCAACCAAGTGAGATCTCTCCAAGTTTGGGGTGATAAGATGGTGATAAGTGGGTTTGGAAAGTCCAGAGTTTGTAATTAGAATATGGGAATTTGCTGAGTCTCTGTTTAAGATAGAAAATGAAATAAAAAGTTTTAAATAATCTGAATAAAACCATTTCTTTTTCTAGGAAGTGATTCTGTTCCCTGATGTTTAGGAAGGTGTACTACTATTGATTAGTTCTCTGATTATGTACACTAGCTGTTAAGGAAAGGACTTCATATAATATCTGGATGTCTACCTTCGCAAAATGTAAAAATGATGCAGCAGGTGGTTTTAAGAAAAAAGATTGAGGTCAAATGTTTACATCAGAGAAAAAAAAAGCTTTAAAAAAATAAAATTCCAACTTCTTATCTTAGAGTTTACATTAAAAACATTTACGACTTGCCTTTATTTATAGTGTTTTTTAAATTCTCTTACAGTGCCCTATTCAAGTAGAGACAGGCTTTTATGGAGATAATCATGAAAAGGGATCTTGTAAAAATAAAAGAGGAGACTACCAGGATCTAGACTGTTTACCTTACCCAGTGTCAACTGGAGCACGACCTAAGACTGATGTAAGTAGATACAGCATTATTTACAACATTTTCTGACTCGCAGGTTCAGTAACCTCAAAAGTTGCTATTTTTCATTAAAATTGTCTGTGCATTTATTTCTTCGAAGTAATTTGTTCTGTAGATATTGCACTACATGGAGGAGTTAGGTTTGCAAAACAGGTACAGATGAAAGTTTAGTCATACTTGAGTTAATGGGACATCAGGGCTGTGGGATTCATCTAATCTGATTTTAGACCGCTAATGAAAACTTCTACATTTGAACTAGTCACTTGGATCACCCTTATAGTCAATAGAAAGAAACAGGCACTTCTAAAGAGTAATTAATCTCATCTGGGCAATGGATGTGATGGATTCCAGACATCAGAGCCACTACCACAGCTTTTTCTTCATTGCTTATTTTAGAAGTAGTCTCTTTGAATTTTTTAGTTTGGCTGTTGATTATGCCTAATTCATGGTGAATTCCACACTACACCACATTGTCTACCAGCCTAAGTGTTCAGCTTTGGACGTTTAGTTAAATCCTGTTTTTAACCAATAACAGCAATATTTATTTGGGTTTTTTTTCAGAAAGTGATGCTGTAGCCCGCAGTCAAAGTCTTTTAAAATCCATCAGAGGGTTTTCTCAAAAGGCTTTGATTTACTTTCCCAACAGTAGCTAAATGTGAGCTGCTTTAGGATCAGTGTCTTTGTTCCAAAATGCAGATGGTTTCCGCCTCTCAGGTTTTAAATTACTTGTGTGCTAGCAGTGCCCATGATCATCACACAACATAAAGAATGGCTGCACTGGATTGAATCAAAAGTACTTAGAGCCCTGTATCCTTTTTTGGCAGTGGGCAGTGTTGGATATTCAAAAAAGAAGTGTAAGAACAGAGTAAGCAGATAGTAAGCCATCTCAGTTTCCTTTGAGTTATTTATCATGCAGGCACATCGAAGCCAGACACTATCTTGCAGTTTTGTAATTAATAGGCCCTAATGGTCTTTTTTTTGCCTCTAGTTGTGTCTTTTGTATTCATTTGTTCTTTTGATATTCAAAATGTCTTGTAGAAATGAGTTCCAAAGTTCAGTTGTGGAGTATGTGATACAAAACCTTTTTCTTGTTGTAAATTTGCTACTGAGGTATTATTTTGGCTCTAATTCTTGTACCAGCAAAAACAGAATCTTAGGAATCTTGTAGGAAGTAGTGAATACCTGTGGCTGGTTTGTTTGGGGGGGTTTGGCTTTTTATGTGATTGCACTGATTATTTAATTATATTTTCCTGTTTTTCTCACAATCATTCAACATCATGAAGTCCTTTTGCAGCGATTGGCAGTTGGTTTTAGTTTTTATTAACCTCTGTAATTTAATACCATCAGAAACCTCTGTCCCTTTTTATTCTTCCATTTTCCAGTTCATTTATGAGTATACTGAACATATATCTGAGACTATTGGATAACATCCATCCACTGTAAAACAAACAATTCAATTATTCCTAACCCTTTTTTTTTCCATTTTAAGTTAACAATGAAAATCCATTTTTATTTCCCGACTTTTTTTTCATTGTTTCTCCTTGTTGGTATAGTTTGAGTCTGATAGTTAACTTCACCAGAAGCTTTTTGAAATGGAAGTATATTGTATCAGTCAAATCACCCATATCTGCATGATTGTTCAAAGAACTTGGCCTCCAAAAGCCCTAATTATTCTTCCCAATTAATCTGTGTTACTATCTTTGTGTTTATTCTGTTCTTAGGCATACTTTCTGGTAATTTTCTGCCATGGGTATCAGTCCTACTAGGATCTCTTCCACAAATAGCTTTAGAAGCATTTTTAGGTATTGGCATCACATATGTCACCATCCATTCCTCCAACCCCTAAGACAATAGGTATTAGCAGTAATTATATATTAAACCAATAGCTCAGCAGTTCTCTTTCTCCTACTCAGATGGTCATTTCAATTTACCTATGCAATTTTGATTAAAGCAAAATCTATTATATTAAAGGTATCTTTAGCTCTGTCATGTTCATCTACCAAAGAATGATATGCATGTCCCGATAAAAATTATGTATTTCATTAAATGAGCCTACTCTTGTGCACTGAAATGGAAATTTGAAGGTGGGCTCCACTTGCTTACTAATTGAACATTATTGTCTTCCCACTAACTATTTCCTTTCCTTGGAAAATAAGTTTTCTATTTTCCATTTCTGAAAAAGCACAAATATTTGTTCTGTTTGTTGCTTGTTCTAGTTGGAAAAGATGGGAGAATTCATTGAAAAAAGACTTGCCAACTTTATTAGTTTTTTTACCTCTGCCAAATGTTCAGGCATGTACAAATATCATTGCTTAACTGCCTTCCTACTAGTACTGTGTAAATATTTTTGAAGTGAAGTTGCAATAATACTGTTGTTTCTCTAGCAGTGTGGGGGGAGGAAAGGCAGAGAAAGTAAGTTTGGGGGGTTCTTTCTTTTTGAAGTCTAATTTTCTCTTTTGATAGTAAATTGGGAAATACTAGTATGATAAAAAGCAGTTCCACGAATCATCGTCAGTACAGTCTATGTGTTGTATCAATCAGTTTTGTAATGCTGTAGTAACAGCAGTGTAATGCAGAAAGTACTGCTGTTGCTTAGGGCAGCAGCTAGACTAGAAACCTACTGGAGGCACAGAATTTCTTAAGAAATTAATGAGCTGGCTTTTAATTGGACAGTGCTTTAAATTAGGAATAAATGTTGAAATGAGTGTTTGCAAATGTCATTCAGGAGAGCAGAACACTTTACTTCCTTCTAAGTGCCACTTTTGGTGCTCTTTTTCATGCAAATTCAAACATTGCTATGTCTAGCTCCAGGCATGCAGTCTACATAAGTCTGTCATGTCTCTCCAGTACCCAGATTTTCACTGCTTATTCAATAAGATACAGACTTTTCCATATTTTTTAAAAAGGGTATGCTGAAGTTACTTTTATTATAGGAAAAGGAATGGGTCCAAATGACAAAAGGTCTAATTCCTTTCACTTCACAACCAGGCTGCATCTGTTTAATTCCCATGATCCAAGTGGTGTAATACCTAACTTGGGAGTAACGCAGCGATAAATTGGACCTGTTGCATTTCGATGATTCAGCTTTTCTTCTCTTCTAATTTTTTGTAAGTCGGGTGGTCAAAAAGAACTTGTCTCTCTCCACTCCCCAGGAGCTTATATACTGAGGCATTTAAGGAACCAAATACTGTATAAATTATTGAGATTAGCAAATATAGCAGAGAAGACCAGTGTTAGAAATAGCAGGGATGCTACAATTCAGGAATAATATGCAGAGAATTAGGCAGGACACAGCTGTTCAGTTTTCAGTACAAGGCAGTGATGTTAGCTGCACACTTCCATGGATACCAACTAGGCTGACAGCTTAAAAGATACAATGAAGGGTTCTTTGTCAAACTTCTCACAGTAGGTATTCTGTTTATATGCTTTTAAAAGATAGCTTGCACTTTACTTACAACGTTTTGATAGAATAATTAAGTCATGGTTTAGGGCAATGATGTGTCATGTCACATGTCCATCCTTCCCCCCCAAAAGTTGCTTCACTGGAACTTTTTTTGAGAGGTACTAAAGGAAATATGTACCTAAGGTGACAGGAAAACCAGGTGCCTGAGAGACAAATAGCAGATTTTCACCTGACAATTGCTGGCATTTGTAAGTCCATGTCTACATCACAGAGATTCCATTAATGGAGAGAAAAAATGACTTTTACAGCAAAATACATCTCACCTTGAAGTAGTCACCTGAATGTAGGTCCCTAATCAAAGCACTTTGTGCTCCCAAAGTGGTGGTGTTGCTTGGTCAAGTATTTGAAGAAGTGACTGTCCAAGGCATGCGTGCTTAGAGCTGGATAAGCTAAATCTCTCACAGGGCATATAAATTACAGTCTGACATTTGGTGGGCAGTACCTGGCTCTCCATGGTCGGAGCAGAGAAAACTTTGATGGTCTAACTTAAGAATCTAATATCAGGTGGTGTGAGAAAACCATCAGTAAATACCCTCTAGCTCTGGCAAGTAACACAGTATTGTCTGTAGTATGCACTCTGTGAATTAGTAAGAAACAAAACTTCATATATTGGTAGCAAGGTGGGCTTTTTCCACTATCTGTGGTAAGTCTGCTTTTTCTCTTTTTTTTTTCAGTATAGTTGATGAGCACAGTTTTGATTTCTTATGCTTTAGTTCGACAAGTAGCTTGAGCTCATTAAACCAATAGGGCTAGAATTAATCCCTTTACATGTTTGAGGCTTTTTTTAACCTGATTTCTCAGTCTGATTCACTGCGCAGCCACGCAGATATGTAGGCTGGTGCAAGAGAGTGTCAGTGGCTGGAGATGAGACAGGGCAAACTCCTTCTTTCAGCATCAGTGGCAGTTTCTGCTAGCTTAAACTGTTTGTGAACTATCTGTGTGCTAAGCCACTTGATTCAGAAAATGTGGAGCAAAGCACTGCTTTGTAATCCACATGACTGAAAAATGTTTGTGATTCTTTTAAAAAGTTGGGAGGGTTTTTTTGAGAAATGCTAGTTGATGCTATAGTGTTTCAGAGTTTAGGTCAGAGGTTCCAGCGATGTCTGATATCTTCTGACGTTGTAAAACTAATAAGGCAGCAATCTGTGGCTATAATAGTCATTATCTCTCTGTAGGCAGTGTGATGCTTGCCTGACCCTCTGACATTGTTTGAGGCAGAGAAATTAAAAAATAAAAACAGCTGAAGGAAAATCAGAATCATTGTGTTTCTCATGCACTACTTGTTCAATATTGCTGCCCATGCACCAGCAGGGATCAGACATTATTCCGTTAGTGAGTGTGTGTGTTTCAAGCCTTTTATCAGATGGCTGCCAACAACCAGGCTGGAAGAAAGTTATAACAACTCATAGCAGTTTTTATTTTCACTCACAGTCTTTGGGATTTGGAGGATTTTAAGCTGTTAACAAACCTTAGGCTGATCCTTCATTTCTCCACGAAATGTGTAAGCAGTCTCCATTTTACATCCGAGATTAGAACTGCATATAACCTGGCTCTGAAATAAATTTCACATTCTATCACTTCTGGATACAGTCAAATTTATCAGTTCACGGTACCATTTACAGCAGCAGTTACATCTATTATCTAGTAGGGTGTGTTTCCCAAGGTGAAGATTAGGCTCATCATGCTTTACTCTGACCTTGCCCCCCATTGACAAAGTTGTTAGCAAAGCCCCAAGAAGACTTGTGCAATCTCTGGGCAAAGATTTCTTACCTCAGGGAGCTCTCTGGCCCTTCTAGAATGTGGGCCACTTTGTAAGACCCACAAAATGCAAAGATGCAAAGACGTGCAAAGATGAAGTAAGAAGCCTAGACCTGAGTGACAAAGACATAGCACTGAATGCTCCATTTTCTCAAAGAGATGCTGTGTTTGAAGACACAGTTATTTGGCTTTGTTGGAGCTGGAGATTACTGTTTACACTTCAACTAAATGCACTTGTAAAAGCAGCACAGCTCATGCAGAAGAGATATAGAAATCTTTGCAGAAATCAGGTCCTCACTGACTTTCTCGAAGTCTCAGAAGCAGCTGCTTGGTTGCGACAGGGTCAAGAGCAGAACCTATACACGGTCTCTGGTTTTGCTACCAGACCATCCTTCCTTGTAAAGAATGCTAACTCCAGTTATTCCCATTCTTGCAGAAACAAATTTCAAACTCTGTCCTTTAGTCATGTGAATTGCTTTCCTCTTTATCTTTAATGTTGCCATTAATTATGTCAAAAAGTTAGCTCTCCAGTACAGATGCGGGTAGCCTGAAACATTGTCTTTGCATAATTTTTCTTCTTGCATTCAGTACTTAATCTGACCAGTATCCCACTGGGACAGAGACATGCTGAAATAGTTGGGTAAAGTGACACACTCCACTTCCAGCTGTACCCCATTATGGTGGACTTCCTTGCCTCAGAACAGGATGGCTGCCTTCCCATTCTTTCTCTGCTCTACCCACACAATGAGGACATTACCCATCTTTCCCAGAAGTGCTCTAGACTTGCAGTCATTTCTGAGCTGATCAAGTGCTCCTGGAGGACAGAATCTTCCCTGCTTTAAGATTAATTAGTTTTTTGGTAGTAGATGAATTTATTGCCCAGGAAAAGCCTGTACTAACTCTAATGAAAAACACTAATAGGGAGTGAAGGGCAGATGCCTCCCTTCCTTCCTGAGAGCTATGTATTCCAATATCTATAACTGATACTCCAGACTTTCTCATCTACTTTGTTTCCAGTACTTTTGACAGCACTCTGACCGAAGTCTGCTCCCAGCAAGGACTGGTTGCAAGGAGCCAGCGTAGCACCTTCTCTTTTCCTTTTTGTTGTTATTCCCTCCTCCCATCAGTCGTCTCCTTCACACAAAGCTGCCTGCGAAACAGGCAACACTGTGCTTACATATTACACTGAAATCGTGATGCCACCGTGAGTTCCGAGAACAGAGAAAGGGGAAGCTCAGTATAAATTTTAGCTTTGCTCCATATAAATATTTTGTACATGAACAGGTAAACTTTCAAAAAATTTTGAAAGGAAAACTAGCAGATTAAATTCTCATCTAATATATCTTCTAAATAGTCCTGAATTTCAAATCTAAATTCTCGGTCTGCTCATCTCTGCTTAGTGAAACCTCAATTGAAACAGGATCGGGCTTTGTGAATCAAGATGTAAATATACTAAACCAGAAAACAGTATCCATCTCACTGATCAGATTGAGTATCTGAGTAGCATTTGCAGTTTTAATGCCAAAGAGTGACTGTCTCAAGTGTTCAGTTCTGATGGTGGCAGAAGGACACGCTGAATTAGAAAAGGTAGGTGAATATTATGCAGTTATTGTGTTTATCAGAACTGGCTAATAACAAACTGTTCCATTATGCATTCTTACTGATTTTTATTCTAAAATTACCATAAAAAAAGACGTTACAGGGACAGTTGGTAGGCCACTGCCTTTTCATTTTGGAAATGGCATCTTGAGCTGTGGGTCCCTTTTAACAATGTTTAGAAATATTAAACTGGGACTTGGCATTTTAGTGCTTATGTATCATAGTAAGAAATGTTATCATATTATTACGAATTTTTTTTTGAAGGAGGAAAGGTTTGTTACCTATGTGCTGGTTTAAAGGTAAACCGGCAGAGGAAATGAACCCAACTCAAAAGAGAGATTATAACTCAGAATAACAATTTAATAAAATAATACAATAAGTACGATTATACAGACAAACAATTGGTTTTAACCCACCAAACCCAAATGTATAACCCAGCACCCTAGGGCATGAACAGAGTGGTGTTCGTTGGGCCCCCTCAGTCCAAAGTAAAAGGAGAGGGGAAAACCTGTTGGTGAGAGTGCTGTTGCAGTCTGGTTGAGAGTGGTGGTCTCAGTCTTTCTCTGGATCCCACGAGTGGTTAAAAAAGTCCCAAGACCCCAAGATTATATATCCTCCATTTCAGGCAGGAATGCCCAGTACCTCCTTCAGAGCAGGGAGTTCCACAAAGGGTGTGAGGACAGGAGCATCCTCCTATCTCACAGGCCTCTTAACACCCAGTTTATAGCCTGAGGAGTCAGGCGTGCTCTGGACAGATGGTGTAAATGGTCTATTGATAACAGTTTCTGGGAAATGGCATGGAAGGGTATAGAATACATAGTTACACCCATACAGTGATGAGCTGGTCCCAGCTGTTCTAACTAGGACAACCTATTAATTTTATTACAACTTCTTCATGGAATTTTGCTTGTGCATCTATTGATTAGAATTAAAATTGGTAGCCTTGTTTGAATTTACTCTCTTTTGTTTGTCTCCACTACTACAAGAACAGACCAGAGAAGCAGAAGTGATCCCAAACACACACAGCCCAGAAGGTTGGGGTTTTTTCCGAATGCACACTTACAAATCCTCTTATTTATTCTGATTTACCATGTACCTTTTAAATTTTGCTCAGAGTATTTTAGTGAGGAGACTCCAACATCTTGCACCATAGGTATACTGCATATAGATGGCTGGATAGTGTTTTATTTCTTGTTGGTAGTAATGTAGAGTTCCAAATGGACTGAAAAGCTCCTGTCTTCTTGATTGATGAGACTTTTGAGATGTTAGTGTCAGTTCCAAGGAAATGAAATATTTTAGATCATCCTTATTCATTTAGGAGCTAATTGTGGCATGTTTCAGAACTGACCAAAAAGTATTTATTGAATAATTTGTTTGGTAAATTTCAAAACATTCCTTATGTAAAATTTTTAACATATTGTGGTGAGTTGACCTTGGCTGAGCCAGTTGTCCACCAAGCTGCTGTATCAGTCCCATCCTCAACAGAGTGGGGAAATTAGATGGAAAAAAACTTGCGGGTCAAGGTAAAGGCAGTTTAATAAAGCAAAAGCAAAGGTTGTGCATGCAGAAGCAAAGGAAGACAAAGTTATCTGCTCTTTACTTTTCATCAGCAGGCAACGTCCAGCCACTCCTGGGAAGCAGGGCTTCAGCACTCATAGTGGTTGCTTTAGAAGACAGACAAAGGCCCCTCTTCCTCCTCCTTTCTCTTAGCTTTTATTGCTAAGCAGACATCATATTGTATGGAATATCCCTTTGGAGAGTTTGGGTCAGCAGTCCTGTCTGTGTCCCCTCCACATATGTTGCCTACCCCCAGCCCACTGGCCTTTGTGGGTGGGGGGCAAGAACAATGGAGAGTCAGCCTCGGGCTGCTCAGCAGTAGCAAAAACGCTGGCATGTTATCAACACCTTTCTAGGTACAGTGCACAGCACTACTGAGGGCTGCTATGGGGAAAATTAACACCATCTCAGCCAGACCCAATACACTTTTTTTTTTTCTTAATTAATTGCTCAATTCCATTTTTTTCTGACAAAAATGTTGCAGTCAGATGAAGATAATAATCCTAATGTAGCTATACAGGAAATAAAATTACTTTGAACTGCTATGGTTAAATCACTTGATCTTTGAAAATATTTATATACTTTAAAATCACACTAATGCATTTTTGCACAGTATTTTGCGTCAGATTCATTATTTTAATTTAGTTTTCATAAGGATTACTTGGAGACTAGGGATATGCCTCATGTATTTTATTTTTGAAACTCATTGAGTTATCTATGTAAGAAAGGAAAGAGCTTTCTTATTCATAAAATAGCTTTGAGAAATAATTTAACAATATTTAATTAATCTTGGATGTAGACAAAATAATTTATATGCCTTTTTTTACATACAATATAAAGTAAAATTGAAGTTTCCAACTCATTTTTGCAGTAAAGTTCATTTGATGTAGTTGAAAAGGTGTATGAAATCTGTATTGGGAGGAGACTAGAACTGGTTATTTTTATTGCTCAGCATTACGTGGCTATTTATGTAGTTCAAACTGATAATGTCTGTTTATGTTGTAAGAAGAGCTTTGAATGAGCGAGCAACTACAGGAGCAGTTGGGAAATAGAGGTGACCTACCTCTGCAAGGGCAGCCAGCAGGTCCACCAGGGACAGCAATAGCAGCAGAGCAGCTGGGCTCGGTGGTGATTTTGCCAAAACCCCATGAGCAGAGACTGCCAGCAAAATATATTGAGCAAGCACTTTTCTGAGCCAGCCCAATCCCTTTCCCATAATAACTGTCCCAAGCTCACACAGTGAGATTTGCCGTCTAGGTCCAGCTGTAGTGACGAAATATTTGACGACTGGCATTGATTAATTAGCACATACATACCAAATTAATCCAGTGTGTGCTACTTGACTTTTATAGACCTATTTATCCTACATGAATTGAAATATTCAGTATTCTAGAATGACATTTGTTGTTATGTTAATTTCCAGATCTTCTAACTGAAGATCTGCAGAAACTATAACGCAAGGCAGCACTACTTGTCTGTGCTGTATTTCTTGTAGCACCGACTGTTTGCAGGAACACAGCCACATTTCATAATAGTGCAGTCTTGCTAATCATAGACGCTAAAATTGCTGACTTACATTTTAGCATTAGCACACAGCCTCAGAAATGCATTGCTTTTCAAGGGCAGACTGAAGTGTCCTGGCTCTTTGTCAGTAGATGTGAGATTCAAGTTGTCAAAATAAGAATCTCTATAAATGCATAGTAAGACTTGCTCAGGAATCATACCAGTAAATTATACCATGCCTATGCAAATATAAAGAGAGAGAACCTTACTTGTATGCAATTAACTTTGTACTCACTGAAGTGCAGAAAGGGAAAGAATTTTTTTCTCTTCTCTTTGCTCATACTTCTAGGTGCAACACAGTTTATTTAACTGGGTGACAGCACAATTTTCTACTATGTTTTGTAGCTGCCAAGGAAAAGAACAAGTGAAAAAGTACACCAGCTCCCATGGGTAAGAATGGCAGGCATGTGCTGGATTGAACCCTACCAGGCTGTCTGTTGTATTTTTGTTTGTGGGATTGGTTGAGTACAGTTTTCTTCAGGAAAGTATGTCCAGTCATACCTTATCTGTCTGCCTATCTGTCGGGGTTTGCATTGTCCTTTTTTCTGGCCTAGTGGTATATCTGTTACAATAGCATGAAAAAAAAGAGTGAATGTGTTCTACTTATCAAAGTAATTTCTCTTACAGTGTAGCTATTACTCATTTTATTTATCTTGGTCTCTGTTTTAGGACTGCTACCATTTTTATTCAGGCAGGGTTTTGCCAGTTACTTCACATGTTGATCAGATGGCACATGACTGAGATGGAGCCTTTGACTTTTACAATTGTTGTTCACAGCATGAGCAAAGCAGAAAGATTTAAATATTACCAGAGATGTATAGTTAAAAATGTGTCCTGCCTAGGCTGACGAAGTGCTTCTGTGGCATTTTGGAGCTTGGGTAGAGTCAGACCCCTAGTCCCACTTAAGCAGTGGTGCAAAGGTCTTTCATAATACCAGCCTCCGGCTCTTTGTCCTCTGGAGAGCCTGTAGACTGCTCTTGCCTGTTTCCCACGCTGAGGAAGAAGGGACTTCCATCTGTAACACACCAGAGACAGAAGCTGGCACAATACACAGGGAGAGCATTTTCTATGCAAATTAATGGAGCAAATCATGCATCCCCTCTTTCTAATAGAGATAATCCCTCTCAAGGTACAATTTTCTCTTGTGCTTCTACTGGGAGGAGGCAGCTTTGCCCAACTGCCACCCCTTTGTCCTGGGATGTACAGTATCTCACAATACTGAAATGTGATTATGCGGCCCTTTGTGTGATGTGCACTTATACAAGGGAAGTACAACTTCAGAAAAATTATTTGCTGAAGTTTTCTATCTTACTACCACTCATATGGCCTTTTTTTGTAAATTCCCAGAACTGGACACAGAATGATAAAGTAGTGATTTTAAGATGAATTGCTGGTTGGTAGATGAGGCCTGCTGATAATCCACTGTAGGAGAAAGGTTACACATTGTTCGAAGCAGCCAAGTGTCATAATTATAACCTTCTTTAAATTGGTATCACATGTTATAAAATTTACAATAACTAATCATTTGCTACAAAACCAAAGTGCTCAGAAAATAAAAGTGTCTGAAGCTTCTTTATTGCAAAATGTCCTAATGCAAATTTTCAGATGAACCATTGAATTTAGAGCTTGAGAACACTGTGGATCCACCGGCACACTGCAAATTGAACTGAAAATTTCCAGAGGGACTTGGTGTCTTAAAACTTAAACTAACAAATAAGAGTTTGCATCTAGAACTGTGAATCTAGACTGAAACAGAGTTAGCCTCAAGAGAATTTCTAGTCTATTCCCCTTTACCAAATCAGAATCACCTATACCTATACCTGATGAAAGTTTGTCCAACTTCTTTTTTAGGACCCCTACTGACAGACTACGGAGCCTGTTCAAATGATTTGTTTTAGTACCCCTCTTATGTTTAGAAAGTTTTACTACACTTTCTTGCTGTGAAATATCTTCTTGTGTTTATCATCAATATGCAGAGTAAGTTATATTCTTGTTCTTTCCTTTCTGCCTTCCTTCAGCAGGTCAGTCTGGTTCATCTAGCTTTTTCGTGTAGGTCCTGGTTTCCAGACTCCTTGTTCCATCTAGTGTCTCAACCTGCACACTAAATATTAATTTGAGCATGTTCAGAGCTAGTTACATGTCTCATAGCTTCATCTGCAAAAAATACTAAAAAGAGTTTTAGCAGTTGAGGCCATAGCAGAATCTGAGCTCTTTGTAATGCCCATGGACTGGTGAGTTGCACAGACGCTGCAGTGAATGGTGGTATGCTTTCCTCCCTGTTCACTTCCATCTTCTGTGCAATCATGGTTACAAAAGTCAAAGTTCTATTAATGGTATTAATTCCTGCATGTCCTTAGTCTTAGAATATCCTAAGAAACGTGTGTAAGAGACGGCTTCATCTTTTACTCTTTTTGTTGTTTTCACATTGACCGGTTTGGTGAACAAAATGGCAGACTCTGTCTTTAACTCCTGGCGGGGCTGTCTTCATTGTCCTGAGAGGACATTTTTAGACTACTTGCCAGCCCCCCTGGAGAGTCTACAGCAGAGAAAAGTTACATTTTCCTGCCTGGGCAGTGCCAGCCTGCCCAGATACTGACGGTCTAACCAATCAGCAGCGTGGAGGAGTCTGCCCGGAGGCAAGCCGGCCAGTGAGCATCAACCGTGGGGTGTTTAAGACTGTGCACAGCGTAGCCAGTAGAGAGTTTTTTGTTGGTGGTCTTTTGTTTTGGGGGTCCCAGACAGCTGGAGTTCAGTTTTGTTTGGGCCCAGGACACATGGTGTTAAAGGTCCAGTCCACCAGGTTCCAGTGTTCCAGTCTGCTCCGGTCTTGGCCCCACTCCTCGCTCCATCGTGCCTGACTCCATCTCACCTGCCTCCGTTCCACCTCTCCCGCTCACCTCCAGCTTGGTCAGGTTCAAGACAGGGTCCAGTGTTGGCTGCTGAGCCCTGTGCCTGCTTTCATCCATCTCGCCTGCCTGCCGCTGTCCCACCTACCCATCCACCCTGCTCACCACCTGCCTCCGTTTGACAGTCCTCCTGCTGACTGCCTGAGGTCATATGCACCTGGTTTCTTCCCTCACTGGTGGTGGCAATCCTTTTGTAATTTAATTTTGTAGCTTTTTCCTTTCCTTATTTTTCCCCTTTCTCCTCTCCCCTTCCCTCGTTTTTACCATTTACTTATTGATAAAAATAAAGTTCATTTTCTGTTTGAGACCTTAACATTTGGATTTAGTGCCTTAATCTCATCTTCGTAGTATCCATTTAAAGAACCTCATTGCTGCCGCTAACTGGACTGTAACAACGTGTTGCAGTTTATTTGTGTAAATTGACCAAAATTAATCCATGGTTGTGCCTACACTGCAAAGGCTCTCTGTACAGATAAATACAAAATCCATCAAAACACAGTTCCCGTCAGACTGATTCCCAGGAGATTTGCAGCCTGATTCAGGTGAAAAGGGAATCCTATTCTCTTTTAACTTCCTGGGCTGAATGCCTCCTCACTGCCTTCACTAACTCCAGCACAGCAGGAAGCTCTCTTGATGGAAGGCACATGGTACACGGGAGCATGGACAGAGGAGGGTGGGATGAGATCAACATGACAGAGATGATGTGAGGACTGGTGGCAGCAGGAAGGCTGGCAGGACCTCAGCAGGTGGCACTCTTCCCTCTGCATCAGCATGGCAAGGGAGCTGCTCCCAGCACTACACAGCATCACTCTGCTGACACACCATCTCAGGATGCAGGACAAAATCCAAAGCCTTGACCTCTTCAGATTGCTGGGGGTTTTTTTTATGGAGTTGTCCTTGATTCATGTATAAAAATAGTTTACTAAAGGTTCTTGAAATTTCAGCTCAGATAATCTACCTAATGAGATGTCTGTCTGTAGCCATGGCTCTGTAAATTATTCTTTGCTCCTTGCGCAGGCAGTGCAATCCAAACACAACTGTTCTTTGATGTCAGACATCACTGTCTTTCTAGACTAGTGGTGATTTTGGCCTGTACAGTCGAAGCATTTTGAGATGCAAATCCTCGTATTCTTACAAACTGTTTTCTGTATTGCACTGGCAGTCAGTCAGCTTTGGTTTGCAGAGTGAATTTAGTGACAGCTTCAACAACTAACATAAATTCAAAGTCTAACACTATATGATTGTACCCTATCTTTTTAAGGAACCTTTTTAAACAGGAACCTAGTTGGAGTTTTTAAGGGTGTCTTGTTCACCCCAGCCCTAGCCTATGTGGCAAAAAAAAAATAAGTTTTGGCAATAAATAGTTATAATGATTTTTAATCCCCAAGCTGTACCTGTACCAAAGCCTCACAGATTTTTTACCTTTCTTTGAGTGTTGTTTTCTGAAGGCATATCTGGAGCTTCACTAAGTCTTGCCTTTTAGTCCTTATTTCACAGCAGAAATTCAACCCAGGGTCAGGATTGTCTGGTTCTGGGTTGACAGAAGTTTGCATAGTTGTTGACTTTGCTTAATTGAGGAGCCTCCTTTTGTCATAGTCTCTTCAGGAGTTTTTGGATGGTAGGTAGCTCTGAGTCAATTTATTGACATTTCTCTCCACAGGGAATTTTTTTATTAAAGTCTCTCAGAGGAGCAACCTTTTCTGCTGACCACTAGTTTTTTTATATACACCTCTCTGAGAATGCTCCTTAGGACATTTAGCTTGAATATACTTGTCATGCTCTACTCTTTTGTACTGAGAGAGACTGATTCTGGTGCCAAACTGTCCAGCTGTGTATGCCTCTGTGATTTGGAGTTCCGGCTGCTGTGAACTGATTGAAATCTCATCAGCAGAGTAGCTTGTCCCTCTTGTGAAATCAGAATGTTTTTCTGCTCCCCCAAATCCTAGCTAGTCTGCATCATACCTGTGGCCCCCTTCCTCTTGGCTGACATGTGTGTCACACACTTACTGTTCAGCAGCTTCCTGTAGTGCCATTCACTTAGGATGTGGCAAAGCAGAATGTGGTGGGTTTTGTTGATTGTCTCACACAAAGTACATTTGGACAATGATGGGTTTTTTCTGTTGTAGCTCCTTTGGAAGTGTGTGGCCAAGTTGCCAACTCAGTCACTGCATATGAGACAAGACTAATCTTTAGTGGGGAGTTTTCCAAGGTGGTTACAGAAGAACTAACTCAACCTTCTCCAGAGTGGCTGAGGTGGTGGTATCCCAGGAGTGTACATCCCTAGTTTGGGTGGGCTTCTTGGGGAGTGCTCTCAGAGGAAGTACTTCTGCTTTATTCACAGCAGCTGTAAACCTGATGTGGTCTTCTCTAGAATTATCCATAATATCCATTAAATATCCATAATTCCCAGATCATTTGAGATACAGCCCACAGTCGTTGAATTTCAAGATTAATTTTCCTCACCTCATCTGAGATTCACAAGGTTCAATGATAGAGATGAATTCCATGGCTTAATGCACGATCTCAGACAAGACTAAAAACCCACAGTAAGGACAAGAGGAGGTCCAGATCCCGCTGATAATAAATTCCTCTGGGCCAGTCTTGATATCAAACCACATTGATCAGATGTGCATGGTAGACTTGCTTTTATCAAACAAGCCTGTGATAGGTTCATCCTCTGCTTACAATGTCACAGGGATTTCATTTCCTTCCAGTAAGAATTAGATTTATGTAAGTACACAGAAGAACCCTTACTGAGTTTGTTTCACCTAGCAATACTAACAACTGGACAGTGAGTTTATTTGGTTAGTTGGCTGACATCAACTATGAGTATGGCTTTTATCAAACTGGAATGGTTTTTTCCCCCTAAGACATGTAATACTATGAGATACTAAAAATTATGTTAAAAAGGTCCCCCCAAGCTTTTAAATGAATTACTGATATCAGACATTCTCCAGCTCTGAAGACATCAAGGTCATTATGTGGGAACAAAAATTATGTACCATGTAGCACATCTAAAATATTCAGTAATTTGAAGAGAGTGTTTGCTGAAAACAAATTTTACAACAAACCAAGCTGGAAATTTTCTGTAGCATTGAAAAATCACCATGAAAGAAATAAGAGGACAAAACACTGCAATGTATACCCTGTCCTGCTTCTTGAATGTAGGTTTATCAGTGACTGCTTATATTCTTTTCCTTGTACAAAAGCATTCATCAGACCTTTTCAACTGTAAACTCTAATGATGATTATCATTTTAGTGTGGGGACCTGAAAGCATTCTGGAGACATGACTGAGTTCATACCCAGCATTTTCTGATAGGCATTTCTGTAATAATACATTTCATCTGCTTCTGGAATGTTTGCATTCCTTGCTTTCTGTGTCAGGAGAAAGATGGCCACATACAAGAGGTGAATTTTAATATTTAAGTTTTCAGACCCAAGAAGGATGCTTTGTGGTCTTCACTATCTTCATTTTGCAGCTGGAAGGCAGAACATCAGAATTCAAATGATTGCCCAGCATCCTCCATGAGGTCTCTCACAGTACTGAAAGGATCAACCAAATCTTTTGATGTTCAGTCCTGTACCATCAGTCACAAGACTGTCTTCCCTGATGTGCAGGACTCTTGTATACCCCCATCAACACTTGCTTTGCTTCTTCTTACTTAGCCCAGAATATTAAAAATACCATTATTTGCAATACTATTTGCTCCTTCAAACTTACTACAGTAAGGCACATCTTGAACCTTGATAGATGTCCCAGTAAAATCAGTGTAGTTGTGCTTTTTAATGACTCAGCATCCCTATAACATAGTTGACAGTCAGTAGCCTCCCAGTTTATACCCTGCTCTGTCTGCAAAGGCTGCATTTGCAAAGCAAGGACTCTGGCAATTAGGATACCTCACACGGCTGAGGCTCCTAAGGGTAACAGTTTCCCCTGGTTTAACTGACAGGTATATGTGGTAGGCATTTCAACACAGCAGATCCTGGGGCATCCTGATTTCCAGCATGTATCATTTGGCAGTTCTCCTGCAGTTGGATCAGCAGTTAATCTGCTGGAATGGCCTGTTCTTTCTCTTTTTGTTTTTTTTGGGGGCTTTTGTTTGTTTGTTTGTTTTGTAATTTTCATTCTTCAGAGTGCAAGCCTAAATAATGCTGCTGGGACCCACACATTTAGTTGCACAGATCTGCCATCTGCTTTGCATGCTATACCATTGCTCCTTGTTATACACTTATTTAGGGGATATTTATTCTGTGAATGACTAACCGTTTGCTCTTAATATTCTTCCATCTGCACATAAATTTGTTAAACCAAACCCCTTAGGCATATGAAAGTTTGGCTTTCCCTTTAAGGTGGCTGTAGATATGCAATTAGATTTGCCATATCATCGAGATGTTCAGCTCCCGCAACCACTGCTGGATGCACGTGTGGAAAATGGGCTGGGAAAAACAACTTACACAACTTCTCAGGTGCAAAAAAGGTTGAGTTTTAAAGTGACAGCCAGTAGAGATGGAACTGTGTAGGAATTTTGGAGGTTTTACAGATAACAGTATGGTGGAAATAATAGCCACAGACACATCTAGTATAAATAAGGGCAGTGGATTGCTAGGAATGATGGGTGGTGTGTGCCCACATACCTGGCAGATTTGCCTTCACTGAAACTCCCAGTAGGCTTTGAGGGGAACTGTGTGAGGAACAGACCCCTCATGAGCCTTCCTTCTGGGAGGATCCAGAACAAGACTGAGTTGCAGTTAAAGGTGGGAAGACAGGTTCTCATTATTTCTGAATTATTTAAACTTCAGAGTTGTGTGGTTTGTGCCCACTGCATACAAAAGAGGATAAAGCAACCAAAGAAAAGAAGGATTGGGATTTAAGGCTTTGTTTGCTTGCTATCTGCTGGTTTGTTTTATTTTCCCTGCAGAAAATGATTCAGAATAATCTATTTTCTCACTAATTCTACTCCTGTTAAATTCTAACCGAATCCTAAGAGACAGCACCAGATCCCATAGCAGTGTCCATCTTAGCATTTGGCACATGGTACCACTTTTCTTGACGAGATTGAACTTCCAAAAATCATGTGCTTTTGAAAATTAATTATTCTCTTTCCCATGCAAATCAATATTGGTAGCATTTTGTCTTCAAACATGGATGTTTTAAGTGCGTTCCAGAGACTCAGTTTTCCCTGAGGAAATGATGTGTTCGGACATATCTCACTTTAAATAATTTTTGAAATAAACACTTTGCTTTGTCTTGCATATGAGTTATGACCCTAATGACTTCTTTTTCTGAGTTTCCTTTCTCAGCATTTCCTTTCCTCAGACTTCTCCTGATAACAGTGCTGCACAGTGTGGGAGTGAGCCCAGGCCGCCTTTTATTCCTATGTATTTACCTGACATTTTGCCAATGTCCTGTTATGCTGCTTTTTATATTGAAAAATAATGCCCTGAATCTCACATTGTGAAAATCAAAACCCACTCCTCAGCAAGGTATATAGTACATCAAAATCTCAGTTATGGGGTTAGATATAGGTAGGCAGTGGGCATGTGGGTTGTTATGGGACGAATAGGGAAAGCATATGGCATAATAGATTACTGGAGGTAGTTCAGTCCCTGAATGTCCTTCAGCACAATGAGCTACAGCAGGATTTGGCATTTGAGGAATGCAACAAGTCTACTGATGGCTGTGGTGAAGGCATCCATTTTCTGTGTTTAGCCCACCTTGTCCAAGGTGAACTTTGTATATTGAAAACCAAAAGATTGATCAGGGATTTTCAGGCATAATGGCTTTTATTGTTGAAGATTGTCTTCCTTTTTTTTTGTTTTCTCCCAAGATGTTGATTAGAGTTATGGCTTGTTTGTTCTGTTTGATTCATGGCTTTTGAGTTGTTTTTTTGATGTTATATGACATCCTATCATTAACTGGTTCTCCAAAGGCTCTCTGCAAGTGTTTTGCAAATCACTGCTACATTATAGGCTCACTGTTGGGACCAATAATTTAAGACATGCTTACAACTTAAAATTGCTTTGTGCATAATGGGAATGCAGGCAAAATTGTGGCTACTTGAATATTTGAGAACAGTGTTGTAAACATGGTGTACAAAGACACTGTGCAAATGAAAGCTTTAGTTCTAGTCCTGCAGGTCTGGGGATACATTTGCTCCCACGGAGCTTAACAGGTGTCCTTCTGCAGGATTTTCTTCAAGGCCTCAGAGCACACTGCCCTGGGGGAAAGTTCAGCAACATCAGAAATACCTAGCCGTAGATTCCCAACTTTTAGATAATTGATCCCTCGCTGGAGTATATTGATAATATATTGTGTCTTGTTTCATCTCTTCACAAAACTCTCTCTGGTCTGCTGTATCTCTTCTTTATAATCTTTCTCATTCCTCAATTACCATCATATCCATCCTGCATCCTTACTTCTCCACTGCCAGCCTTGGTGTGACAGATCCAGAACTGAGAGTGAGGTTACAAACCTGACTTTATTTGTCTAACATCGCCCAGAGCCATTGGGATATCTCTGCACCATACTCTCATGTGATAATTATGTAGGAATACATAACACAGACATCCTTGTGAAGTTGGCTTCACAAGGATCTGTATGGATCTGACAGAGCTTGTTAGTTCCCTCTCTGTATTTCATCTGTGACATGCTTATGAGTCACCACTGAGATGCACCTAATTCCTCAGAAAATACAGAACAAGAGTCCTTCACATTTTAACTCCAATGCAGATGATTTCATAAACATGGGGTCAGTTTATTCACAGTGGAGAATAATTTATTTTTGTTTAGTTAATGTGCTGTTTCAGAGAAATGAGAAATACTTGCAGAACAATCAGAAAGAATTTGCTGGCAGATGAAAAAACTAATTTGTGTGAAAATCAAGAGCAAAAATACTGTTTAAGTAGGCTGTATTTTCTTTGGATACATGTACCTCAGCATAAGAATTTCATTTATAACACTTGATATAAATAGTGTGATAACACTTCACAGAACCTCCACTTATCAGGGGAATTCCAACTTCTAGAAGAGAAACTGAAGTATACTGGTTGTCATGCCATCCTTGTAAATATTTTATGTTGGCTTAAGACTCAAGGGCAGACATCTATTTTTACTTAGTGTTTGCGAAGAACTGTGAACCTAAAAAGCTTTTGGAATAAAACATTTAGCAGTAGCAAAGTCAGTTCAAAGCTGTTTCTGGAAACAGAAATTGCAGTGCAGCTTTTTTGTTTGTTTTTATATTATATTTAATGTGTGCTCTACTTCTCTGTCTCTAATAAATAGTTGTTCCAAATAACAACATATATTCACAAAGTAGCTTGGAAGTCAGTATTCAGAAAGCGTAGCCTTCCTTTTCTCATAAAGCAACTGCCTTGCATTGACATCTTTAGCAGTAACTTGCTATTTTTACTCCTTTTTTTTTTTTTTTTTTAAACAGCTACGGCTTAGTATTGCCCACTTGCCAAAATAATAAAACTCATAAACTGGCAGAGACAGCTCAATACTAATGTGTATCCTGTATTGTCTGGTGTCCCAACAGACTTTCCTGGATTTTTCAAAGAAATTACATAAAACTTTTATTTGGGTCATAATCTGATATTCTTAAAAGCACAAAAAATGTGTCATGTGCTCCTGATTAAAATGAGAAAGTTTAGGAGCCAAAGACTATTACTGTGCTGATTAGCAGTGCAAATGTTGAGCTGCCTGAGCCACATGGCCTGCTAACACAGGCACCTCGTCTGCATCCGTGCATCTGCAAACAGGGCAGAGAGATTCAGTCATTCAGACACTTATAAAAATTTAGGCAACATTAATATTTATTTTAAAATTCAGATTTCAATAACTTCATGCTCTCCTGTGTTTCCCTGGCAGACTCTCACAAGCCAAGTGCATTACCAGTGTGCCTGGTCATACCTCCTTGTCAGCTTCTGCCTGCGAGAGTGCAGGGCTTGACTCGGTGCTACTGCGAGAGGCTGGTGTGTGACATCATTACTAATTAAGTTTGAATACAGAGCTATGTTTGAGAGCCAAAGGAAGTGCAGGAAGGAAGCTGAGTGTCAGTGAGTCATGTCAGATGAATGCATGGCAAGCAGTTATTGAAAACATACAGCCAACCACAATGTTGATTTTGGAAGATTTGGCATGGGAACTAAAAGTGGCATCCTGACCTCAGTTGCAATTTGTTTGTATTTAGATTTCCAATAATGCTGTTTCGGTTTATTTGGAAGAACTGTTTCTTTTCAGATACTCTGTCTTTATTTATCTCACAGTTCTTGCTAGAATAAGGACCCTCAGGGACTGGAACATTTAATCTGTGTGAACAAGGCATCGGCATTTTTCTGAAGACTGTCTCCCATTTTCTGTGTGAAGGAAAAATGTCTCTTTAGTGGCAGGCACCCTGCCTTGTAATTTCCGTTGTGTGAGCTAGGACATCTGTGTGATTATCCTCTGGGAACACTTGCAGCTCGACACACATGCATCTAGTCTAGCTATTTTTAATCACTGATTTTCAAGTGTCTGTAGTGAGTTTAGTGACATGAATGGGAATAGTGTTTTCCAAATTTGAGTCCTTTGGTATTTGCTTTTTGTAGTCCCTCAATCCCGCTAAAATCTCAAAGTATAATAAAGGTTAATCACTTCCAACTGTTCGGGAAACTTTATTATAAGGCTTGAAAATATTACAGTGCCCACAGAATTTGAATGTAAAGCTGCATTTGAAGAAATAAGAAATATCAAATTTCTGTGTTAAGTACCATAGTTATATAAGAATATGACATACTGGGAACCAGGTAGTCTTAAGCTTCTTAAAAGTTATTTCCAAATAAAAATATGATGATATATGTGTTTTGGCTTAATTTATAGGAACGATGATAGTTCTGTACCAGCAACAGTTACTATGATAGTGGTTCACCTTGCTGGAGAGTTTTTTCATTTTACTCTCTGGGACAAAATTGATCCCAGGTAACAATCTTTTCCTTACTTATCCCATTCTGTCACAGCTCCAGGGACTACAATTTTACTGTTTTTATTATTGCAAGGAAAACTTCTGTACTGCATCTCCCACTGTCAGCGTGTGAAGTAGTTGTAAAACAAGACCTTAAGAGTTATGATCCGTTTCAGGTCTCATCTTTCTAACTGACTCCTATTTAAATCAGTAAAAGACACTTGAAAAAGCATAGCCCAGTATCTGGACTTGTAAAATAGTATTTTAAGTGAGGTTACAGATGTAAAATTTTATATATAAATCTCATTGTATTGATCAAGTCGTGAAGAATACCTTGTATTATGAGTTATAAACTACTTATCTGAAGGTTAATAGAATAAGAGAGGGGAAAAAAAGGCTTTAAGGGATTCCTGTAAACTATATACTTAATTTCCTTGGCCACAGTGTAGGATCAGGGATATCTATGTCCTTTCTGAGAGATGTTTGTGTACTCTATTTTTTAAGACCTCTAATGATGGAGACACCACAATCTCACTGTGCAACCAGTGGTTCACTATATTTTAACATGAGAAAGTTCATTCTTTAAAGTGTAGTATGAAGTTTTCTTGCACCTTAAATTCATTTCATCTTTTCCTCCCTAGATGTGGAAAAAAGATTTTTCCTTTCCCCTTATGGCATTTTGAAAACTGCTCTCAGGTTTCAGCCACTCCTTTCTAAATTAACAATCCTACTTCCATGAGATTTTCCTTTCCAATTAATATTTTCTAGATCCATGATAATTTTTTGTTTGTCTGGTCTATGCTCTTTTTGACATTCACTGCCCAGCACTGAATGCTTCAGGTGAATGCAGTTCAACAGGAATCAGGCTAAAGTTCCTGATGCAGGAGACTTAACTCACAGAAGTTAATCCTTTTAGATTCAGCAGAGCCAATGAACTAAATGCTTCTCTGTGAGAAAGGAGTGCAGTCCTGCCGCTCAGATCTACCAAACTTTACTGCAGGGATCATTTTCCTCATCCATCACTTCAGTCATATTCTTTTCGCATTCCTTAAGCCATGCCTCTGTCTTTTGCTGTATTTAATGTAAGGTCTTTATTTTCACTTGCAACTTTCTTAATAACCTGTTCTTTTCTTACCATATGTGCTTCCTAGCATACTCGCTTACCTTCCATCTCTCCATTTCCTAATCCCAAATTCCTAGATTTAGGGATTTTGTGACTTCTCTTACTTGGGGCCTCATGCTTTAGGAAAAATATTTGTAAACAGCCAGGGCTCATCAACAATCTTCTTTCAAAACCTTATGAAAACTCTGGTTTTAAAAAACTTGGTGGGAGCTGAGCCACTTGTGGGCTGTACATGGTAATGCACCAGCCAAGCACAGTTGTATTGCATCTTTGTTTTCTCCATTCTACCTGCTGTCGTCTCATCTCTCTTTCAAATTTACAGAGAAAAGCTTTTTGGAATATAGGACATTAGTTATATGTCAAATGGTAAGTACTTCACACAGTAGGTTTGTCTGTAGTTAATATGATAATCCTGACAACAATACTGGTAATTGTTCTAGAGAGATTTGGCCCTATGCAGAGCCTGTGCAAGGAGCCAAGTATTTCAGAGACAACTCTTATATCCCCGTGTATGTTTTTTCCAGCCCATAGAATTATGCTTTAATAGTATTTCCACAGGAGAGCAAGGTGAGCCAAGGCCCGGTCATTACAGAGGTTTTTCCATGTAATTGAGTGGTTCAAGAAAACCTTATGAAAGATTTTCTTGGCAAAAGACATAGATGTGAAAAACAGCTGATAATCCCATTAAGATCCTGCTCATCTATAAATTAATACATGCCATTGGGGATACTGACGGTTTGTATTGGAAGTGAAATGGTTGAGAAGAGATTTTGGCACTCAATCAGCAAAAGATATGACAGATAAAAACAGAACTATATTTATGACACAGTACAACAGTTAATTGGTTTTGGATATGTTTATATTAAAAAGAAATCCAGCCCCTATTTCTGATATCTGTGTGTGTGTGTGTAAAAATGGAATTGCATTCCATCAGGAGAGAGAGGAAACTTCCTTTGTTAACTTATCAGAAGAGCATAGCTTCTACCAAAAAAGCTCAATAAAACATTTTTTCAATTTTGTGGGGTTCTTCATTGAACAAATGGTTTTCTAACAGCCCCCTTCTTTCACTTCTTTAATTTTTAAAGCATAATGAAAACAAGATGCAGCAAACTGTAACTGAGCTAGGATCAGAAGAACAGTTTTAGAGGGGTAACAGCTGAATACATATTTTAACTGTTACATAACTGGAAGGAAGGGCAGAAGATATAAATGTTTTTCATTTATCTATGCATATGTGCATATGCACATAGTCATAAAGAATGGTTGTTAAACATGCACTGATATCATAAATATGTGTGTGGATAAATAGATAAGATAATCAGACATCCAGAAAACTAAACTTGCTTTATGGATTTAAATTTAATGTAGATATGGTGGTGGTAGACTGTGAAGTTTGCTATGCGTGTACAGGAGGATTGATGCTTCCTGTTTTACTGATATATGGTACACAACACCTGTGTACATATTTCTATCCAGGGACTCACAAACAGAAATAAGGTAGCTTTATGTATTAGTAAATCCCTTCAAATTAATACCCATCTCTATATTTCCTGCCTTTCTTCTTTCTAGTGTTTGCACCCTTTCACTGACAAGCCCTGCCCCTCACCACCTATCTGCCACAGATCCCATCTCTTCAGGTTAGGAAACCTACTTTCAGCACCAAATTAGGGATCAGTGCTATTACTCTTATTTTTACATAGCACTAGCAAAATCAAAAAGTTTTCTTCTCTATATTTTGTATCTCACCTCTCTTCAGGTCCGGTCTTCTTCATTACCTCTTCTCTCAGGTAACAAGTGACAGGACAAGAGGAAATGGCCTCAAGTTGTATCAGTGGAGGTTTAGATTAAGTATTAGGAGAAATATTTTCACAGAAGGGGTTCTAAAGCATAGTAACAGACTGCCCAGGGAAGTGATGGAGTCACCATCCCTGGACATCTTCAAAAAATGTGTGGATATGTAACTTGAGGGCGTGGTTTAATGCTGAATGTGCTGGTGGTGCTAGGTTGATGGTTGGACTTGATGATATTAAAGATCTTTTCCAACCTTTATGACTCAATGATTCTGTGTTTTATGTTATCTTTTTTTCTGTTGGGGATTGTTAGTTATCTCAGATTTCTTTTGTTTTATTTTTATTATGAGAAAAACAGGATTTTGGTCATTGCTTTTTGGTCTTTCTGTGCTGAGTTTCATGCAGTTAAGTTTTGCAGTATTTTTATGTAAAAGCACCTATTTTTGAGTAAGATATACAACCTCTCCAAATGTTCAATCTTTGTAGCTGGGGAAAAAAAAGGAGCAGCAGAGGGAGCACTACAATTTCCTTCTAAGTAGGTATTTTTTTTCCTACTTCAGATTCCAGGCTATAACTCTAGATACAGGATGAATTGTGATCCAGACTGTGACTGATTGCTTCGTGGTCAAAGGCAGAGAGGCTTCTAAATGCAGGCCTGTGCCCCAGTTTCCGTCTTAAAGCCTCAGGAAGAAGCAAAAGGACAGCCATGACTTCACCTTTTCTCTCCTTTGAATATGTAGTAGCATTTGCAGCAAAGGCAGTCCATTCTGTACCTGAGAGGAGTATCATCTATCCCTACATCTGCTACTCAGTTCAGATAGCCTGGGGCCTTTCTAGAGTTCCTGGAATCATTCTGTGAAAGCCCTCCTGAGGTCTTTTGGTATGGCATCCCAGATCAAATTGATATGCTGCATCTGCCTGCTCTGACCTATAAAGTCATGCTGATGGATAAGACTCTATTTCTGTTAGTTCATTTGCTTTAGCAAGCACTGGTTTAAGTGCAGCTTCTGCTTTGTGTAATGGCAGATGCTGCCAAATGTGACTCACATTTTCTTTTTGTTCCCCATGCAGCAGCCTCTCCAGTTGCTGCTGCAAGTTCTCAGGATGAGGAGCAAACTTATTCCTTAATAAACAAACAAACAAATTGGCAAGAGCCCCAGACATCTAGATGTTTTGGGTAAAAGGCTGTGTTCATTAGTATCTCTCCAGTAGAGAACAGCAAATTCCCAAACCATACTGTCTGGGACAGGTTTCATACCCTGTGAAACTATATGATTCTGAAGAGGATGGAAGATAGTAACTCTCCAAGAATAAAAAGCTTCTCTTTCATGTTTTCCTTGCTGGCTGTCCTAGATGCATGGCATACCATGACACAATATTTTAATGCTCTCCTTTTTTAGAAGGAAAGACTACAATGATGGAACTGCTCTATGGGATTTAATTTATCAAATTAATTTTCTGTAGAATAGGATGTACTTACACTCTTGTCTTCTGGACAAGACTATCTGAGAAGCTAATAGAGCTACCATAGAGCCATAAACTCTGTCCACATCTTTTTACTACATCTACAGTCTCCAGCTTAGCTTCTTTGAAGCTTCGCTAGAGAGGTGAAGAATCCATTTCTTTGCAATATCTTTCTTCTCTCTCCCCTTCTCTGGAGGAACCAGGCTGTTCTCTTCTACTCATCTTGTATAGTACTGCCCAAATGGGATAGAATTCCTGTAATTTCAGAAATAAAAGGGGCAGAAGTCTGCTCCAGTCACCAGCAAGGAAGAGGGATGGAGATTTTGTTAAGTCCTTCGTTTTCATCCAGATCCCTGATGCAGTTCTTTTTTGGAGGGTTTTAGAACCTACCACAACAGCCTTCAGGAAAGATCATTGTTGTCTGCTTGGAGGAAATGTGAATGTAGCTGTGCAGTGGAAAGGCCCTTCAAAGTACCTACTGTGCTTTTCTTTACCCAGTAGTGGTAGAAATGACACTTGTTTGAAAGTTGAATCCAGCCCCAACTACTTAGTTTGTCACCATCAGATTATCTCATGAGAGTTCTGAAAATGTAAGCAGGTGAGCTAAACACTTGCTAGAGGCTGGTGGAAAACCTACAAAGACATACTGATTTTGCTTTGGATCCATGAGAAATAACAGCTCTTCTGCTCCAGAGCCAGTCTGTTTCCAGGCATTTTGTTCCTTTGGTTTTCACTGGA
This sequence comes from Corapipo altera, assembly GCF_003945725.1. Lineage (NCBI taxonomy): Eukaryota > Metazoa > Chordata > Aves > Passeriformes > Pipridae > Corapipo > Corapipo altera. The sequence goes on from NW_020884872.1 coordinate 68,803,911, forward strand.
CCACCTTGCATTGCAAATCTGCTTCTTAGAGACTCAGAAAACCAAAGCAAGATGGTATGAATGTGATTAGGGTAGCCTAGCACAATCCCACAAAATTCAGTTTGGCAACTGCACTCAGACTGTTTCCCTCTGCATCTTATCTGCCAAGCACGAAAGTCACTGAAAAGACAGTTCCATCAGGGCCGGGATTTCATTTCTGAGTGGGGCCTATAAATCTAAAAGCAGTTAGTTAAAAGAATCTTTGCTTTATATTTTTTTTATTTTCCCTTTCCAGTTAAGTCTGTTTACATAAACTCTTCTTTGTCCTGTATTCAGTCCTCATTAAAGCTTTGTTAGATTTTTACTTATACTTTACTCATACCAAAAAATAAAACAGAGTTTGAAGAAGTAGGTTTGTGGAAGAAAGCAGTAGTTTATGATCTTTTCCAATTTCAGTCTCTAGCTTGGGTTCTTCACTGTTCATTCCAGCATGCAGAGCCCTCATGAGCTGGCAACTGTTGTGATCTGTGCATCCCAGCCACTCTTGAACTGATCCGAGAGCAGTTGCAGGAACTGACTTGCAGATTGGCCTGTTACTAGGTCTTGAGCTCTGTTATAAGAACTTGGCAGGTTTGTCTGTTTCTGCAGTGAGTTTTGGCTCCATTTCCATCTCAGAGAAATTTTAAATATTCTTTTCAAAAGTTGGCATCGCTGATACCAGAACAGAATACTTTTTGTGGCACTTGATTTGATTTCTGTACTTAAGGTTGTTTTCCTTCCTCTCAAACGACTGTATTCACCTACTGATAAAATTCCTTTTCCACAGTCTTTGATTAATAAATAACATGGACTGTACTGGCCTGGGAGGAAGGGATTCAGAGCAAAGTTCTGCATTTTAATATGAAGTGAAATGAATCTATTTGCACAAAATTATGTGAAAAGAATACAGTTCCAAGAAACCATGTTCTTGAAATATGCTTTTCTGCTTCTATTAGTTTGATCTGCAGCCTTGCTAATTCTAGTTTCATCTAGGCTTAAGGTGACCTGTTTCTCAATGTACAGATACTCATCCTGCATATGACACCATCTGAATGCAAAAATCCATCCCTGGTGATGATGGTTCAGTAGTGTACTGTTACAGGTTTTCTCATCAGTGGCCAAAAAGTGACATTATTTAGTTGGCTTTAAAGAGAAACCGTGTGTGAAGTAAAAGGTATAGAAATAACAGAGATGTTGCAAAGAAAAAAAAGAAATTAATTAAAATGAACAAAAAAAAAGTAGGTCAAATTTTGGCCTAACTTTGTTCAAGTTGCTCCTTTTAAATACGAACTGCAGAGAAAATAGGCAGATGGGAGTACAGAAGGGAAAATAAGCCAAAGTGATTAGCCTGTGACCTTCCCTTATTTCTGGTGGATTCTGTATGTATGTGCACTGTTCCATTGTTTCTGATGAATAAAATTAACATATTCAATTTATATCCTAAAAGAAGCCTAAATTTAGTAATTTGCTCAGTACTGAAATTCCAATTTAAGGTGCAAGTTTTAACTTTGGAAGTTATTTGTGGTACTTACTTTCTATATTTTGCATATTTATGTGTTCAGATCGAAGATATCTAAAAAGGGAGAATAATAGTTTTATAAAATAGCATCAGGACTAATTAAGAAAAGAAAATAGCTCAGAACAATGCCATTCTCCTGGGGTTTTGTTCATATGCCATTTTTAAACAATTGAACACTGAGTCACTCAGTAACAGATTAGCTTATTCATCAGCTTTCTAAGAGCTAAATTTCAATAGATTTCTTTCCTTTCTTATATTCTTTCAAATGATTTATATAAAGGAAGGTTTTCACTCTGTTGGTAAGGGTTTCCCAAGAACTTTCCAACTAATGCTTAGTTAAACAAATTGAGTAGAAATTTATACTGTAATTAGTTTGATGAGTGGATTATGTTTCTCAGCCCATATTATCTAGTGTTTTCTACTAAGGAAAGTGAATAAATGAAAAATGAAGGAAATGAAAATTAAGGTACTTCACTCGTGGTTATTATTTATTACTTTAAAACATAATTATAATTAATGATAACCTTAAAGTACCTTGTAGTGTTCCTTGAATGTTTGCTAGACATTTGGGGGGGCTTGTTATTTGGATGAAATCCACAGTGTCTTTTTTCAGGGTGGCCAGAAACAGAATTTTCAAAGAGCATCAATACTTGGATAGCCTGGTGAGTAGGTTTACATGGAATATGCTGCTAACAATATGGAACTTATCCTCCACCCAAAAAACTTGGCTCCTGTGTGGAAATAGGTTTATTCAAGTAACTTCACGTCCAAAATGCAGTGGCTTGAAAAATAGTAAATCTGGATATTTCTGATATCCAATAGTGTCTTGAGTGCTTTTGCTTATTTGCTAAATTCTAGCTCTGAAAAGCTCCTGTATATATGTATGCCATAGTATAATTTCCTGTTTCATGAAAAATCTGTTTCCTGTTCCCATTTTTAAAATTCATGGCTTTGGATGTCTGTGGTCTTGGGTTACAAATTAAGTTAAGATAGAGGCCTTGATATACGTTTTATATGTATGCACTTTTGAACATCTTCCATGCTATAATTTCCTCCTAGGAGGTACTACTTTTCATGATCTCTCCATTGTTTTTAACAACTCTGATTGTTTCCTCTGTGAATCCTCTCAAAGTTTGTGATTCTGCTTTTGGTTGATGATCAATGCTTCCACAATGTCCTATGTGACACTGCACACTGATTCAGAGAAAGACATCAGCATGTTACCAGTGTCATTCTCCTTTCTGCTCCTTTCTCCTTCTGTGTGTATCCTAACATCTCATCAGCTTTTTTTGGCTAGAGCAAGGCAGAGAGTGGAGTACCACTGAGCTGTCATGGTGACAGACTGCTCCATTTATTTAGAAAATAAGCAGACCCTCTTCTTGCTGTAGCTATCCCAGCTGCAAATGTTTCCTTATCCTCCTACACTTCACCACCTGGCCAGCTACTACTTCCCTAGGTCTCATTTTCAAGCTGCTCATTTAAGATGCTGTAACGTGTTTCAGCTGTGTTAGCTGAAATGGTAGGTCTTAAGAAACTTGATGCCTTTGCAGTGGAAGATGTGATGGAGGTGTCTGCAAGAACTTGGGGAGACAAAGGGGGGAAGTAGTGGTACATATGAAGAGGGCAGGGTCTCAGGGGGATAATATCTGAGTAGTAGGGACCAGTGACCTGCAGGTGTCTCTCAGGAGTGTCACAGCAGGAGAGAATATGTGTCAGCACACTAAGGCCATTAACCAGCCTTTATCACATTATTTTACATGATGAGGCATCACCTCTTATTTATCAGTATCTTTTCTGTCAGTTCCTCTGTAATTTATCTGTGAAGCATTATGTAAGTATGTTTGTAAGGGCTAGCTCTGCTGCATAAATCAAATACTAAGTTTCAGATTGTTGGAAATATAAGTATTTTGAAAAACCTACACAGACATCTAGTGCCTCCTCAGACACAGCTTTGATACCAAGTATATGTTTTTCACTGAAGAAAGCAAGTTGGCATCAGCAGCTTTGTCTATTAGTGTCTGTTTTCACATAATCTTTTAGAGTATTCACACCTCTCATGAAGCTGTTGCAATTTTTTGTTTGGTTCAAATTTTTCACATTTATTTAGGTACCTTCCCTAAACCCTGGTACTGCAGAGAGGTCAGGTAGTACCACTGCAGGCATTCATGGGACTATTCAGTGAAAACAAGGCAAAAGCTGCACAACTGCAGTTCTGTGGAAAATGCTGTTTCTACAAAATGCATGAGTTTTCTGACTTTTTACATGTAAGGAGAGGTGGTCATTCCCATCAAAGGCCAAAACAGGCACGTTTAGAGAGCACTTGATTCAGAAGATTATTTTGTGAGATGACCAATACCCTATAGAGAATGACAGGCTCAGCTGTAAATGTTTGCATTGTAGACACCTATTACTAGATGAAATGAATCCCACTCATGCAGTGTGCTGTTAGATTTACTCAAAGTTTTGTTCCAAGTGCCAAAATCTGGTGTCTTGTTGATTGGGAATATCAAAGCATTTATTTTCAGTTAAATATACAAACTAATCACATGTTTTCAATATTTGTTTGAGGGTTTATTTATACTTTATTTTGATTTTTAATTTTTTATGACAAAAATATTGCAACGGAAATTCTGATTTTTCTCTTGACTCTTCATTTTCATTTATCCTGTTTTGTTCTGAGAACTGAGTCTCTTCTGTGCAACTGCCTTAGCTGCTGCTGAGGACACTCATGTTCTATAACAGGCGTGTCCTTGTGGATAAAAGAGTTCAGAATAGCAGATCTCTCTTCACAGTACAAATTTTGAGGTGACCTGCACTTATGTTCCTAGCCCCCTTTAAAATTATGTCTGCTTAATTAACCACTCACAAATAATGTTATTTGTAGCAGTTAATATCTCTTCTCCAAAATAAAAAAGGCAAAATCTTGTTATCTGGGATTATGAACTTTAATTTTTTTTACTAGACTGAAATATAGTGAATAATTTAGGCAGTCAGTAGCCCTAAAAGCTTTACCTGTTTTGTTAAATCCAATTAAAAACTTTTTCCAAAATCTTACTGCAACAGTATTGTGTTTGTAGAACTTCTCCACCAGAGGTAACTGATTCTGAAATGCCAAACCAGTTAGGCTAATAATTGTTTCCTCTGCAAAACTGTTAAGGTAGCTGTGCTTTTTATTACAACCTTGTCAGCATCTCAAAACAAATTGAGGAGACTCTCAGGGGTGAAATATTTAGCTGCATGTTAGCCATTATATAAAAGCAGTGGCAAGGGTAGTGCAGTTAAATACCTACTCTCTAATTACATTCTCTCTGAAAATTAGAAGTATATGAAAACATGAAAATTATTACAGTTATTATAGTAATGTACAAGTTTAATGCTCTTGGTTACTAATACTAAATAAGCTTTCTGACAAAGCAAGATCCTTAGGCTTGACCTTTCTCTTTGGAGCCTAGAAAAAGCTTAAAGGCAAGCAACAGATAGGTCTTTGCAGGAAAAGAGTTTCATTTTTCTAAGTATACTTTTACCTTCAAGGTGTATAAATTAGAGTAATAAACTATATGCATTGCTCAGACACTACACAATATGTTCAATATGCCTTTTCCTGTAAGTTACCATAAAGCTTACATTATAATATCTTCAGAATAATGATATTAAAAAGTTAAACATTGCAAAGATATTTTTAAAAAAATTCCCCACTTTACTAATGTCTTACAAGAACCATTGGTGTTAAATTATCTCTGTTACCAAATGTATAAATCTTTAAAAATAACATATGCATGTGTAGCATGGATAGCTCATCTTTATTATTTTACTAACAATAACTACATCTGTCCCTTTTTAGTAAACTATTACATTCTTGTTTCACTCTAAAATCTGCAAGGTATGGCACAGAAACAAAACCAAACTTTCAGGTAGGTATCTGAGAAGTGTTAACTGATTTCTGTTGCATTATTGTAAAAAAATGCTACAGAAAAATCAACAGAAATCACTAGTGGCACTGTTTAACATCTGACTTGTAGAGTCTTTCTGTATTGAGCTTTTCCTTTATGTTTCCTAGTTTTACCTTGTAACACCAGAACAAGATCTGTAATTGTAATTAGATCAATCTGACAATGAGTCATTCTCTGGCAGCTAAAGAGGAATTGAGGGAAAAATAATCTGATCTTAAACATGAGTGGAATTTGCTGGAGGGAAGGGAGGAAGGGAGGGTACATGTAATTTTTTTAAAGGGGAATGTAAAACTTGCCAGGAATTCATTAATTTTTTTTTCTTAAATTTTTTTCATTATCTTGTGCTTCATGATCTAGAGTCACTGCTGAGTATGTTGAAAAATCAGTGCCATGTTGAAATCACCTGCAAATATATATTTCCTTGTGTATGCAAAATTGCATGTTTCAGTTTTTAATTACATTGTTAGGGGAAGAACTAGTGGCAGGACAAAGGCCACATCTGGTTTTGTATCCATTTTCCACTGGCATCAGTTCCGAAATTGTAAACATCTCTAGTAGGCACCTGAGAATCCTGATCATAGAATGGTTTATATTGGAAAGGACCTTAAAGGTCATCTAGTTCCAATCTCTCTGCCATGGGCAGGGATGCCACCTACTAGATTAGGTTGCCCAGTACCCCATCGAGCCTGGCCTTGAACACTTCCAGGAATGGGGAGGCATCACAGCTTCTCTGGGCAACCTGTGCCAGTGCCTCGCTACCCTCTGAGTAAAGAATTTCCTCCTAACATCTAACCTACCATTGCCCCTGCTCCTATCATTATGAAAAGTGATAAAACACATATTATGTGTTCCCCTAAAAAAAGTGACCTTATTTCTGGTTGCATCCTGAATGTGAGGTGCTTTGTAATGTAAGTAATAAAATAATACACCAGTACAGAAATGGTAAGTTGCTGCATTCTTATGTCGTTGTCTTGAATTGGTACTTTAATCTCATATGGACAAAGCTCTCAATATGTACTCAAAACCACTGTGACCATCAAAAAGCTGACAGGTAGTGTACTGAAAATTCACAACACAGGATCAAAAACGCTAAAACTTTTGTAGATAAGAGAGGTGGGTACGTTCTGGTACCAAACGTGGGAAAACCCTTGTGCAGAATGTAATTTGAGTTTCTTTTTCCTTCCTTCAGAACTATTTAAAAATCAGCCTAGAAATGTCATTGTCTGATCATTTACCAAAATAAAAAGATTCTTGCTAGAATGCATATAATAAAAAATGAGCTTAGGCTTGCCTAAGATTAGATATGAATTATATTTAATTTGACATAGATTGAAGGTAAATATTGTAATATGTTCTAGAAAAAACACAGCAAGAAATCAGACTGTTATCTTTAAAGAGCCTTAAGAATGTCTAGCATGAAAACTGGAAGAACTCCAGGAAGTGCATTGTGGTGATACATGCACCCGGTGTTTGCTGCCTGGTTGGGCTTGCATAGCTAAGAACTCAGACTAAGGGGGTACTAAGATTCTGAAATATAAAAAAGTCAGTGAAATAATGATAATTCTTTAATTTCACAGTTGATTAATATGTAAGGCCTCTCCTCCCTTCTTAAATCATCTGCCCAGAGTTACATATTCTCATTCTTTAATCATGTACATGATAAGGAGGCTTGCCACTGTGCATGGCTGTTATACTTGGTGAGCTAAAATACGCGGTCCCAAAGTACATCCTTGTGTCTGATTTTTACTGTTTTATTTGGCTTAGCATAAACATTTCACTTTTTAAATTAATGTCTTGATTGATTTTTTTTCTTTTCATCAGCAGTAAAACACTGATAGGTATTTCTAGCGATAAATGGGTTTTAAAGACAGCTGAAAATACTGGAGGGTCCTGAAATGGCAAGCGGCCATGAAGCCACAGCTATTGTTGTAAGGGATGAAAACAAGTTACATAACAAGCAGAACAAAATTCCAAATATTCTATAATTCTAGCAGCTCATAGTAAGGTTCTGTGTATCTGGCGGTCTCCTTCAAGGTTTCCTGAGTATGATAGGTCCTAGATTAATTCAAGACCTAGCCACTGGTCCTGAGGTATAGCTAGTCCTGGGAGAAAGCCCTCAATTGTTTTTTCCGTCAGCTGTCAAGAGGTCAGTGACCTTTTAAAACTCTGTTGCATGAATTTCACAGAATCACAGAATATGCCAAGTTGGAAGGGGCCCACAAGGATCACTGAGTCCAACTCCTGGCCCTGCACAGGACCATCCCCAAAAGTCACACCATGTGCCTGAGAGAATTGTCCAGACGTTTCTTTTGAACTCTTGTCAGGCTTGGTGCTGTGACCACTTCCCTGGGGAGCCTGTTCCAGTGCCCAATCACTCTCTAGGTAAAGAACCTTTTTCTAATATCCAACCTAAACATCTCCTGAAACAACTTCAGGCCATTCCCTCGGGTTCTGTCACTGGTCAACACAGAGAAGAGATCAGTGCCTGCCCCTCCTCTTCCTCTCACAATTTACATGCTTCTTTGGCTACAGAGCTATACAGAGCTTTGGCTATAGAGCTGTAATTATGCAAAGGTCCTGTCTTACTGCAAGTGCAGTAGGGACAAGTCGTCAGATACATGTCACTGTTAATTTTAGCACAGGAAGCAGAATGCCTGTAATGTGGCATCTCTCTTTTCTTCTTATGTCATTACCCCATGAAGTACAAAATCATTGCTCCAGCTTCTGGGTCATGTTGGAAATCTGTCTAGGATGTACCACAGCTGAGAATCTAGTCCATTAAAAACTGCTCAGATTATCTACTGCTAATGCTGCTGTTGTCTGCCACTCTTGCTAGCAGAGCCATCCTCTGGGCCTTTTCTTGGAAAGACATTTAAGTCTCATAACAGAGCAAATCGAGTCTCTTACATTTTTGTTCTTTCTATTATTTGAGGGGTTTTTTAATATATATATACTTTTATTCTGTGTATTATTTTTTCTTTGGAGAGCTACCTAAGTCTTCTGCTTCCTAACATCTTCCACTTTCTTGGTGTAAATGACAAAGGGATGCTAGCTGTTTTCCACCATCTACTGTAAAAGCATATTCATGCTCAAACAATTTAAGGTCTTGCACACAAGGTTGTTTCACACAATTATCACCAGAACTGTGACTATCCCAATTGCATCCGATCTACTCCCCACCAACCTAATGATTCAGATGTGGCTTCTGGTGGAAAGTCCTGCAGCTTTTGCCCCATCCATGTGTTCAGGTGCTGCTGACAGCTATAGTTCTTTGTACAACATGGAGGTCCCAAGGAATGGGGAACCGAATCATCCTACAGCCATGAAACACTGGGAGAGCCACCCTCACTCCTCTCAGTAATATAATAAAACAATTACTACTCAAATGTACATCTCAGTGCTGAAACAGAATTTAAGCTGTAAAGGTAGAAAGACATCTCAGCATCTCAGACATCTCAGTTTTCCAGCAGCTGGTCTCACCAAGGTTGTTGACAGATGTGCATTTTGACAGTAGTCCAGAAGCCCAGCTAGAGGACATAGGAAACTGGGATTCCTTTCTTGCATTAATTAGTAGGTTTTGCCCACTGAGAAGCCCTTTTCAAATGTTTCTATTCTAATTTTTTACTGGAATATTAGAATACACCAATTACAAAATTTTTAAACAGAATAGCAATAACTGCTTTCTGAGCTCAGATGTTGTGTCGTGAGTTAGCATTATTTTTAGTTGCTATGATTGTGTGAGTAAAACTGTACAGAAGATAGATGTGGATCAGTAGGTACATCCTTTACTGTGTGGTTTTTCCATTTTCAGATTTGACACAATAATTTTCACTTTAAAGTTTATTCTTGTTGGACCTGACTTGTAGTTCGTATAAATCAGACCCACCTTGATTTCAGATCAGCTGAAGCAATGGTGTTTTTTGTAAATCAGTGCTTTTCAAAAGATGAATAGTGCTTTAAGTCTAACTATAAAACCAAATTTTAAGCAGTGGCCATTAACTTGAATTATGGAACAGAAATCAGAGAAGGATGATACTAGTCTCACAGCGATTAAGGACAGCAAGATATTAAAGGTGATAGAAAAGTTTCCATTAATTCCAACAGCATTTAGTTGTAGTCCATGATATGCATGTGAGTGGTATAAAAATTACGTAACAAATATTGTCATAAATGTTAAGCAATGCTATAAAATATTTCTTTTTATTTTGATTGTCTGAAACTTGCCTAATACAAAATTTTATAATCACATAATTTTAAGGTCAGTTTATGCAGTTCAGAAATCCTACTGAGCTATGGAGAACAGTAATACTGTGAAGATATTGTGGAGCTGTCCACAAAAGGATCGTTGAATACTTTTAGGAAAGTCATGGTGCTTAGCTACCAGAAAAAAAAAAAAAAAAAAAACGAAGAAGGAAAAAGGAAGAGAAATGAATTGTTTGTCTGCATTGCAGAGAAACATAAAACAGTTCTTCATATAGGAGCACAAGGTATGGAGATAATTCTGTGAATATATTTGTTTTGGCTTTCCATGACAGCTGAGAAGTAATACATGCCAATTTTACAACTCCTCTGTGGGAGTGTAGTTATTTTATTCTATTTCAGGAAGTGTATCTTTTTTTGCTTTAAAATAGCTTGAGACAGTACTGCATGTATTGAAATGAGTTTGAATCTGCTTCAGGCTATGCAGGAATGTGTGTGTGAGAGAATGAGTGAGAGGGGAGAGAATTTGAGCCAGTCCCTAACAAATCTCTGCTCTCTTCTGTTGTCAGAGAAGGATGCATGCAGGTGACTAAGTATCTCATGATGACTTTTGCCAATGATTTTAAACATGATATCATGCAGAAAAGTCAAGGTCAATGCTTCTCTACAGACATTTTGTGATGTCTGAATGACAATAAATTATAAGATGTGGTTATGGTTGTGGATACCCTAACATCTCTTATTTCTTCTGGCTTTCAGTTAGCCTTGTATTTTAGTAGTGATATAGATGCAGAAGCTAGAGACCAAACTGAGTAAGGGTTTTCTCTGGACAGCAGTAATCCAAGAGTCACTGTAGGAGTGGAGATGCTCATGACTAGCTGAAAAAGATCCATTCCTTTTTTCTATCAGTGCTGCACTGACCTTCTGTAGGTCACAGATTAAGCCAATAGCACTTTCAGTATATGAGAACACAAATTTATGCTCTCTCACAACCTCAACAATTTTTGAAGATAAAAAATTAGAAGGGTGGGTGAATCAGAGGCACACACACACATACACACACATACATATACATACATGCACACATATCTATATGTGTGTGTGTCTATATATGTGTGTGTATATTTATTTGGGGAGGGGAAGAGGGGGTGATTATGATGCATAAGTGTATGTCATAGAGAAGGCTTTCAGCTCCAGTATCTCCAGAGTGAGTTGAGTCAAACACAGCCCAACACCCAGTTAGTGTACAAAAATAAATGAATTTAACCATATGATTAACATTGAGCATGCCTTGTCTAAATAATTTCAAACCATATATGTCTGTTTGCTGCACTACAGCTAATGTGCTTAGTTACACGTGCATAAGGAGTTCTCAACTCCTAACGCAGCATAGGTTCACCCAGCTTTTCTCACCATGTGCGTAATCTTGGCAGGTAAGGCAAGCAGCTGGGAACAGAGAGCTTTGAAGTTATTTAGGTGTTTACGTGGCAGTTATCTGAATTGCACCTGGACACTTCGTGACAATGAACACCACTGCAAAGGGAAATGTATAAATGTCTGCTTTTCTATGAAAATATTAACTTTGCAACTGTCACATAAATGCATTCCCCTTTATTTATATGGGTTGAAGAGTTCATTTTGAAAATTAACGGAAGTCAATACACATCACAAATGTTTGTTTTCCTACTACTTTGGTTTGGGCTACACGAGAATTTGCAATGGAGTCTGACATGTCTTGTGTGAGTTCGCTGTGGAGGTGGTGAGGTAGATGGCATCATCTTATCTGGTGCTGGCGATACTGAAAGGCATTACATTCATGCTTAAAAAGGGAGAACTATGAAACCTCCCAAAGGGAAAGCATGTCATTTGCATGGGAAAAGGTTTTTCTTTAAATCTGGCATAAAAGCACTGATAAACAGAGACAAAACCACACAGGCAGTAAAAAAAAAATTATCACAGATTGAAAAGGATTTACAGCAAGTTTCCCTTATCAAAATGTCCTATACAGGCTAAAATCTATAAAGTAATTACAAGATACAAACTAATCAGCATGTCTTCTTAAGAGCATCAACCTTAGCTGGGACTCTAGAAGAGGCAGAGATGCTACCTAACATTTCCCACAGGTGTTCTCAAGGAAGAATACTTCTTCTGTGCCCAATTTCTGTAGTTTTCAGTAACTCTTTTGAATGAAATAATTTATTCTTCACTGATCCCTGCTTCACCTTTTACTGAAAAATGACCACAAAACAAACCTGTTTTGGTTTTCCTCAAAAATCGTAAAACATTGACCAAGATTTTAACTGATTGCTAATACATTAGTTTACTGGGAAAAGTGCATTTTTGTTTGAGGTTATATTACAATGATTAGTTTTATTGACTGTGACCTGATATCCACTTAGAGCCTAGTCATCATGAAACTTTTCTGTGGACACTCAATAGTGAAAACAAACAAACTGCTGCTAAAGGCAATCTGAAGTTCATTCTCAGCTAAGTACTGCTCTGGGCCAAGCTAAAATAACACCACAGCTCTAGCCAGAGCTCACAAGACTTGGTTTTCATGTTCTGCGATGGATTACTGCTAACTGCTGTTTGCTTTAGCAGTCACTCATTTCCCAGGGCAGGATAGCAGAGTCCCTTGCTCTCATGCCTCTCTTTGTTGTTGTGTGACCTCTTGTACCTTTCCCACTTCAATCTGTCTTTAAAATAGATACAGCACCTCTTCCTACTCAAGAAGGTAAAAATGATAGCAATGTGTGACTCATTGTATTGTTCCAGGGCTTCTCTCAGCTTCACTTTTGTCCATCTCCATTTGGCATTGCTCTTCTTTTTTGTCTTTCTTCCTCCCACCTCTGCCCCATCACATTTCCACCTGACTCCCACACATATGTTGTGACAACTGCGTTATCTCCAGTTTTTATTCATGTCTTTGTTTATACAGAAACATGGCTGGTTATCTCAGCACAGGGCTGAGCACTAATTGATATTTGCACAGTTCTGAGCATGTTGATGTTAGTCCTGCTGCAGAGTCCAGAGTTCAGAATGACTAAGTACTCCTGGGACTTGCTAAAGGTGAAAGCATCATGAACAGGACATTTTTTGATTTTATCAGAACCAAATTTGCTGATATGTGGAAGAACTGTATCCTGTAAGGAAGTGATCCCAGAGGGTGGGATCTGGGAATTGGACAGGATGAACTTAACATTCAGGACACCATGCAGACCAAACGTGGATACGTGTTCCTCAAACTGTTTTCTTGGCTAAACACTCAAGGTTGCCTTTACTTGCTTTACTCCTGGCAATGCAAGAACATAATACCAAACTGTCAGGTTCTATTGACTGCTGTTGAAGCGTATTTAAAAGCACAAAAGTGGGAAGTGCTATGGAGAGTTTATGTAAGTGAAAGACAAGGGAGGTACATCACCACTTTGTATCCTGGATGGAAGCAAAGCTGTTTGGCTGCACTGGTCACCTTGAAGGGATAAGGGGCATCTGTTTCTGCAGTAGGACTTCTGTATTTTATCTCTCAGGTATATCCAGCAGGCCACAAGGGGAAAATAGTGACAACAGATAAGCTGTTCTCACAGCTGCTTTGGTTAGGACATGGACTTCCACAAACACAATATAGAATCCCTGAGAATTTAAGAAAATTACCATGGATATGTTACAGCATAGTAACATTCTGGTGTTTTAAATCATCATGGCTAGGCTTCGTGAATGAATACTTACATCTCTAAATGTTAGTGCTAGTTAGTTCTGGCTGTATTACTTCTCATTTGGATGCAGAGGGTTCTCAGATAATAAATATTAGTATGGTTATGGCTGTTATAGAGATAAGGGAGCAGATGGAGGATAGGGTATTTCATAGGATGTAGGCATCTTCTTAATAATTGCAAGCTCCAGCTTATCACTTCTCCTGATTCCAGTATTATTGGTCTCGTCCTTCTGTGGGATTTGTGCATCAGTTGCAAACTACTGCAACATTTTTTTACCATAACGTGAATGGTAGTATCTGAGCATACCTGATTATGTGGTATGCTATAGTCAGCAACAAAGAGGCTCTTGTCAACACAGAGGTTTTTTGCTATTCATTAAATAATAGGAAAATTTTCATGTTCAGATTTCAACTAGTTGTACTGGGGCCAAATTTAGGAGGCCAGATAGTTCACTCTTCAAGACCACAGAACAGCAAACACTGTCATGTTATCCCATAGGGGAAATCATAGGAAAAGCAAAGGTAATGTAGAATGGATGACATCAAAAAAACAAGATTACAGAGTATCAAACGAAGTGCTTGCATCAGAGCAACATGTCAGAGGAAATGGAGCTTTAATGGAGCTCTTGTGATGAAAGCAACACATTAAACAATAGAAACTGTTTTGAGATAAAATTAATGTTCTGCTGCTTTTGTTTCCCATTTGTCAAGATGAGTGCCAGGGCTGGTGCAAGATGAATAGGCATGGCCAGCTGAACCACAGGGATCAATGGCATCTTCCAATCTGATGGCAAAATGAGCAACTGCATTGGTTTAATATTGTAAAAAATACTGTAGAGGCACACCCTAATGGTCACCACAATTGGCTGCTCCTCATGTGTTGGAACCAAATCCTCCTCAATAAAAATTTGGTTTATAACCCCCAGGGCTGTAATAGCTTGACATTTTGAAATCATATTAGCAGCTGCTGGAAGTAAAAATCTCCCTAGTCTGGTAATCTAATAAATTCTTTTAGTTAAATATAATAAATTACAGTTACTGAAATGCATGTTCCTTTACCATTAGTCTTTTAGCTTGTTTTCTTCTCATTTTAATTTGAACATTGTTAAAATGGCTTTTGTTGTTATATACTTTATTATTGCCCTGCTCCACTTATTGTAAACCATTTTCTTCAATATGTCATTGAAAAGCTTTCACTGGAAAATAGTTTCCAGGCAGTTTTCTACTTGATCAAAGCTTTCAAAACTGCAGCCACAAGAAATGTCACATTACTTTCTGGACTTTATCAACAGTACATAGCCAAAATAGATACAGATTTGTAGCAAACAAAAGAAAGCAATTGAATAAATCTTTATTTCTATATCAGTGCTTTTTGAATCAGCACTGATCTTGGTGTAAAATTAAATTAAAAAAAATACAGATAATCACAGAATCAACTAGGTTGGAAAAGACCTGAGATCATCGAGTCCAACCTGTGACCTAACACCACTCTGGGCTATGGCACTAAGTGCTACATCCAGTCTCTTCTTAAATACCTCCAGGGATGGTGACTCCACCACCCTGGGCAGTCCTTTGCAATGTCCAGTCACCCTTTCTGTGAAGAACTTCTTCCTAATGTCCAACCTAAACCTCCCGTGGTGCAGCTGAAGACTCTGTCCTCTTGTCCTATCGCTGGTTGCCTGGGAGAAGAGACTGACCCCCATCTGGCTACAACCTCCTTTCAGGTAGTTGTAGAGATTAATTTTATTAGTTGTAGGTTAATTGTAGGTAGCTGTATGTTAATTTTATTTCCATGGTGGGCAGCAGTGGTGGCAGGAACCCCTGCGGCACCTCCGGCTCCCCGGTGGGGGCCGCGCTGCCCTCAGGGCGCTTCCTGCCACCGCTCCTGCTGCTGCTGGCGCTGCCCGGTGGCACCATGTCTGCGGCCAACACCGTGCAGGGGTTGTGGCTGGAGGAGAGCACAACACCGCCCTAGGCCACGGCAGGGCTACCCATGGGCCCCTCCAGCTGACGGGACAGCGAGGCCCCGCTGCGGCTCTGCAGGCTGTTAATGCTGTCGGGGATGTTCCACGGGCTCAAGCTGGGGCTCATGACGTTCCGTCCCATGGAGCTGCGCAAAATTTACAACTGCAGGACGGGGAAGGAGAGCAGTTACTCCCGTAGGATCGCTTGCATCTGGACGAAAGGGAATTATCTTCTCTGCTCACTGCTGTTGGGGAACATGCTGATCAACATCACCCTCTCCATCCTCTTCCTCCACCTCATCGGGTCCGTCATTGGCACCATGGTGGCTTCAACCATTGGGATTCTGCTTCTTGGGGAGATCACTTCCCATGCATTGTGCTCCCAGCATGGCCTGGCTATGGGTGCAAAAACCATCATGGTGACGAAGTTCTTCATGCTGCTGATGTTACCTTTGTCCTACCCCATTGGCAAACTCCTGGATTGCCTCTTCGGCCAGGAGAAACTCATCTGGTGCAACCAGGAGAAGCTGTTCAAGATGCTGAAGGTGATGGAGCCTTAGAATGACCTGCTGAAGGAGGAGCTCAACATGATCTAGGGATCTGTGAACCAAGACAATGGAGGACATGATGATCCCGCTGCCCAACTGCTCCATGCTCGTAGACATCCTCTCCATCTAGGACCCGGTTTTTGTGGCCCCTGACAACTGCACCACCCCTCAAACCATTTAAAATAAAGTAAAATGCACTTTAAAAAGAATTAATTTAGCAAACTGAAAGACTAAACTAGGGAAAATAATTTTCAAGTGTTCATTAAGTGTTCTGTAACAGCTGTTCACTATGATTAAATATGCTTTTATATCTGCAGGCAATATTTACAGTATCTCACCTTTTTAGAATACAACTCAGAATATTAAGTCTAGGGTTTTCAAAAGAAATGTCTCTATCCTCCGAATGCTTCTTGATACTTGAAACCTCCCGGCAGGTACTGAAAGACTGCAATGAGGTCTCCCCAGAGCCTTCTCTTCTCCAACTCTCTCAGCCTGTCTTCGTAGAAGTGTTGTTTCAGACCTTTAATCATCTTTGTGGCCCTCCTCTGGGCTTGTTCCAACAGGTCCACATCTTTTCTGTGCTGGAGACCCCAGAGCTGGATGCAGCACTCCCAGTGTGGTCTCATGAGAGTGGAGTAGAGGGGCAGAATCACCTCCCTTGACCTGCCGGTCACACTTCTTGTTAATGAGCAAGTGAACTTGCTCGACTGCAAACTGGGGAGCTGCTTACTCTTCTTTCTTTGACCCCATCAGTCATGAATAGTTTGCAGCATAGTAGCTCAAGTTCAATAGAAGAACCTGAGAATTACCCCTTCTTCCTACTTTCTAACATAGTGAGGAGACCAACAGGTTGTGATGCAGCAGGTATGAGACAACCTCATACAAGCAAGATCTGTCTTCCATGCTGCCAGTGACTTCTTTAATAACACTCAGGATGTATATTAAACATGGTCTCTAATAAACACCTCTGCAGTGTTTGTATTTTAAAGGAAAATTATGAGCCCTGTTGTCAGCCTTTGAAGATACATCATAAGCATCAAAATCCAGCAGTGGTTTCAAGCCTGTACCAAAGATCGGTGCCAAGTCTCTGAGAGGAATTTAATTTCTGACACAGTGGTCTCAGCAGTATTTCCTATGGAAGAACTTCAATATTCCCATTATTCTTAGCTGACTAACACACTCTAGGGAACTTGGAAGTGTCATCCAGACTGAAGATCTCATTTCTAGGGCCAGGCAACTTCAAGTTAAGGCTGATATTGCTGAGTGTCATAATATTACTTCCCTTTTTGGGCTGTAGAATTTTATTTTGAAGTGGTAACTAGGATTTTCTCTCCTTCTGTCAACATCTTTCTGAAAGGATCTAATAAACCTGCTAAGCAGATGATGGAGTTTTGCATGTGGATTGCTGGTTTCCTCCTTTAGAACTGTCTATATGTCACTCTAATTAAAATCCTAGCAGTTTATTAAATTGCTGGAATGAAGAACCAGCAGGATTTTCAATCTTTGTACTTTGCAAGACCTTTCCCAGCTCAGAGTGCTTTCCTTCAGTATCAGTGAACCAGTAAGAAGTCATACAGATTTATCCTTTTTCCTCTGAAAGTAGTGTTGTGTTTCAGAGTGGTACTGCTGCTTGTTCACTGCAGAACATAAGCTTACAGAATCCAAAGCCTTTTTTATTAACAGCAGATGTAAAGTAGTTCTGTCCAAATGCCAGGGTTTATTTGATAACAGTGATATTTTTTATACCATATCTATGTTGAATAAATTCTCTGGCTTTTTTTATTAAATATCTAGAAGAGTTATTTGCATGCTGGACGTATACACTAATCACCTTTTTTATTTTATTTGGAAGGTGTGATTTCCTGAGAGTGAATGGTTAGTTTGACAGGTACTCTGAAATATCGGTGGAAGATATGAGCATATTTGAAATTAGACCATAAAAGAACTAATAACTAATAGGGGTTGATGAGGAAGAGGGAAGTAAAAGACTTGCATGCAAAATTATTTTTTTTATTTTCTTTGAAATGATGTATGATATTATGGGATTGGCTGCCATTCCAGAATCCGTGTGCTGTTGCAAATTAAAATGGTTTTGAAGTTGTTCAAGTCAACCATTTCATAATCATCTTCTGTGTCACAAAAAAAGCTTTTATGTGACAATAAGCTTTCTGGGATGTTATTAAATCATTTAATCCAGTTGTTTGGTGAGTTCCATGCCTTGATCACTTATAACCATGAAAGATTATGTATACATCAGAGAAACAGTTTTTTGATGAGTATGTTTATTTTGCTTGTTGAATTTGTAATGCTGGTGTTTTGCTTCTACTTTCACTTCCACTTAATCCAAGGAGTTCTTTTGAGTAATTTCTTTCCACACAGAATGCCTTTCAGGAAAATCACAGAATCATAGAATCATCTAGGTTGGAAAAGACCTCAAAGATCATCAAATCCAACCATTAATCTAACACTGTGAAGTCCACCTCTAAACCATGTCTCTCCGTGCCACATCTGCATCTGTATATCTTTTCAATACCTCCAGAGACAGTGACTTCACCTCTTCCCTGGGCAGTCTGTTCCAGTGCTTGGCAACCCTTTCTTCTTAACATCCAATCAAGACTTCCTCTGGTAGAACTTGAGGCCATTTCACGTTCTTTATAAATGCAGCATATTCACTTTCTTCCCCACAACAGATCCACAGCTTTTCTTCCCCCCGTTGCTCTTTGCCTGAATACACTTTTTCACATGCATGGCTCTGTAAGTGAAGGTGGCTTTAATGGGATTGCTCACACTCTTAAAGGTGTTCCTGGTTTTGGATATCTGCTGAACAGAGACATTATTTTCATTTGGCTTGATAGGATTTAGATTCAGGTAGTTATTTCTAACAAATTCTCTGGGCATCTTATTCACCTCTACAGGACCCAAAATTTAACACTGTGTATTGGAATGCTATTTTTATAGGACAATAAAAATGTGGCTCGGGAACCAGTCCCTTACCAAAGGCCAAGTGGCACATTGTCCCCATTGCCGAGGTCATGCTTTTTGACAGCTGGTTTACTCCAAGCAGAGCTCTTCAGAGCAGTTTGTAAACAAGCCAGATGCTGAGCCAAGTGGGCAAACCTGGGTACAGTGCTTTGACCATGCCAATTGGGCCTCATCTTTTATTTAGCAGTGTAGGGGAGCTCTTTGAGCTTCACTTAGTTGCAAGTTGTCCCTTGAGCAACGTTGAGGGTGAACTTGCCTCATTCATAGGACTGGCTCCTCCTGCTCTGATCATAAAGCAGAGGGTAGTACTGCACAGGCAAGCTTTTGGAGACCTTTGCTCACATAGATGAATGTAGGATGGCCCTGCTGAAACATGGGACTGCTAAGTGGGGAGGCATGGACACAGCATCTAACACATTTCTGGTTTCTGTGTGCTGGTTTACATACTTCAGCAAATAAAACATGGTTATATCAGCAGAGTGTATTTATCTTTGGCTTCTGTTTGGCACTTCCACTTGCAAAATTGTTACAGCTGGAGTTGTAAGCAAATGATTTCTTTATTATTCATAACAGCAGGTGCTGCAGCAGTCTTTTGGCTAGCATTGTACTCTCTTGGTCCATGGTTTCTATATATTTGATTAGATGGTGCCATGCTGTTCAGATGGGTTGCTAGTCCTCCAATAAATGTATTTTGTTACACAATCAGCTTTACAGGGCATTATCATTTCTATAAATCACTTTTAGTTGGCAGCTCTCTGTTGCCACTTGGGATTGTTCCAGCAATAATTTGCATCCTTTTTGTATGGCATTCTAAAAAGATCTTAGAAGTTAACATAGCCTGTGTATGATTTTAATAGCTAGTGTCCTTCTGGCAGCACTACAACACAGGAACCAGCTACCCATGAAGGACTGACACATTTATTTTTGATTCATGTATCATTTATGTATTCTTCAAGAAGCACTTATCCCAAGATTCATTACAGCAGTTCAGGTATCCACCTCCACCAGGCTTGTGCCAGAGTTGGGATGCTAAAAATCTCTCTCTGAAGAGTGGAGGGACAATATGATGTGCCACTCTCAGAAAGGCATCCCAAAAACCTGGCATACTGATGTGGGACCTGTCTGTCCCTTGCCAGTTGATACAGCCTGTGACTGAATTTTCCACTTCTCTATGGAAATGAGATGCTTTGCCACTAATGAAACCTGATTTGGACTCAGCCACTCATTATTTTCCCATCTAGAAGTGACCATTTCACTTGGTCTCTGCTGGCTAAAGATAGGTTAACTTCAGCTGCTGCTCAGGCAGACCTTTAAAAGGAACAAGAGGCTATTTTTGAATGAACTTGCTTAGCAGAAGGGAAAAAACCTGTAGTATAGCTGTGCTTTTCGAATTATTAAGAGAGATGCTTAATCAATTCAGTTCAGTGCTTAGAGGAATTTTCCAATATCTCAGTAAAATTCTTCACTAAATAAAAAGTAAATAAAAAACGTTTTCATAGACAGATTCCTATCAAGGCTGCAGAAGCAATATTGACTGAAGAGATAACAGAGAGCTGTGCATCTGATAGAAAGGTGCAGATGGTTGTCCATATGGGGACAAGCAGATAACAAGAACAGGGAGTGTGTCACTGCAAGGCACAGGAGTGCTGTTTCTTCAGCTGGCTGCAGACTGGGCATTTCATACCTGTGTGTTCACTCATATCTGTGGAGGAACACACAGGAGGAATCAGTTCAACCTTCTGTTTCATTAAAAAAAATAAATAGGTGCAGTTTCACCCATTATGCTAGTTTCATTTACAGGCTGCACTGCTGAGAGAGTTGATGGATCTGTGAAAGGAACATGGGTGATATGCATTTAATCACTATCAAGAACCTCCTCATTTGGCCACTGAAAGCTATTAAAGAGAAAAGTAATGGACCAAGAGGTGCATCCAAGTGTGGTGTTAATGGTACCCCTTTTATTTAGCATGGCAGACCCAAAGAAGGGAGGTGAAAAATATTAAAAAAAAACAATACAGCAGGTCAGTTTGACCACGACCCTCAGACAGAGGAACCCTCTCCCGGTCACAGATGAACAGGAAACATGACTCTACCACTCTGAGCTGTTCTAGCCACAGTGACGTGTTTCCCACCCATCAGTGGAGCTGCCCACACATCTTGCCAGCAGCCTGTCTGCTCCGTGAGCCCCACCAGCACAGTTTCAGGCATGTTCCAGTGTGCTGGACCTCATGTATCCTTGCAGCAAATACTCTTCTTGTGCCAGAGACTGCTTCTAGGCTCACTCACTGCAAGACAGGCGAACCTGGTTTGAGAATGGGTGCAAGGCTGTCTTTAGCCAGCAAAACTAGTGTGGTGGGTTCAGCTTGGCTGAACACCAGGTGCCCACCCAGCCACTCTATCCCTCCCCTTCCCAGCCGGACAGGGGAGGGAGTAAGGTGGGAAAAGAAAACAACACAAATCGTGGGTTGTGATAAGGCAGTTCATATTTATGCAAAAAAAAAATCAAAAGCAGTGTGCACGCGCACAAAGCAGAAGCCAGCAGTTAATCTCTACTTCCCATCAGCAGCAATGGTTGGCCACTTCTCTGAGAAGCAGGGCTCCAGCACGCATAACACTTGTCAGCAGGCAACCATCAGAGACAATGAGTGCCTCCGCTTTTATATCTGGGTTGATGCCATATGGTATGGAATATCCCCTTGGTCAGTGTGGGTCAGCTGCCTTCTTGTGTCACCTCCCAGGATCTCGCCCTCGATTGAACGTTACCGTGCTGTGCTCAGTAGTAGCCAAAACGGGTGTGTTATCAACACTCCTCTAGCTGCCAGTGTAGAGCTGCTATGGGGAAATAAATTCCGCCTCAGCCAGACCCACTACAACTAGCTATTCCACATGATTTTTATTGATGAGCTCTGGATTTTATGCCTTATGTAAGATGGTGATGATTAATAATTACATATATTGCCATCCTGAAATGTGGGACTTATTTGAAGGAAAAAATGTAAATTATTAAAGAAAAATCACTTTCTTGCAGATGCTGTTTCAGAAGCCAGGCAAGGAAGAAGCAGGTAAGCCTACATTACTTCTTGAAATGTTCTTGGTGTCTCGTATAACCATGCATGTATTGATGGAGGATCCACAGGAGTCTCTGCTGTCATATAGGTATTTAGTGCAGTTGCAATGATCACTTCTATACTGCTGTTCATGGCCTAGTGGTGTAGGATTTAGGTGGTTCTTAGGAAAGCTGATCATCACCTTTTGACTTACACCTTGCAAGGTGTGTTCTGAAATAACAGGGATAAACTCAAGCATTTGTTATTGGTGTCAGAGTGGGACTAAAGGTCTTGCCATGGCACTGGGGAGTGTGAGGTGAGTCGAGGTGAGGTGCGCTTCAGAGCTTTTTCTGGTTCAATGATCACACAGCAACTAAATCTGGTGAAGAGGCTCATTACAGAGGAAGATTTTTCAAAAAATGTAACAACCCCCTGGGCCTTGTCCCCAGTCGCAGGGTCAATGCCTGATTTCCCCTTTAACAGGAGCTCAGTAGCTGGTTAATGCACTTGTCAACATTAAAAGCATTAGTGAGTTTTACCGTTATGGAGAAATTATTTAGTTTCAGGGAGGCGCCAAGATCAGAGCAGTTAGTGGAGCTAAAGATTCAGATACCCTGAACTGCATGTACATTAACATGCTAGGAGCTAAAGAAAGGTTTGGATAGACATATATACACACACAGATCCTGATTCAGCAAGATACTTAACACACAATTAAACCTGCATTTGACAAAACCAATTAATTGCAATGGGCGTAAGAAACTGCTTGGATGATTTGCTTAATTGAGAGTAAATGTCCTTATTAAATTGTAATGAAGCACAATTAAGAAATATAGAGAAAAGAAACTGCTTCACAGAATGTGAGTTACCGGAATTTAATAAGAACCTAACAGTTTTGCAAAAAGAAATGTCCCCAAAGTCTAAGGGAATCCTCATTCTCACAAAAGCCTTTGCCAGCTAGAAATATTTCGGTCATAAACCAACTGACCTCTGGAGTCACCCATTTCTGACTGGTATTTCTGTTTTGTTAGTCGATATGTGTGCAGTGTGTGTCAATTAAAAAGAAAGCAATTGCACTTCACTGTTGTAATTATCCCTCTGTCCCTAGATGACTTCGCATCTTTATTTTGGCCTGAAGGACTAGATTAAGCCAGTTTACTCACTCAGTGATTTCTTCTTGCATCTGTCTCTGATCTAAACTGCATCCTCAGTTCATTCCAAGGGCCACCCTTAACTTGCTTAGAATCTGATGAACGCAGCCTTTTGTAGCCAATGTCACTGATTCAGTGGCTCTGCTGGCAAACGTGGTGGCTTAGCAAAATGCCAGAAACCCTGGCTTAGAAAACTCAGGTCTCCATAGGCAATACCACCTCGTGTACTTAAAATTAAGTCAACAACATATGAAGGCTGGTGAGTGTAGTGTAAATATAAGTATTTTCATTCAAGCTGTGTACACTCTAACTTTTTCTGCTTTATGAGTTGGATGTGGATTTATTCCATGATGGTAATTGCCAATGAAACACATGCCTGTGCTTTTCCAAAGCTAAACAAATTTCATAAGTTCTGAGATTGATTGAGCAATTGCTTTAATTGTGTTCATTGCTTGGACCAAAACCACTCTGTGCCACCAAAGGCTTGCTTTATAAAGAAAACACATAAATGGCACATATATTTTAGTTAAAACTAATTATTTTAGAAGTGCTCCCATTTGATAGTATGATTGATTTTTGAAATGCTTTACTTTTATGATAATATTAATTTTGTCACTAAAAGAGATAAAGTTTTAGCACCCATCTTAACAGTAGACCATGATGGTTAAAGATCTGATGACTGCAGGCATGGAAGAAGAATGACAGGTCATTTTCTGACACAGTTTGGTCACTGAGGTGGAACTTTAATCATAGAAATCCAGCATATGATAGAGCTGGTAATAAATTGATCATTAAAATACTTCTGACAGAAAATGCCTATTTCTTCAAACAGAACCATTTTACAGGAAAGGTTAGCATCCACTAATTTCTGTTTCAGATCATTTATGTAAAATAGGCACACAAGTCTCAACATGAGAAGATTTAAGTTTTCAAAGTGAGATGTTTAGATTTTTATTTGACTTAGAAACTTTTGGCTTTGAAATTTGTTACATTAAAATATTAAGAAAAAAAAAGAGAGAACAAGAAAACATGATTTAAATTACAAGAAAGGCCAAATCTATGTCTTGAACTGAGGGAGAAGGGTTATGTCCAGATTTGCAATTGTTAAACATTTCAGATATTTTCTGTGTTTTCTGCATAAGAAATTTTTTTCTGTTTTGGAATTTCTTGCACGACAAGAAAACCATATCTGCCTGTATCAGCCACACACTGTTCTACTCAAGTTCATTTTCTGCACCGTTTTCCCCTTATATCCTCACTTCTTTCTCATTCCCTTTTGTAATTTCTTCTTCTGACCTCTGTCTTGGGAAAAGCTTTGTCAAACTAGAGCTCTCAAGGGCCAAAAGAGTTATTTCTTGGAGTATTGCTGGGTCAGAGTGGGACAGTACCCTGCCCTCCCCACCAAACAACACTTCTAACACCATCCTAGAAGGAGCTGGGGATGCACAGGGCAGCTCAGAGCTGCTGCAGCTGGGCTGGGTACTTCTGCAGCACTTTCCACAGGGCTGGGCTGTCCTCAGCTTCTAGTTGTTCTCCATGTAAACCATTTTTGTTTGTGAAAGGGAAAAAAAATCCCACCTTTTGGAGTGTTGTTCTCTCTCTTGCTTGCATCTTATTTATTTTGTTTTCGTCAAATAAATGCATACTTTGGGGCTTCCCCTACCTGGAATTGCAGTGGGTGCCTCACAATATGTTAAGCAGGATACCTGAAATGTGTCTAAGAAAAGCCGCAGCTGTATGGACCACCCTGCCACGCCAGGGAACCTCACTGGAAGTATTGCCGGCAGTGTCACTGCATTCTAGCCAGGCCTTGTGCTGTTATTTCCAGATGTAATAACACTGTTACTTATATCAGTGCGTGCACTGGAATTAACGATGTTCTGACCATTAGAAAAAGAATTAAATAATGGTATGATGTGACTCTTGAGGCATGAATTTATTCTGCTTTCTATTTTCTTTAATAGTGACAGGATGCAGCATGGCTCCCTGGGGACTGGGGGAGACCATTCCAGGAACAGAGGTCAGACACAGCTACAGGATGAGGCCTGGGGACAGGGATGGACCAAGGATGGGATGGGATGTCAGTCTGCAGGTTGGGTCACATGGCTGGGCAGCACTGTGGCAAAGAACAGCCCTACCACAGCATCATGGGGCTGGTATGGACAGCCCTGGGTTAGACTGGAGTTCCACGAAGACTTGGACATTTATATAATTGCACACTACTAGATAAATGCAAAGTTATTACGACTTATACCCAGGTTGCAAGTGTGGTGCCCCCACACCCTTTAAGATGTAGTTAGCAAAGTGCAAGGGACAGTAACAAGAGAGGATGAGCAGTTTGGAGTGGAAAAGCTGGTTTTCCCATGGACAAGCTTACCTTTGGCCTGTAGGTTAGCAAGTTGTTTGCTGACTTTCTGTAGAAGCTGTAGACAGGAAGGCAATTCACACTTGTACTGCTTGTATGTGATGGCATTAATAAGCAAGTGTTATGGATATGTAAAAAATATTCTATGGCTTTACCAAGACCTGTGAAAACAGCTGCTTCATCCACTGAACCCTACTTTCTTTGAGAAGGAATATGGCAATCCTGGTGTTAACTGTGGTTTCAACCATTAAACCACATTCCTGCTGCCATTAATAGATGATGTCATTAATAGGACTTCCCCAGTCCCATGGCCATGCAATAGACCACTCTGTTCAAGTCATCATCATCAATGCTTTTCTTCTCATACTGCCAGGTACATAACACCAAATGCAGTCTGCACCACCTATCTGTATTCTGCACTTGTAACACAGGACATCCTAATTGTCTGCTGTGGCACCCCAGAGAACACCTTGCTGTCCTAGTTAGACCAGCTGGGACCAGCTCATCACTGTGTAGGTGTAACCCAAAACTGTGTATTCTATACCCTTCCATGCCATTTCCCAGAAACTGTTATCAATAGACCATTTACAGCAACTGCCCAGAGCACGCCTGACCCCTCAGGCTATAAACTGGGTGTTAAGAGGCCTGTGAGATAGGAGGATGCTCCTGTCCTCACACTCACTGTGGAACTCCCTGCCCTGAGGGAGGTACTGGGCATTCCTGCCTGAACCTGAGGATATATAATCTTGAGGTCTTGGGACTTCAGTACCACTTGTGGGATCCAGAGAAGGACCAGAACTTGGACTGGACAGCGACCACCACTCTCAACCAGACTGCGACCACCACTCTCGACTGGACTGCAACAGCACTCTCGACCAGACTGCAACAGCACTCCCAACTGGACTGCGATCACCACCCTCAACTGGACTGCAACCAGCACTCTCACCAACAGGTTTTCCCTCTCCTTTTACTTTGGACTCAGGGGGACCATGTGGGGCTCAGCATGTGGGAGGGGGGCCCAATGAACACTACTCTGTTCATGCCCCAGGGTGCTGAGTTATACATCTGGGTTTTGTGGGTTAAAACCAATTGTTTGTCTGTGTAATTGTATTTATTGTATTATTTTTATTAAATTGTTATTCTGACTTATAATTTCTCTTTTGCGATGGGTTCATTTCCCCTGCTGGTTTACCTTTAAACCAGCATACTTGCTTAGCTGCTCCTCTTGCCATCAGATTGCTGCTGGGTTTGTAGGTCACCTGGGGCAATCCATATTCGTAGCTGGCTGACTGATGCTTTGGATCCTTACTATCTTCTAGTATATTTCTGAGTGAAAAACATTGTACTCAGATTGAGCATTCTAGCTGTCTAATGTATTTTAAAGTTATCACCACATAGCTCAAGATGACTAACACAGAGCACACTTCATCACTGGTAGGGAAAATGAGCCTTTACTTTGCTGACAAAAATTTGAAGTCAGATTAAAAGCTGACACATACTCTATTTTAGTGGTATATATAAAACACTAAATATAGCAGCATGCTCATGTATTTGCTGATGCATGGTAATACAGTCTGTAGCAGAACAGCAATGGGCTGGCAAGGAAGATGGTGCACTGCAGTAATATGATAAAATCCTCATGTGACCTTGGCCATTTCAGAAGTACTCCACGGATAATTGTGTATCCTTGACTGATATATTACAAAATTAAAATAGAGGCAGTTTTGGTCCCAGGGCTTTAATGAGCAGCCTGATCCTGCAATATTTGCCCAGGCATAATGCTAATTGACTTTGAGGAGAGGTCTCCATAGTGTAAGAAATCAGAACTATGCTATATAGCAGCTGTATATGAACAACTGCCAACAAAGGGCCTGATTCTGGGAAATGGGGGAGAACTGCAACTCCATCTGGCTCTTGTTAGAAACTAGGTAGTTGATTCATCACAAAATCAAACCTGTGTACAGTAGTTCCCACTGATTACATATTTTTATGTTTCCTTAGTCATAAAAGGTTTTATGCTCCTGTTTTTATTTTACCTCTGCTGCAGTCCCTGGGCAAGAGTTGTGGGCTAATCACACTCTGAACAGGGAAATGCATGTGGCTCACAGAACCATAACCTGTTCCGGGATTTTTCTCTTGCTCACAGGGGAATGGAGAAGGTGATTTCTTTCAGCTTTTCACTTGCCATGGATGCCTGGCTAGTGTGCTCGTAATGAAGCTGAGGCTGTGATTGTGAGCCTCCTCTAGCCATCCTTTTCAGGAGAGAGCAGCAGCTGGATTAGACATTCTGCAGTGCCTCCCAAGACCTAGACAGTACTCATGTCTCATGCTGTCATTACTCCAGCTGTAGCAGTTTACCCAAGATGAGAACGTGACCTTAAGTAAATGGGGAGAATAAAACATCCTTATCCAATGATCCCGTGCATTTACTAGAAAGCAGAGTGGGGTCACTTTGACATGTTTCCAGCACAAAGTGGAGATGCATACTTTGGACTGAAAAATGAACAGCATGTTTTTCTCAGCAGTGGTACAGTGAAAGTAAACTAGTGAATAAACCCAGCTGTTTGGTGGCCTTGGCCTGTTAACTAGTTATGCTCTGTATTGCTCAGATTAGAAGTAGGTAGACTTGGTGCTTGTCCTGCAGTCAGTGCACCAGAGGGTCCTTTCATTTGGCTCCTGTTATAACTTCTCTGCAGTGCCAGTTTGGCTCACAAAATTAGGCAGTGAGATTGCCTCTTCCTTTCATAACCAGAAATGATAGAACAAAGCCCTTCCTTATTCTTCTAAAACGGGAAATATTTGCTGCTCAACCCTTATTGATATACTGGAGCAGTTGAGGGCAAACTGTGATCCTCAGCTCTCAAAAGCAAGAGGAAAATGAGAACCCTTGCTGTTTTGAAAAAAAAAAAAATCACAACAAAAATGGGTATATTAGAAACATATATATTTACTGTTTTAGAATGTAAATTATAGACAAAAGCTTGATCTATTAAGGAAGTCATCTTAAAGAAGACAGAAGTTTTCTATCAACCTGCACCTCAGGAAGTCTTTCGTCATCCCCATATCACCATTGGCCAATCAGAGCTCAAATCAGTCCAGCAGTTTAATTACCTAGGTAGCCTCATCTCCTCGGATGGTAAGATTGATGGGGAGATAGACAACAGGTTAGCAAAGGCATATAGTGCTTTTGGAAAACTCCATAAAAGAGTATGGTGTAATAAACACTTGAAGAAAAGTACAAAGATCAGTGTTTACAGAGCCATAGTGCTGTCTACTCTCTTATATGGTTCCGAATCATGGGTCATCTACGCCACCACCTGCGTCTCTTAGAACGCTTCCATCAACGCTGCCTCCGTACAATCCTAAACATCCACTGGTCAGATTATGTGACCAATACATCTGTTCTAGAACAAGCAGCAGTCACAAGTATTGGGGCCATGTTACTGAGAACGCAGCTGCGTTGGGCAGGACACGTCTCAAGGATGAAGGACCACCACCTCCCTAAGATCCTGCTCTATGGTGAACTTGCCCCTGGCTGCCGCATGGGAGAAGCCCCGAAAAAAAGATACAAGGACTCCCTGAAACAACATCTCAGCCTTGGCCATATTGATCAACATAACTGGTCTACTCTGGCCTCCAATCAGGAGGTCTGGAGACACACCATCTGTAACGCTGCTGATGCCTTTGAGAACGCACACAGGATGACTGTCAAGGAGAAAAGACAATGCAGAAAGAACCGTCTTGCAGAATATACCACCTAAGGAGTCTTTCTGCTGTGCCTTTTGCAATCGGACGTGTCTGTCACATATTGGCCTCATAAGCCACCAGCATGCTTGTAACAAACACAGATAGAGCCTTCCTAAATCTTCGTTCGTGAAGCCTAGACATGGATGAATGACTCTGAATTTTATATAAGAAACTTCTGAAGCAATAAAGCAGCAATGTATAAAGACACTTTGTACACGTGACCCAGTGTCATTCTAAATATCTTCCTCCATTTTCCTGCTCCATGGTTCTTTCCATGGCTTTGATTTTCAGTCAACATTTTAATAAGAAAGAAAAATACTGAAAATACTAGAGCTGGTAAATGTTAAAAATAATATTTGGTCAGTAATTGTACAAAATGTAGGTGGTTTCAGAATGACAATATTCTAAACATTTTTCCTAACTCATTCTGGCTACAGCTTGGATTCCTTAGGAGAGCTGAACACTAAACAGCTGGTAGATGAGCTTGGGTTTGTAACTACTCTTGAGATGTGACAGGTACCTTGCTGTAAATGGTGATCTAATGCAAACTGATAAATTGCTCTGAAGTTTTGTCTCTGTTGGAATGATATTGGTTTCCAGCAACTAAGCTCAGACATGGAGCCATAGAATTCTCAAGTAATTTTCTTCTATGTCTGAACAAATGCATGCAAAGGTTGTGAACGGACAGCCATATTCAGCTCCCTTGCATTCTGTGCAACCAACTTGCTTTAAACTGGGGGTTTCCCAGAGTCACGGCAGAGGGCACATTTTGCCATTTATCATTTATTCCAGAAATAACAAATCCCTGGAAAAATTTCACTGAACAATAAAAAAACCCAAATCTACTATACCTGTTTTCTGTTTCAATAACATCTTTCCATCAAACCTCTCTGATAGCCACAATGTAGGCTATGTCCTTGTATTTTATTTCCTGGGCAAGATATAACTTCAAAAGTTTGAGGGTTAGACATTTTAAAGTATGCAAGCAGCAAAATAGATCTTTAGCATATTATAATGCTAATTAAGCATTACAGCTCTGAGGCACATGCATATGAAGAATGAGCTATATAGTAGGAACCTTTTGTTTTCACAGGAAGCATTTCTAGTGGGTAACAGTTCCAGCAATTTTAGCATTTCCCATTAGAAAACATTCCCCTCGTGACAATCCTTTAGGTTCAGTTTTTGCTATTTAACTTTTTAGTGTCAATTCCTAAGGATTAGCTTTTAAGGTTTTGTGCTGCATCAGAGTGACATGCATCTCCCTTCTGAAAAGCTCAGGACATAAGATGGATTTTGCGCTGTTTCTTTGTTTGCAAGTCAGGCAGGGAAACACAGAGAAAAGCTATAACATATGCTTGATGCAAGGTATTTGGGACAATAAAGCTATCGAAAAAAGCAGTCAGCTTCTGACCTTTTGCAACATAGGATATTTTGTTGGGCTGTAGTGAGACCATGCCACTGTTTTGTGCTCTTGAACAACCTGCCATGGTGCAACCTCTACTCAGAGCAGAAGACTGTGGCACAAAAAGGCACAGTTGTCTGTGTGGCTGCTACTGGCGATGAGCAGACATACCCATTTCAACTTCCTTGACCACCAGAGAGATGAAACCCTGAACTGTCACTCATGTTAGAATTGAATGCAGGATCTCTAGGCACAAGTCTCAACAACTTGCAGTTGAGTAATGACCACATTAATTTGAAGGAAGTAATCACTGCGTAAGCCTCTCCCTAATTATAATGGGACCACTAGAGGAGGACAAAGAGCTGTGTAGTGTTGATGTCAGCTACAGGGGCACCTTCCTAAGAAACGGGAGAGTTGCTTTAGAAGGCTTTTCAGCTGAAAACCATCCAGTCCCTGCCCTTCCTGTTCTCTGTATTAGATTCCATCCAGGCCAGCAAGTTGCTGTGACAGAAATGCACATAGAGATGCTGGTATTTATTGAATGCTCAGCACAAGGCAAAAACAAATTAGTAAATTCCAACACACTGTCAAGCCACAACTGAAGTGCAGCAACAGGAGGAGACCGGAGAAGCATATGAACACAAAAGACGTACCAAAGCCACCCCATATATAATTCCATGGCATATAATGGCATCTGTCAGTTGGGATCTTGGCTCTGTGTCTTTATGAAGACAGAGCAGTCTTTATGAAGACAGAGCAATAAGAAAGGCAATTTCAAGAAAACAGATGGCCAAAAGGTTACTTTATATGTGGGTATTATTAAGTGGATCTGCAACTGCTATTCCAGCCTTGATGAAGTGTGGGCTTTTGACATGGGGTTTGAGGAAGTAATGGCTGTAGGCCTTTAATTGGTATTTGTTTATATTAGGTACATACCTACCCTGGAGTATTTCTTGATTCCCAAAGACTCTGTTAGATAAGGCTAGTATGCCTTAATTCTGAGAAGTAAACTGATTCTAGAACAGAATCTTGCATTTTTATCCTGTAAAATATTAAGGATTTTTCCTTTGTAGAATGTAATCCTGTGTCATCTGCGGTCACCAGCATCTTGGGTGGATTACGATTAGTCTCTTAGGATGCATTTATAGCTGTATAGAAAATTATTTATACCCGAAAAGAAAAAAAAATACCCTCCACAGCATTTCAGAATCAGACAACTCCTCTAAGTAGCTGAGGAAATGGGAAGCTCAGGAACACTATATTTCATAAAATGTGTCTAGTTATTTCAGAAGCTCTTAAAACTGCTGCTTACTTGGATTGATAATTAAGTCATTTACTATATTTAAATTATTTGAACTGAGGTCTCAGGCCCAGAGTAGTGTCCTTGTGAGCACTGTTCAGGCCAAACAAGAGTCCTTCCCTCACAAACCTTACAGCCTTACATTTTTCATACAGAAAGGTGACTTAAAATGTACACATTTGTTTCTAATTCACCATTCACATAATTTGTCAAGAGCTTATTTTCATGCATGTTGGCCCATGATTGGTGTCCAGGCTATGGTCCCCATCCTGCCAGGCGCTCTTTGTCCATGCCAAGCTTGGTGCCAGGAGGAGCTTCCATTAGCACTGCAGCTGTATGGAGAGCCTCTGTACCTGCTCATGCATGCCCAAACTCTCACCTGAGCTGTCAGCATTGTCTCAGCCAGCAGCAGGTTAAGGCTTCTCAGTGCAGAAAAATCAGAGAATGAGTGGCTATGGCCTGGGATGCTGGTGGTCCACTTCTGTCAAAGACAGAAGGATCTAGGGTGCAAGGTAGGATGGAGAGACTCAAGAGAATTGTTTCTTCTGTGCCTGCTTCCCAAAGAAGTGACGATGGCATACAGACAGGAATAATTATAACATCTCTCAACTGACTGGTCTTCTTTACAGCCTTTCCCAGCAGTAGCTGACTTACTGTCCATGCCAGGCCTCCATCAAGAGAAGCTACAAATTTTGATTTCCAGGGTCTGTTAATAGGCAAAGCAGGCACAAGGCCATAGGTACTCTGGCATCACTAGCAGACTGATTATATTGGCTTCTGTTTGTTTTATAAACATATAGAACTGTTAGCCCTGATTTTCACACACTTTCTTTTCTTGTCTGCTCACCAACACATGGCCAACATCTTCAATTTACAGCTCTCTGGACTCTCATGTGGCAACAAAAATGTAAGATGAGTTTCCAAAGTTAAACTAAACTTCTGCTATATGTTTTCACCTATTTATAAGACAGAGAGAA
The DNA here is from genome assembly GCF_003945725.1 of Corapipo altera. Lineage (NCBI taxonomy): Eukaryota > Metazoa > Chordata > Aves > Passeriformes > Pipridae > Corapipo > Corapipo altera. Next base: position 68,836,793 of record NW_020884872.1, read on the forward strand.
CTGATGCAGTACACTCAATGGCTGGATGATGTATTGGAGAACTCAATACATTCAGTAATGTCATTTAAATTATACCTTTTCATTTGTTGCTTTTGTTGCTGTGAACCTCTTCTATGTCCCCATAACCCTGGAATTTTTTAAGCATAACAGCAACCTTATAGGGATGATATCCAGAGTATTAAGCTATACCTAAGTGAGTGTATACAAAAATATGTGAGTGTGGTTCTAATTTGCTGTGATGGACATATGGTGCATTGGGGTAAGAGCAGTATATTGTGCTTTCTTAGGTTTTGATAAACCCTGTGTCTTATGAGCACTCAGGAGGAAATAAATTTAATCTTCAAGTGTTCATTTGAAATGGCTACACTTTATTCTTAAGCAACACAATTTGGATGGATCTGGATCCCTTTCCCCACCCACGGCGTGGTTCTTCCATTTCCATCTGAAGAACCATTGCGATGCTTTGAGGGATGGGGAAAGGGAACTCCAGGCGTTTCTCAGGGTTTTTTTCAGGCCCTGAGCCTGGAGGGGAGAGGTGCTCCCCCCTCCCCCGACGCACGTGGCCCCATGGCCGGCAGGGAGACAGGTCACAGGACACCGGGCGTGGAGAGGAGGCAAGAGAGAGTTTATTGTGGGGGATGTTACATTTATAGGGTTTAGGAGGATTCACAGAGCAACCAATTAGAAGTCTCAAGGAGTTTACAGGAACACCCAATCACAGGAAGAGGTTAACAAAGGCCAATGGGAGACACCTCAGGACACCTTCCCAGGACATTCCTGCATGGATAACGTGGGGGGTGCTGGGAAGAAGAAGCATGTGTTTGCAAAGACACCACCAAAAGCCATTTTAAAACCTGTTTAAACCACAGTTTTCCCATATAATGCAGGTTTAATGCTACAGATGGAAACATCGAAGCCCTTTCCAGTGGTTTTGTTCCCTTGGGTTTGTTCCTTCTTTTACTGAAGTCTGGCATACTGTCCTTGACAATGTCAGTAAAGGCCAAGTGGAGCGATGAAGTACTGGAGTTCTGTTGTGTAGGGCTGCAGGGCTGTTGAGCACACAGCACTGTCGTTTGGAAACCACAGAGCCACCTCTGTTCACGGTGCTAGGTTTATTTCATCAGTATCCTTTCAGATGTCACAGTAAAGCTGCTCCTGGTTTTTGGCAGGAAACACTCCCTCACACCCACTCTAGACTCGACTCTTTGCCTCCTCTCTTGTGAGCACGAACTCTGTCAAGAAAGCACGTTTATTTGGGCCAGGAACAGAGGCAGCTGATACTCAGCTAGTTATTTTGATTGCCTGCCTGGTAGGGGCTGGGGGAACAGATAATGTCAAGATTTCCTTTGCATTCCAGATCTGTTTTCCTCCTACAGCTAGCAGGCGGCGAGTGTGACTTTTCCCACTCAGCTTTTCCCACAGTCAGTAAGATTTATCTGACAACAGAGTTAGTGTCAACTGTCCAAAGCTAACTAGGAGATATCTTTCTTTCACCACTCCTGTGCTGTTATTGCTTATCAATGTCACTCTCCAGCTTAAATGACTGCTTAATTTACAGACATACTGAGACAAATTTGCTTCTGTTGCAGCTTCAGTGAGTTCAGTGGAGTTACAATGAGTATGGCCATAGGTGTCTGAAAAGAACAAGTGGTAGGAATGTGATACTAACAGAAACAAGAACAGTGCAACAGTCAAAACAAAAAGGAAGCTTTGGCAGGATGCCCATTTCAGATTTTGGAGTGTGATCCAACAAGGTGTTCATGTTTTACAGCTGGTGCTGCAAGAGAAAAGTTGTTATTCAACAACAAAACAATTCCTACATCTCCACATCAAAACACAGTCCATGTTAAAAAATAACAAAGTAAGAAACAAGTTACAGGATTTCAGAACACAAATTCTATTGAGAGTCCTGAGAACTTTGCTTTTAGATCTGTTAGAGACTTTGAAAAGACTAGAGCGAAACTGAAGCACACTCAACCTGAGATTTTCAAATAGGCCTACAATGGTTGAATACTGAAATACTGTTAGAATTCCACAGAGACAGGAAACATAAGATGGAATTGATGCCTACAGATTTACTTCCAGTCTAAGACGGTTTTCTAAAAACCTCTTCTGTCATTGGGTGTAGAGGCGCATTTTCAAATTATAACATTTTTTTCAGCTAGATCAAGTCCTCCACCATAGGCCTACTGCAGCACCTCTTCTAGGCAGCTAGTCTGGGATGGAAGACAACCTCTAAGGGACATCTGTCCTCATCCCACCTTCCCATCTCCCTCAGTTCTCTTTTAATAGTGGGTGCCTAAAATTCAAGGAATGGAAATCGTACACCTGTTGCTTTTGAAATTTTATTAGTATTCCTGATTCACAGATTAAATTAAAATTAATGATGTGCAAAACCAAGCATTTTAAAGTTAAGTTGAACACAGCTAATTCTGTTAACCTGGCCAAGCAGTGCAGAGATCAGCGTATCCAAAGCACTTTGTTCATTGCTCTGCACACTTCTCAACACCATGCACATATCCCACCTACTGGTTTTGTTTCAGATAGTCTTCTGAACTCCCCTATATCTGCTCACCTTCTCTACATTTTCTTCTTGCAAAATGCAGTTTTAGTTTTCCTCCTTACCCTTTCCATTCACTATTCAGTTTCCTCTTGAAGTCACTGCCACTTTACAGTCTGGTTACTCTCCTGCTCAGGATGCGTTACAGTGGTCTTCCTTCCTTCCTTCCTTCCTTCCTTCCCTCCTTCCTGCTTGCTTGCCTTCCTTCCTGCCTGCCTGCCTTCCTGTCTGTTGCCTCTACCCCATACCTCTGTATTGTCCAGAGCTTCTTCTCTCTGATTCTCAGTGAAATGGGCAAACAGCTGTGAAACCCATGCATAATACTCTTTCTCCACCATTGCAATCAAAACAATTTATTTTTTTCTTCTGCTGATTAATGGACATATCTTGGTCACCCATAGGTTATGTCTTCTTGACTGGCTGAGGATTAAACACCTTTCTGGGCAGTAAGAAGCAAGTTTTAAAAACTAAGGGCCAAAAGCTGAACCTACAGATTCCTGTTTATGCCTTTAAATAAATCACCTGTTTTTTGGAAAGGATTTTGTAAGTGGATGATAAGTTGCAACGAATTCTGAAAATTGGAAAATTACTTAGGGTGTAAGACTTAAGGGCATAGTTTATAAAATCGTGAAATTTTTGTGCCTGGGCAGAGTTTTTCCCGACTTAATGCCTGGATGTGAGTGCATTCTGGAGTCTTCTTTGAAAATAAGAGACAAAAAAAATTTCCACTGTCAGAAATAGAGCTAAAAGTGGAAGTGTTGGACTACATTCATCAGGCTCAGCTGTCCAAGGCAGATAAAATGATACTCATACTAAAAGTTGAAAAGAAGTCATTGTGGGCAGCAAAAATAATTACAGCTTCCCATATTAATTATCATATACATTTCTGAAAACAACAAAGCAAGCTATAACATTCCCAAATGAGAATACAGATGTAGGATTCAGTATGGGTCTGTAAAAAGAAAAGAGAAACTGCTTTTGCACAGGAAAACAGGAAGAGATAAAACTTATTGAGGTTTTCCCAACTAATATTTCAGAGATATTCAAAATGGAGATGAAATAATGTGAGAAATCAGAATGGGAAGGAAATTTTGGTCATAGAACATAAACTTAATAAAAGATCCAAAGACACAGAAATTAAGCTTGTCAGTTTTCAGAATGAAGAGAGGCTAATAATAGGTTGCTCAAAAGATTTTACTACGACAAGTATCATTTAAAGCTTCATTATCTTGACAAGTGAGTGAACAGATGGCAAAATCCGTAGCAAATTCAAGATTTTCTAGGGTCCTGAAGATTAGGAAGATTTCTGAAAACCAAATTCACATCACCAAAGCAAGGTGATTTTACAACCTCAATGCAGATGGGATTTCAATTTACCTAAGTGTGAGGTAATGTTCAGGAATGATGTGAAGCGTTCACTGATACCGCATACTTAATGAAGTGTTACCAGTTCAGAAAAATACCTAGGCAACATTATGGACAGCTTAATTAAAACTGCTTAGTGAAAACAGCTGTTCAATTTACAGCTCCGGTTGTGAAAGCAAATAAAGCACTGATTTATATGAACCATAAAGAATAGCATTGATATTGTTATAATGTAATCATATAAATTCAGGAAACTATATTACAGTGACACCCAGCATTGTCAACATTACAAAACTGTCTACAAAAAGAAACATTAAAAGAAGTCAGGAAAGAATGATAAGCAGGGAAGATATAATCGTTTTACTTGACCAATGAAAAAATGTTGTGGCACTAAATTCCTACTCACCTTTAAGTCATAGGGATATCCAATGAATGCAAGACACAGAAGAAGTGGCACCCTCATGTGCTGGAACTTGTTTCCCCAACTAATGAGGATCATCATATCCACAATAAATGGAGGGCTTTATGTTCACATATTCTTAAGAAACATGGTACGAATGAACAGGAAAAGGAAAGTACCCATACTTGATGAAAGGATGAAATTTTTCAGTGGAGTGTTTGGTCTAAATTGTGGTGTTGGTTTGTTGGGGTTTTTTTAAGAATGATTGAAGCATTTCTTGTAGGAAGGGAGGCTGTCCCTGGTGATTATTGAGAAGACCCTAAATTTCAGTAATTGTGCATTAAAAGGGTAATTTATACTTGTGCAAAATTAGAGTAAGAGCCTACTGTTACTTTCTAATAGTATATACAACTAGCAGAGTAAAAGCCTACTGTTACTTTCTAGTCATCTATTTAGCATTTATTCTGCCCAGCTTTAAAAGATAAGCTATAGGACAGGAGAGAGATGGATAAATCCAAATCTATTTAAGTCCTAAAGAAGGATAATGTTTTCCAGATGAAACAGTTTTCTTTATGACTTGACTGAGAGCAATTAAGTACATTAGATCACTGCAAAACCCTTTAGCATCATTTCAGAATAGAAATAGAAAATGGCCTCCAATGAGTTATAAGTAGACTAGAATTTTTTTTTCATATTTACTTCTGACACTTTTCCCCCCTTTAGCAGTGACAGTCATTAAAATATTTTTAAAGCCTGAACTCTGAAGTTTTGTATTTGATAACTTCGATCAAATTAACATCAAAGATTAGTATAAATATTCTCTGTCAGGTAAATTAACTGATTTTCTGTCTCAAAAGCTATCACTGCATAAGATCCTGCTGAGTTATAATCCCTTTCACACCTACTCTCCAAGCAATTTACATAGGTTTTTGTAATGTAAATGATTCAAAAAATTTCCCTGAAATGTAGAACAATCTCAGGTAATTACTACTGAACAGATTTATGTCAACCCAAAATGACAAAAAGCTGTTGAAGTGAGTCTGCATGACAGTAGTGTAAGTAAACAAGATGAGCAACATCTGTACCTGCGGCACTGTAAAGGCGTTCTGACACCATCCATAGGAACTAATTTCACTAGAAATCATGGCAACACTGAAAAGGAACTTTGGAACCAGCAATACATACAAGCAAAGTAACAACTTCTTCTTGCCTTCTGTAACAGTCCTGAATGCATATCTCCTTCATTTGCATGGCACTTAATTGAAGTAAACAAGAAATGTCTCTGTGGAGTCTCAAAAAAGTGTCTATTAATAAGAGGGGAATCAGGCCAGCTAGAATACAGTGCTTCAAGCGAATACAAAGCAGGGGGTGAAGCCTACTCCATTATTTCTGGAATCAACTTTTCAAGTGATAATAAATAAAAAAACGGCTCTCTCTGGCAAGTGAGTGGTGGCACCATCATCAGAGAGCTGTGGCTGTGGTCTCTGTCATCGTTGAGGTCACATCAGTCTACACAGCAGCAGGTGATGGGGAAACACTTTCTCAAGCTCTCTCTGTCTTTGGTACACTTGGCCAGCTACAGAGCAGTCCCTGCTGTTGCATTTCCTAGGAATAAATTTGCTTCACCATGCACTACTTTCAGTAGAAAAGAGAAAGGAAAACTACTTTATATTTTCTAGCTTTCTGTCATGGTCTTTTGTGTTACTATTTGTAACGGTCCAATAGAGCTATCACAATCCCAGATACAGAGGCAAAAACTGGAATCATTTATTGAACACGCAAGTGCTATTTAAGGGTCTCGGGCGTTTACATGCTAATGAGGAGGCAGGGTTATTCCAAACAGGGGTTTCCACAATCTATTAGCATTTCCAGTAACAGGGGTGACATAAGGGGAAAAATGATTTTACATTTCTTGGATACAGTATTTACATTTTGGGGAAAAAGGTTTGATATTTCCAATAAGCAGAGTTACATTGGGGAAGGCTGATCAGCTTTACCCGAAAGAAGGATTTACACAGAGAGGGAGAAAACAACGGGATATCCATGCAAAGTCTCTCTACATCCTGCTGGGGATGGATCTTGTCTGGTCTTTTAGATGGTGTTTTTTTCCCCAGCCTCTGTGGCCCAAGGTTTCCTGTTTAATCTTAGCAGTTCCTTTTCTGTTGGTATACGAATTTCGGACTGCAACAACTATTTATATAATACTAATTTAATGCCAGTATTAAAATTCAGTTATATGAAAAGCAAGTGAGTGCATAGCATAGATTTTTTGCCGCTTGCATGAAGAAGTTGGAGTCTATTTGGAAGACCACAACAAATTATGCTTTAATTTCTCACAGTTAAATTCTTTTACATAGACTATAATTCTCCAGCAGCACATCAGGTCTGCTGCCTACTATGCAGTGACACCTTATGGCTTTCCTCTCTGAGCATATATGTAGCCTAGTCCACATAAAAATAAAAAAATATAACATAGCTTTTTTTCCAAGATACCAAATCTTGAATGGAATTATACCATTATGCAAAACCTCTTACATGCAACAGGCAGGAAGACTGTAAGCAAACAAAACTAAAGTGAAGAAGCTACAAATTTGGTGTCACAGGTATTTTTGAAATTCACAGCAATGCTTTTGCCTACCAGGTTATATAAAGCCATTACTGAAGCAATACTGGACTTTGATACCTTTCTTCCCCAAAGCCTTCTGTAATGGTTTCAAGGGCAGTACTACAGGCGTCTTCGTGTTTCAACCAAAAAAAGTAAAACTCTCAGCAACGCACAGTAAACCATTCTCTACATAGCTCTAAAAACTGAAACTGCAGTTGTTACTGCTGACTTGTTAATGTAACACAGACATCGACATTTCCTGGTTACTGTAAACACTGAAATGCTTTTGGAGTTAATGGAATACAGGTGCTGCCTGACACTACCAAAATGTTCTCACAGAAAGAGGGACATTTTTGGATAGAAAGAGCTGCAGATCCACCTAGTCTAGCTCCTTCTTCACAGCATGAATATCCTGCTTCTCAGTGGGAATACCCAGATATGTTAAATGTCATGAAACAAGCATTCTTCTTAAGCTTAAGCTCCTTTATACTCACAGGAACAGCCGTACCACTTAGCCTGCTGGAACAGAGTTCTGTAATGCCAGAGCTGGGTGATGGAGTGGGCTTAGGCAGGCTCTGAGCAGGCTGGGAAACCTTCCCAATGGAGCTGTGGGAAATGATGCTTACAATCAAATACTCACCAGCCTTCACTTCAAATACTGTGGACAATATAGACAATACTGTGGACAGACAATTAGCCCTTCTTTATTGTGGAATCAAGAAGAAATTTAAAATCAGCTTTAGTGATTCAAGATCCTGTAGAACTGTTTAGTTTAACAGGGGTTAGCTTGGGCCTCAGCCAAATTTTTATTCGGGTCATTATAATCTGCCTACCTGAAATTCCATCCCCTATTGCAACTGGCCACAACATTCTTTATTTCCTCTCCAAAAACATGAGTACCACTGCTTTTTAATTCTATCAAATATATATATTTAAAATCTGTTAAATAAGTTAAAATAGTAACTGTGTGGCCAGTGTTGAAGGAAGCTCTGTAAAAATCCATAGGTTGCAATATATTGTTACTTGGCAATATGCTCCCATCAGTCAGTAGCTTGATTACTGAAAAACTGTGTGTGCACAGAAGTATTTGTGTATCTGAAAAAAAAGTTCATACTCTTATAAGTAAATTGGTTTGGGGAACAATTCCCTTGCATTGTTGTTAGAACCTGCTGTCAAGATGCATCATGTTTTCCTGTGTAATCCAGGAGAGTTATTAAAAAAAAAAAAAAAAGCTCCCAGGTCTCTGAATCAATATCCAGCAATGGTGTGTGCTAAATTGCCATTGACTGCTGCAAGGCTTTTTACACAAATGTTCCAATTATTTCTACTGTGATGGTAATAACAGCTGGAAGTTTAGAAAAAAATAATTGTGGTTTAAACATGGTCCCAATACAATATTAAGGAAATGAGCACTTTGAGAGCAAAGAAAGATGTTGTTTAGAACAATATATTTTTGTCAAGCAACTGAAGAGGAGGGGGAAAATCAGACACCAAAAATTGGAATGACAAGAAGAGGGGCAACATTCTGCGCTGAGACATTTTGTGTTTCAACATAGCTGCTCACTTATTCAAGGGTATTAATTACCTCAAAATTTCAAGCTCTGCTCTAGTAAAAAAAGTACACATATAAAATGTATTCCACTTTCCCAGTTGCTTGATCACTGAAGAACTTTGCCCAACCCAATATTTCATATCTGCAACATATTTTAAAGATGTCCACAGAGCATCTTATGAAAGGAAGTGAAAGTTTATTGGCACTTGGTTTGTTTTGTCCGTTCTTCTCCTCTGCTATCTGAGAAATGTGCAAGGGCTTTTATGGCTACAATTCTTCAGAATTTCAGCTTAAATATCAGCTTTGTTGTCTTCTGTTCTGTAGAAGCATTCAGTTTACTTAGAGGGTAATCCATCCTACAATCCTTTGTGCCACAGTTGCCTCCCTGTTCCCTTCTTCACCATTCTCACATAATAGAACAACCTTCTACCTGTTACACAGGACCTTCACCTGGAGTTCATAATCTCCTGTGACAACTTAGGCTGAGTTAAGGACACAAGATTGGAGAAGTATAGGGGTTATTAAAAAATAATCTGCAAGAGCTAGATGTAACCAGAATGTGAGATGGAAAGTCCAAGTTACAGTTGGCCAGAATATGAAATCCTGCTGTGTTAAAACCAGTTATTTTCCAGAAAACCTGATGATGTCTCTAATTTTTATTCAGTAAGAAACAATGGGTTTTGTCAGAAGGAGGTTTCCAGGTGAAAAATTTTGGTTGCTCTAAGAAAAATTTTCATCTCATGTTTACCATTTCACCTTTGTTCTCACTTTGCCTTGACAGACAATCTAGTCTACTTCACTGCATCCTAAATGCAAATACCCTGGCAGTTCTCTGCTGTCACAGCTCATTGCAGTTCATCCTGCCTTTAAGGTGCATCAAGTTGAGGCTACTCGGCTGAAGTCTGAAGGCCCTTTCCTTGCCTGTCTACCATTTGCTCAATAAAAAGCTTACTTTCCACAGTCTGTCTGTACAGGATGCCAGCTTTTGTTGTCTACTCATTAGGTTTTCGAATACACATTTACATGTTTTTGTTAAAAGTGCCCCTCATGTTTAGAAATTGGTTCTCTGAATATACAAAGATACCACATTAACCTCTTTGGAGACCATCTTGCTAACTTGCTTTGCTTCAGTGCCTCCAAAAACTAATTCTGGTGCATTAGCACCAGTAGTTACGGCACTGGCCAGTATTGTTTCACTGTTCTCTGGTACTCCACCCTTCCTACCCCAATTAGGTCTTCTCTCCATGGGAATCTTGTTTTATATTTAGTTTGTAATCTCCTGAGGGCAAAGATTATACTTCTGCTCCATCCAGTTTCTGGTTCCAAGCACTTTGAGAATACACTTTTGTTAATATTATTATTAACAATAATAATAATAATAAAGTACCATCCTATGAACAGAAGAAAAGTTTAATTCCCCTCCATCCACTCCATGCTCTTTTTAGCAAGGGAGAGGGAGCACAGTCAAACAGCAGACACTTTGTTACTGTAGTCTGTATCTAAGCATATTTAGAGCCCTTTCACAGTGAATACTGCAAGTTCCATTTATTTCAGCATTAATCACTGTGAACAAAAGTGAAAGAATTTGGCCCCAACTAATGAAAGCCAGCAGTGCTCTGCTGTTGGCAAAGTGTAGAGTGATCCTTTCCCAGAGCTTCAGAAAGCTGAAATGGAGAAGGATGAACATATAGGTGCCAATCTCTTGATAAACTGTGCAAGAGTGAAACTTTATAGTTGATCCTCATTAAAGCTACCATAAAATGGTGTTAATTTGCGTATGTAAATAACAAACATGGATAGAGTGCCAGGGCACACGCTAAAACATTTTTTCCTCATTCACAATGATTCTTTTCTCTATCCAAAATATTTGTTTGTTTACTTAGATGTCTAAGAGGACACCTACTCAAATGCCCTTGATGCTTTTCACATAATTTGAACCACAAAATTAGTATGAAATTCACTGCAGTCTGCTATTAGGAAAACAAGCAATGGAAAACCTCAAGTCTTTTCTTCCCTTCCAGTGCTAGCCCAGACTTACAACATCCCACTCAGACGATTTAGCCTGTGATAGACACAAATTCCAGAGCTCTAGGACTCCCAAAGAGATAAAGATCATTGCCAAAGTTATAAATATTACTTGATGTATTTATATCTAGGCTGTCTGAGCTACTATTTGAAGCTACATAAGCATAGCAACACCATTTTGAGTATAGTAAACTTCAAGAAGCTTAATTACAGTCAATTCCTGAAGAACTACATTAATTATAAAATTTGGTATTGCACTGATTAGTATCTGACTGCATCGTTGATCCTGTAGATCCTGTTATTTCCTCTTTTACTTTATTACTACTTTTTAAGAGATACAAGTGTAAGGAGCTTCTGTCCTCTAAACAGCATGCAGTAACCTAGGATGCACTCTTTCCACATTTTCCTCTGCAAGACATATCCTGTTTTGTTCTTCTTGAAGTAGACAAATATTGTGAAGTGATTAAACTAACAAAAAATCCTGGCTTATGGTAATTAAGGACAAGAGCATGGAAAGGAAAGAAGTTGTACTTTTATCATAGTCTTTCCCTAGTTTACAAATAGCAAAACAAGATGTAGTCATGTTTCTCTGTACTTAGGCCTGATTCTCTTCTTACCAGGTGCATTCAAGTTTTTACAGTTACTTTATTGGGACTAGATCAGGCTGCATAATGGAATAGCTAAAAAATTAAAAACACACTCCTAATTAGAGGCCAGAATATTATGCAGTATCAATTAACTTGGTGTTTAATTACCATGGTGATTGGAAGGAACTATGAATTGCTAAATATATAATTAGAACATCACACTTTTGTGCCACGATGATATCAGAGCATGGGTTTGATTAGTTTAGACTTTCCTGCAACATTTTACATGCTTACAAGATTTTAAGACATTTACTACTTTCATTTCTGCCAGTATTCTGTTATCAATGAGCAAAGGCAGATACAATAGTTCAGTTCTTTCAAGGCAACTGGGAATTTCCTCCGTTCTCTTCATCATATACAGTGGTTTCATTGCAATTACTCTGAAAAGAACTATTTTGACCAGACTAGTATCAAGCAAGAAAACTACTGTTTTTATGGAAAATGTGCTTTCCTTTTCTTTCCCCCAGAAATGTTATCCATCTTGTTCTGGATGTCAGAATGTTTCAAGCAAGAACACCGATCAGTTGGCTTCTTACACACTTAACTAAAATATGAAAAATGTGTAAGAGACCAGAACTTTACCATTTTTACCATAATTTCTAACATCCTTAAAGGAAATGAAATATCTTTGTCTTCTGAATGATCCCTAATACACTACCTTCTTCAAACAGATTATGTAGAATAGCTGCTATTGTGACTGCTACTACCAGGTGTAATACATCAAAAATACTTGTGATGGTAATTCGACTTCTAAACAGCTGACTATGATTAAAGGCATAAAGTAAGAATGGGCCAGTTGCTGCATGAGATGTGTTCTTATTACTCAATAGCACTGTTTTCTTTGGGGAGAAAAGTACAATATCTGATCTTGCTTCTGGATTTAGTTTTCATAATAAAGTACCTGAAACTAGGAAGATTTTTGTCAGGGCATGCCACCAAGTTTGGTCTAGGCTTGTGAGTTCAGTTCTGTGGCTGATTATGAAATACAGCCATATGACTGGAATTTATATTAGTAACCTGTGGTGAGATAACATGGTATTAGCAATTGCTAGTGTCTTATCGCTGATTAGCTGCTTTCAGTAAACCTGGAAGTCTAGGGACATTTTTGATAAGGTAACATCTTAAAAAATGGTATAGAAGGGAACATAATATCTTTTGTTGTATTGCTACATTCTGGCCATTACAGCAAGCCACTGAAAAAAGGGAGATCTATCTTCCAGACAGGCTGGAAATGGTAAGATGGTGCATCCAAGTGTGGCTGCCAGAAGAGCACTGTTGAAGGTTGCAGTACTGGCTAAAGCGAGCTGGTGTTTGTGAGTAGTGACACTGCAGTGTGATACAAAACCTTCAAAACTAATTTAATTATTTCACCTCTAGACTGTGTGTCACTGATCATCTTTATAGGTCAGCTGAGTACAATATCAGAAATTAATTTCTCATTTCTCCCTGGTTCCTAGCTGATAAAAGCCGGTAGCAGAAAACAGGCATGGTAGGTCTTATGCACTGGTAATGGCTGTGTTGGTAAGAGATTAAATAAAGAGAGGCTGAGGTCAGAGGCAGATTTACTGGGCAGAGAAGCTGATTGTAGGAACTGTAATCCTCTCTTCTCCCATTAACATCAGCAGGTGTTTGCTCTGGGTCATGGGATGTGGGAGTATTTACATAATTGTGCTGTTCCCCTTCAAGATCTTGTATGTATCCATCCCTAGAAGGTATTTCTGTTCTCAAGTCAAGTTATTTGGAGGACACTGTAGCTGGAATTGCAGGAGCAGGAGTGACATACATCATCATCACAAGTTCTAGGCAAGCACATCGTCTCCACTATATCAGCAAAAGAAGAGTAGTTCAAGATTAACCTTTTTAGATCAATCTTTTAAGAACAGGGACAATAGAAAATAAATTCACAGAGTAAGCAGAAGATGTTATTAAAATTGAGTGGTAATATGGAATACATCTGTTTGTTTGCTTTTAGCTTCTATAGGTATTGCTGACATTGCAGTAACCATTTTAATTTAAACAAGATGGGGATATTGATAATGTTTAATGTGTCTGCTTTACCAGGGCATTCCGCTGTTTCAGTGTAGGGTACTGACTTGCTGGAACTTCAGCCTCTTCTTTGCACATCACTAATACTCTGCCGAAAGAGAATGCAGTGAGTAATTGTTTGTGACTAAATGAAATGAAGCCCCTGTTGTCTTTCTCAGCTATCAGGCTCTCTGCTGCTAGTCATGCTGGGAAACAACCAGGATAGAGAAGGGGCCACTGTTACAACAGTATTTCCTAGATCACAGAAGAAGCAGAGACACAACATGGTTTCCTAAATGGGATAAGGACCCTGCTGTTGCTTTCTGGATAGTCTAGGGATGGAGGAATCAGAATTCCTTTTAGGCTGTAAATGTGTGCAAAAAGTGGCTGCCAGGGTTTAGTTTTGAAACCTCTTAGGAGTGTAAGATCTTGTTAAAGGAGGTAATGTACGAAGGCTGAAGGGTTGATGCAGGGGGAGAGAGGTGGGGGTAAGTGTGTGGAATGCAAAGAAAGTGGGAAGAAACGGGAGAGGCTGTGTTGCGATGACTGTGGCTTGATCTTGGGCAGAGAGTTGATAAACAGAGGTCTTTGAAAATAAAACAGTTTTCTTTCCACAAAAGTCGCAGCATGGGTGAAGCACGTATTACAGCCTCCTGCGAAAAAGGCGGCTCGTTGCCAGTCGGGTTTTCTGTCACCTCGTGGCGGGTGACTTCTCCCTGGAGCAGCGGGCGCTGGCCCTTCGCCGAGCGTCGAGGCTGGTGTGGCGGCGGGCGGCTTCCCGTCGCTGTCCAGGGAGCACGGAGGCGGCAACGGGAGGCGGCTGGGCGCTGACAGCAGGGCGGCCGCGGGGGCTTGGCCGGACAGTTCCCAAATGAGCGCCACGGGCAAAAGAGGGGTCACGGAATTTAGGCGCGGGGCCGCGAGGCGTGCGGTGTCCCGGGCCGTCGGTGGTGCCTGAGCTGGAGGGGCGCGGGATCCGGGCCACGGCAGGAGCGGGGCCGGACCCCGGGGCACCTTCCCCGCCCCGCGGGGGCCGCGGCGTGGGGGAGGGACGAGAAGAGGGAGGAGGGCGGCGAGGGGTCGGGCGTGGGACGGGGCGCTGTGGAAGGCTGGCGGCGACGGCGCTGCCCTGGGGGCCGGGGCGGGCGGCGCTCAGGTGAAGGGGCCGCCCGCCCGGGGCGGCGGTGACGCGGCTGCGGCGCGGCGGGGCTGCCCCGCGGCC